>NC_089221.1:62858516-63208216 GCF_963924675.1 Phocoena phocoena | reverse complement strand
ATTTTTATTTCATAGCCTATTATACAAAACCTTCACTATAGTCTGAAAAAAGTATATTATATGCAATTATAACTATATAAAATTTAAAATTCAAGGACAAGCATAGGGCAATTCCCCACACTTAAGAAAACAACTCAAAAATTTCTAGCTTTTTGCTGAATGAATCCTTCTCTGCTCCTATGCAGTTTTAGTAACTTAACTCTGTGTTAAGGCTACTTGGTATTAACAGTCCCCTACAAGAAGCTTGAAAAGCCAAATGAACTTCACCACCTCTATCAAAAAACAAACAGCACCAAGAACTATTATTCAGTCTTCACTGCCTATGTCTCTTACCCATACAACTTAATTTTTCTCCTATGACGACTAAGGAAACTGGGTAGATTCAGAGGGAGCAGATCCTGGCCTATTAATGAGTAGTAAAAAGAGCCACAGGGAAATCTCCCATTACAAAAATATAAGCACACATACATCTAACCATCAATGGAAAGCCACCCTGTGCTTTCAAGTACCACTTCCAACAATATTCTACAATCAATAAGAGGCCAAATAAAACAGCAATGGAGAACAGTGAGACTAAAGTTACGTTAAGATTTTGGGAATGAAGATTGCTAATTCAACCACAACAACTGTTATGTCTGACAAACCAAACCTCCCACTCACCTTCTCCCTTCAACACACACACACACACACACACACACACACACACACACACACGATAGTACTCACATTACGAAAGTATTTGTCCAAGTTGGTCTTGTTTTAGCAAGGAGGAAACATGTCTGTGAAATATCTGGTGGGCCAGGAATCATGTGACATTAAATGGCAAGCAGAGAAACCAGCACATAAATTATTTATCAGGAAAGCTCCCATCCTGCCACCAGCCTCCATGTTTCTGTTTTACAGAAACACTAACTGAGAAACATATATTCAACTTTTTTTCTACACCTACCTTTTTGTTTTTCAGTAATATGACAAATGGCCAAAAGTTTATTGGGACATAGGATTGAAGAAAGAGATAAATATCTAAGTCATTATTTTAACAGTTTCCAGCTGTTAAAATAACGTTGTCGTCTTTCATCACAACTGTTGTCTTTCATCACAACTTTCAAGAATCCCACAAAATTCATTTAGCTTCATTATTCCTTAACTGTTTTACAGTAAAAGAGCAGTCTGCACCATGTTTATGGAAATATCCAGGCAGAACAGCTCTGTCCTCTGCAACTAAGTACATTATGTCCTTCCAGAGACTGCTTCTACTATTTATACCTAATCATGGGTTGTGGCTCACTGGCCCAAAGACCAGCATCCTAGGACTCCTAAACGACTGTCATTTCTCTAATGTATACACAGATCTTCCTTGACTTACACTGGGGTTACTGCCCGATAAGCCCATCATAAGTTGAAAGTATTGTAAGTCAAAACTGCATTTAATACACCTAACCCACTGAACATTATAGCTTAGGCTAGCCTACCTTAAATATGCTCAGAACACTCACATTAGCCTACACTTGGGTAAAAATCATCTAACAAAAGCTTATTTTACAATAAAGTGCTAAATATCTCATGTAATTGATTGAATACTGTACTGGAAGTGAAAACAGAAAGGTTGTATGGGCACAGAACGGCTCTTTACCCTACTGACCCTGTGGCTGACTGGGAGCTGCAGCGTGCTGCCCAGTGTTACAAGAGTAAGGTACCCAGGAAAAGATCAAAATTTGAAATACGGTTCCTACTGAATGCGTATCACTTTCATAACATCTTAAAACTGAACCACCTTAAGTCGGGGACTGTCTGTAGTTGGGGCTTCAGCAGCGCTCTGGAGTTTTGTAGCTAATCTTAGTTTTCCAGGAAAATTAGTAAAGTCATAATTGGGAAGAGGGGTGATAAGTAAACAATCTTCATAGAGCTCCTTGCTCCTTCTCTTAAGCAACTCAAGTCAGGAGTTGTTTATAGTCATTTTAAAATACAAAGGAAAAGAGTGATTGGGCAGCCTTGTCTAACATAAACCCATCTTTGCACCCTAGGCAACCTACTTCTAGAACACAACGTGTGGACTGTGCCCTACACTATGCCTATCATGATTAATTTGAAGTAAAACAAACAAGTTACCTTAATTTAAAAGTTCATTATTTACCTGACTAGATTTTAAATTACTGATGCCACCCTCCCATTCTCAGGAGCGGAGACTGACATCCTTTCTAATGTCATCAGGGAAACAAGGCATGTGTAGAAAAGGCCTATGTCTGGATTAGGACAAATCAAGTTTGAATCTCTGAGTTTAGTCACTTCTCAGCAGTTTTAAATTGGCCAAATCTCAACTTCTGCTTCAGTAAAATATGTATAAAACGCCACTTGTCTCAAAAGATAGAGTGGAGGATGAAAGGGGATAGGTAATGTGAAGCGCCCCAATACCTAAGTAGTGCCAATATTTACAGTGCCTTGAAGCAACACTTTCTGGAAGCCTCCTTTGTAAGTGCCAAACACATTTTAGGTACTTTTTCATGTCTTAAGTCTTCGGAAATCCTTTAAGCATTTTCCCCATTTCTCTGTTTTAAAGAGGTTAAATAACTACACAGGTCACAGAAGTGATGAGTACTAATTCAAGCCCAGGTTTTTCTGACTCCAAACAGAGTACGCTCTGTCTACTGTGTGCCTTCCATGGCTACTTGTGAAAACACATGCTTCTCTCAGTGGTTTCAACTGGAAAAGTTAGAATTGAGCAGTTTGTAAACATCATAAATTCCAAAGTGAACAATGATTTTTAGATTTTAATCAAGCCTACCATCATAGTTAAGGTTTACTATCTAAAGGACCACAACCATTTCAATAGTTGTCCTTATACTGAAACCATTATTTACAAAATCCACGTCATCAAAGGTAAACCATGGTATGGCTTGTAATATGATACTTAGCTTTAACCAACGACCAAGGCTACTGTTGAAACCATTCCAAGAGGCCTTGGTGGCACTTGATTCATTCAGGGATTTAGTGCTTGCTATATAAATAGCACTACTTACAGTAAATCCTTGTAAAAGTCCAAGACAAGCCTACCATGTAATAAATTTCACATTTCATTTGTACTCAAGATTAAAGCCCTAAGTAGTACACAATCTACAATTCTTATGTCATATAAAAATAATTTCATTAATATTGTATAAATTGTACCACCTCACAAACTAGTCAACTGACCAAATTTGTAAACCATTAATAAAAACTTCTGGCAGAAAACTTAAGGTTTAATTCTTCAATACTCCACAAGACAGATATAGGACTACTTCTTACAACCCCATATTAAATCATAAATATATTCCAAAAATTAAATTCCAATAGAGGTTATGTCCTAAGCTTACAAAGCAGATAATTTATAATTGTGGTTTTAAGGCTCTTTTTGAAGAACACTTTTAAGCCTTTCCCTCCAAAACTGTGACTATGCCTATGCATATACAGACACCTATGCATTCTACTTAAGGTACTCCATTAAAGTCCATCTATAGCTCCCCTCAATTTATAGGAAATTCACCAACCCCAGATAACAACTCCTTATTTAGGAAGTTATGTACAGTATTTACAGTTTTAAGAGATTTTTCTCCTAGTTTTTAAACAGTATGGTCCTTGAGGAATTTACATTTATCAGCTCAAAATTTTTATTTACTCACAACTTTACATTAAAATAACACTTCTAAATCTTTTAAATTCCTGCAACACTAAAAAACAACAACAAAAACTGGTGTCCTTTGTCCACTATTATTAAGAGTGCTCACAAGATGTGTGGCCCTGAACTAGGGGTGGCAAAGAAGAGAATTCCATGATACTGTCAAGGCTGGTGACCTTGAGAAGTTTACAGTCTCGTTGTACAGTCTGTTCTATTAAAAAAAAAAACCCTCCTTCCACAATTTACCAACCATTTTGCACAAATAGGTGTGGCCTCTAAACTGAAACCTTTAAATGGATAGGAAAAGGAAGACTGTAGAAAAAAGAACCGGAAAACAGATTCAGAGAAATTAAAGGAAAAACATGACCAAAGGATCAAATTTTCCAGCAACACATACCTAAGAATATGTTTGATTTACCACATATACCTAGTTTTTAAAAACCTATAGCCAATTCCACAAGAATTGTGGAACTGGGAATTAAAAAAAAAAAAGATTTAGACATAATTACTAACTCAATAGAATTGATAAAATGACACAACTTATACAATGATTTTACCGAAAAAAATGGTACTGCGAACTATTAAGACAGCAAAAAATTTAAGCAGATGGGGAAGAAAAAAATATATGGCAGTTATGCCATACACTCCCACTGTCACACCCATGGCAGACATCACTAATTAATCATGCAATCCTTTCCCCCTACTGAGCTTAATTTCTTCCAAAATAACCTTCCAGTAGAAATCAGGGTGGGCATTATAACTGAACCTATTTGTTGTCCTTGATAGCTATTTTTTAAATACTGTTCAATTAAGCGAAGAACCAAAAATTTATGTATTTAATGTTCAATGAATTTATAACAGACTTCATTTAGAGTTTTTCCCAAAACAAAATACTCTTTAAAAGTTTAAATTTTCTCTGTTGAAGAGAATAAAACATTATGGTCAATATAACCTTAATTAGGAAAAATACTCTTATTCAAAAAAGTACATGTGTTCTAGAAAACTGTAATAAACTATATTTTTCAGCAGCCTTCATTTTTGACCCAGTTTGAATGAAATAACCAGAAATAATTATTTTTTCTGAGTATCAGTAAAGTTAAAAGCAGACATACCTACATCATTCAGGGATTAAAACATAGAAAGTTTTTAAAAAAAGGATAACATATACCTGTAAAATGAATAAGCGAAAGAAGCACTAACTTTGTTCTTGCAGTTTAAAAGAAATACCGGTCACTATTAAAACTCTAAAGAGAATGTGACCATTTTAAGATTTGTCACTTCCTTCCAGAAAGGATTTAAGGTAGAACACTGACTCCAGAAATGAGATGATAAAAAGGGAAATAAAAACAGATTCCTGGAACTACAGGATCATACTATGATGGGTGATGTTTAGCATAAAGTAAACTAACAGAAGTCAAAACCTGGATTCACTCTTAAGTTTTAAGAGAGCACTGCGGGATAAGCGATAAAGTATTACTTCCTAAATCCTTAAGTCTAGCAAAGACTTCATAATATTCTATGAAGAAACCAGAAGGCTCCAGCTTCCTAGCACTAATAGGATTCAAGTAGTACATAAACATAGGCAAGGCTGACAGATGACAACACAATGTCAGCAATATAAACACGATAAAAGGGGGCATTTCCCCACCCCAACTCCAACCTCAATTGATACTAATACTAAAAATAATAAATTGCTTTGAGAACGAGAGTACTTCTTTAGTAGTTTTTTCAGCAGAAGCTGATAAGTACACATGACCTCAAATTATACGTATCTTTTCCACATCGTAGAGCTCCCTGTGTATAACCATTCAGACCTTTTCCCATTGTTTCCTGTTATTTTAAAGATTCGTTTGAAAAAGTGTTTGCACTACTTTTACTTCTCAAGTCCAAAAGCATAATAAACATTCCTGCCCAGGGCCTTTTTTTCTCCCTAAAACAAGAGTGAAACATGAGCTCTCTTTAAAGACTTGCTATTTTCCTAGAATGTGTATAAAACCTTTCAAAGTCCATTTGCATCCAATTGTCAGTAGGGGCTTTTTCATTTGGACAGGCCACTCATCTGGAGGAAAATGATTTGCAGATTTGCCTAAGTTGCCAAATCACATATGGAGACAAAAAACTGACCGTTTTTGCTCCATAAGACAAACCATTTTGAATAAATGAACATGACGCCAGGAAAGTACGGTTAATAATCTGGGTAATTATTGCTGGAAACAACTTAAGGGACAAAGAGAAATGCTCATTTAGCTTATACTTATGGGACAGCTTTCTGCTAAATGGCTTTAATCTTATTACCTGTACTTAGTAGCAAACAGAGCACTTTATAGAATCTATGTGATAAGTGGGAGGCAGAAATCTAAAGACTTATCAAAGTTCCTTCAGAGAGCAAACTAAGGAAAGCCACGGTTTTCCCCACTATTTAAAGGAATAAAGGGGGAGATAGGTCAGGAGCCATTCCTTTTCCCTTGTCTAGCTAGAAACACAAGCGCCCCAAATGCGCACAACCTAGACCGAGGCTCCAGCCTCCGGCAGTGAGGAGGAACCAAAAGCAATGAGTGGAGCCCAGACTACGTTCTTACCTCCTGGATGCGCTTCCTGGCCCGCTGAAGCACTTCTTCGTAGCCCTTCTGCCGCAGCTCGCTAAGGCTTTCGTAATACTCCTCTGGGTCATCGGTCTCGGTGAAGAGTACCTGGGAGAGGATCTTCCAGCCACAGGTGTCCAGGCCGTGACCCAGGTAAACCTGTAGCTGGTAACACAGCGTGTCTATCTCCTGCTCGGTCATCTCCGGGGCGCCCCCGAACAGCACCGTCCACATGCCCGAGGGCTCCTCGGGGAACACAGGCAGGCACGGCTCCAGCTGCGAGTTCACAGAGCACAGCTGCTGGTGCACCGCGCGCAGATCCTGGAAGGAGAAAAGCCCGGCCCAGCTGCACTCCTCGGCCGGGGACTCCAGCTCGGCGGCGGGCTGCGGCTGCTCAGCGTCCGAGAGCGCCAGCGCCGCCGGGTCCGCCTCGTCTTCTCTCACCATTTCCAGCACCTCGATCTCCTCGGTGACCGTCCCGCAGGCGCTCACTACCCGCACCGACGACACCGGCGCCTCCTTGGGCGCCGGCGGGGCTGCCGCAGCGGCAGCCCCCGCCACATCCCTGCCTCCAGATGTCCTCCGGACCGGGCTGGAGTTGGCCTGCACTAGGCTCCGGAGAGGACTCTCCGCCCCTTTGCCGGCCGAACTCCGCAGCAGTGGGTCCCCCCGAAGGCTGCACGCGCTCCGCGGAGAGCCTCCCTCCGCCCAGGCGGGGCGCCTCCGGGACCCGGGGCTCCTGCCCAGAGTCGCGGAGGCAGTGGCCTCGGGGCGACCCTTGCCCGCCGGGCTGCCCGGCCCCCGGGTCCCGTCGGACGCGGGTGCGCCAGGCTCAGCGCCCCCTCGCGCGCCCGCCTGCTCCCGGGTGCCGCTCCTCTGCCTCTGGGCCGTCCGGTTGTGGCAGGTTATGGCAAACTTGCCCTCAATCTCGTTCCAGGCTACGATGAAGACGAACTTGTGCTTCTCGCGCTCGTCGAACACATGGGGCCGCACGGCCACCCAGTCCGACTCGAGCGTCTCCTCGAGTGCGAACGACATGGTGGCTCCGGCGCCAGGCCGCGGGGAAGGCGCCGCCGGCCCTG
This sequence comes from Phocoena phocoena, assembly GCF_963924675.1. NCBI lineage: Eukaryota > Metazoa > Chordata > Mammalia > Artiodactyla > Phocoenidae > Phocoena > Phocoena phocoena. Next base: position 63,200,900 of record NC_089221.1, on the reverse strand, counting down.
CCCGCCCGAGGACTCACCGGCTGACTGCACCGCGCCCCCAGCTCACCCTCGCCGGGAGCCTTCAGCCATCTTTGCGCGCCGGCCGGCTCTCCCCGCTCGCTCGCCAGTACTCGCACCCACCGCGCTCCTTTGTGGTGCGGCTCGCGGGAAAGACAATACGCGTCGCAGGAGCAGGTAGTTCACATGGTCACGTGCGGCCGGATCTGTTTACAAGCCCTGCGCTGCGGCAGCGCCTGGCGCCCGCCCGGGCCGCCCCCCGAGCGAGGCCGCGGTGCTGCGTCTGCGGCGCTCCGGAGGTGAGGCGCGGGTTGCCTAGCGCCGCGCAGGCGGATAGGTGGTCGGGACCGGGGGCTTGTGAGCCTCCGCCGCTCGCCCGGGCCGATCTCCCCGCCCCTCCTCTTCTTCCCGACCCACTGGAGCCGGCGTGACGGAGGGACGCGTCTCCTAAACTCTGCGCCTCAGTATCGCCACAATGTTGCCATTCGGCTGCTGACGTCGCGGCTCCACGAGGGACGTAAACACGGGCACGTGCCGCACGCTGGTGACGCGGCGGCGGAGGCGCGCACACCCCGCTCGCGCGCGTCGGCCCCGCCTCTCTGCGTCTCCCGCCCCCGCCCGCTCGCGGCCGCGCGCCTGAGTCTTCTCTTCCTTCGACTCAGCCTCCTACTCCGGCGCTCTGGAGCTGGTGATCCGCATGCAGGGAGAGAGGCAGGTGTACCCTGCGGGACAGGTGGCCTCCGAACCCAGGAAAAGAGGAACTAATGTGGAGGAGCTGAGAATTTTTGAACTCCAGTCATTCAAAGGGACTCTCAGGTGTAAATTTTCCTCCATTCACCCAGAGGGGTAACTCCTATATTCAGAAAGTAGTCCGTAACGTTATGTGAACTATGTGCTAAACTTTATTGGGATCCCCTAGACTATTGGGTTCTCTCCTAGCACCCTTGCGATACAGTTTAAGATATGAAAGGAAGGTGTCTGAAGACAACCCAGTAGAACTCCAAAACAAAATAAAATTAAATGAAAATTCAGTCATGTCCCAATAGTATGAATGTCTACATCTCAGTTCATCAGTGTTTTATTGCTTCAGGATTCATCATTGTGTGCTGTTCTGTGAACCTCGTTGTGAGATCACTGACTTGAGCCTTTTGAAATAGTATTCAATTATAAGTTACCAGAATGCACATACCAAAAAAAAAAAAATCATGTAGATCTGAAGAATTCTGTTCATACTGAACTATGATGAAACACATTCTTAAAATTGCCTAGTGGATCTTATAATCTAGTTTATATTATTGGCATTCTTTTTTTCCTGCTAGTATCCAATTCATATTGCAGGTATTCTGCATTCACAGTAAAGTACAATGGGAATTGTTACTTTTATCCATATTTCTAAAATATATGCAAGACCATTTGGATTAACCTGGCATTGTTAACCATACTTACTTCAGTATTGTCCTGACATCTGAATAAACAGCCAAAAGCTTTATTTCTGTCACTCAGCTGGACATTTTAGACCTGTAGATCTGCTCTGACCAAAAAAAAAAAAAAAAAAAAAAAAAATGGGGGCACTTTGGGCAGGGCAGGATGAGCAAAAAGGGAAAAGGACTGGTTTTTAAACCTTTTTACAGTTCTTTATGTGAACTATAAATTTTCAAAGCTTGTAACTGAACTTGTGGCAACTCTCAAATGCAAGTCAGAAATAACACCTTTTGAAAGGCAGGAAGAAAGAGAGAAAAGCCATTGCAAATCTTTATCACCAGCTAAGCAAACCATAGCACATTATAGAAAAATTTCCTCTTTTCTGTGGAAAAGTTACTACTAACAGTTTTTCTGTTAAAAAGTGATGAGATAATTATAGCTCTCTTCTTATAATACATTATAGATAAGTATAAATGCTAAGAATGAATGCCAAAAGAATATGTTTATGGGGAGTATTTTTATTTACATGTATATTAAAATTGCAATATTTATCCACAACATTATGTCTTATCACAATAGTGCTAGAGAAAAATTGTTTGTGGTCACACAGGTGTTAAGTATTTTCGCCCAGTACTCTGGCAACTGTGTTTTGTCAAGAAAGTTGTTTCAGTGTTTCTGGTCTCCTCTATTCTCCTCTATCTTAGTAACTGTTATCCTAGAAATAATAAAAAAAAAAAAAAAACTGAAATTCCCATGGCAGGTGACTGTAGTACTTTACAATTCTTTATTTAGGGCTATATCTGATTGTCAAGCAAGATCTCTGAGTGTATAAATACTCCCTGGGAATAAGTAAAGCTACAGAAATCTACATTTTGACCTTGTTCCATAACCCCAGGAGCCTGGGTTGTGATTCTCCCACTGGGACTTGCTAAAAACTTCACACCATATCTTTTACTACTACTGCCATCTCGAATGCCATAGGGTGTGCTGGGATTTTTGTTCTAAGCGGCAGGGTTGCTTGTTCTGCAGTGAGGACCTACTGCAGAGCCATGCTCTCCTTAGAGCCATACTCAAAGCTGGCATCTTCCACATTGCCTGATATATGAGCTGGAGCAGTTTTCCTAGGTGTGGAATGTGTTGCATCCAAAGCCCAAGGAAGCTTAACAGTCATTGTGCTTCCTTCATTCTGGTATGGCTGCATCATGCACCAATCTGTCCTTTACTTTGAAGGGAATGTCCTGACATACACCTGACCATAGGATGTGCAGAAACTTTACAGAGTTGACAGGTGCCTGAATTTTTGTAGAGTTTGTCTCCCTCCCTCTGGAGTGCATATGTCTCCAGCATGCCAGCACCCTCTTACTCATCCTGCCAGATCAACATGATGTCATCAGTGTAATGTATCAATATGATATTCTGTGATATGTCCAGGTGGTCCAGATGTCTTCAGGCTAAATTATGGCAGATGGCGGGAGAGTTAACATGGCCCTGGAGCAAAGTGTTTCTGATCTTCTTTCCTGATTGGGATAGAAAAGTACACATTCGCCAAATCAATGGCTGCATATTGAGCACCAGAGACCATATTATCTGCTGTAGCAAAGAAACCACATCTGGCTGGGCAGCTGTGATCAGGACTATTTCTTGGTTGAGCAAGTCTTTAGAATCCATCTGGATTCTGCAAGGACCAGACCAGCATATTAAACAGAGCTATTCTAGGGACAACCATGCCTACATCTTTAAGAGTGGCATTAATCTCTGCTATCCCTCTCCAGGGATTCACTCTCTTGGTGGGAGGTAGGCAGTTTCAGATGCTTCCACTTGAACTTCCCTGCTATGATAGCTCTCATCAACAGACTCAATGTATGGGTTACTCCTACTGCCACATATGTCAATCCCAATATATATTTGGGGACCAGGGAAATGAGTACCAGGTGACTTCACAGACCTGGTGGACCCAGACTTTGGTCAAGACTCCACTTATTACCTGGTCCACAGAGCCCACGATTAAGTCTCTGGTTGTCAACTTAGACCCTGTCCTCAGTAGTCCTTGAAATGTCTGAGAATTTCCCTTTCCCCAGTGAACAGTCACTCAAGTACACAGCCTAGATCCCTTTGGGGAAGCACTGGGGAAATCATTATGTATTGCAGAGTTCTTTGCACTGGAACTCAGTCATCTCTTCAGTCAATGGTACCAGGTCTGAAAACTGAAAACTGGGCAAGAGACTACTTTGAGTACTTCCCTCAACCTCCGGCTCGTCCATTCTGGCTCTATTTTGACTATGTATATTAAGAAGTGTCTATTGGCTGCTCGGCTATTTTGCCCCTCGGGATGCTGTGGTTTATTAACCACCCCATAACTGTGGACATTGTGACCCTCTGACTTCTGACGGTGAAATGCTATCAACGGCCTCTATTGCTCCAGGGCCTTCTCAACCCCATTGCTATCAATGAGCCAAATTCTGTGACCACTTCTCCTGCCTTTAACCCTGGCCTACAAAGGAGAGCCACAATGAACTTCATGGGGATGCTGGGGCCCCTCTCACCAACACATTTCTATCAAACACCCTTGGTGAATGGCATATTCTTCGGACCTTCCTGGGAAACATATTTGTTCTGGCCTCATGTAACATACCCATTCCAGCATTCCCACTTCCCTGAGTCTTTTATTCCCTTCCTCTTTTGTATACCATGGCAATTCAAGCATTTCAATTCAGGCTCTGGGAGGCTCATTGCTGTTTCCAGGTTTCTAGGAGTCACCCTCATGGCAAGTTTTCAACATCCACTAGGGTCTTAGCTTGGACGTTAAATTCTCTTGTCCTGAGAGAGTGACCTTCAAGTCTATAAACAATGTTAGTTACCCACAGCTTTTGCGTTATCAGTCTTAGGATGACAGCCCAATCTCATAACAACCCTCCACTTCCATTATCCTTATATATTATCGTTACCCTTACATTTCAAACGCCTAAATCTTCGCACCAGCCACTGGTACATGTCCACTGGTATGTTGTCCCAACTCACCTCCAGTGAAAATTTTAGAAAGAGGACTCTCACCTTTTGCCAGAGTTTCTCAGTGGCAAAAAGAAAGAAAAGCAACTGAGGGGAGCTGAGAAGGTGAACAAAATTTACATCTGATACAAATCTGCTTTCAATGTTTGACAGTACCTAAGAGTAGCATGTTTCATTAAGGACTTCAATATTTCTTTCAAGCTTAAGAAAACTTTCTTCGGTATTATTACAAAAGCAACCCATGTTCATTGTAGACAAATTTAAAACTGCAGGTAAACCAAAACAAGAAACTTTAAATACTACCTAGAGATACCACTTTTAAAACCTTGGCATGCATATTTTTTTCTATACTTATTTACAAAAGCAAGATCCCACTACAAATACTACTTTGTAAACTATCTTTTTCATGTAATAATGTCTCCTGAAATTTTTAATAAGTAAACATCTTTGATACTGTTTTTAAAAGAATTCCATTGTGCAAGAAGCTCCTCACTCAGTCCTGAACAGATTTTTCCTCCAATTGCAGCCTGAAGTCTCATATTCATCTTCCTGCCCCTATGGAGTTGCACCACCAAATGTGTCAGAGGAGAGAGACACCCTTATTCTGCAATTGTTTAATATACTCTACAATGTCTAATAGCCTTTAAGACATCCATCCATTTATCTGTAATTTCAAAAGTCTGGACATAAGATGAGCATATACTTATGCTTAGTATTTAATGGTAATTTAAATGTAAGTACAATAAAAAGTGAAAACCAGAAAAAGAAAAGAATTCCATTGTGTATATTTACATAATAATGTATGTTATCAATCCCTTCAGAACCAGATTTAAGTTGTCATCACTCACACCCTTGAGCTAAATCCTAATCCTATATCTTTATATCCTAAATCTTTGAGCACCTACTGAATTGTTTCTCTTTTGTTCTCAATGTCCCATCTAGGGAATCCTTTGAAACCCACACCCTTAACCACAGTATTAAGATCCTCCAATAAGCAGATAGAATGATGGGATTAGATGTGTAAGAGAATTTGGAGGGAAACACCTCTAAGGGAAAAATGGGGAGGGAGCCAGAGCAAAGGGGAGAACTGGTGGCGGTGAAGGAATGGGGAAGAAAGGAAGTTTCAATAGAAAGCATCTTGGAGTGCAGTGCAGTTTGCAGTGTTTTCTGTAAGTCAGTGGGGAATCCTCAAGCCAGTTACCTGTCAGAGGAGTTTCGTGTCTCACAGCAACAGGCCTGCCATACTCCCCATCTCCTCAGTCAGTGGCTGGGAGCAGCCTGGAGGAAATGTGGTGGATTCATAATGCAGCAACCCGGGCTGCCAGGATTACGCTTGGAGATCTGAGATGAACGTTCTCATGGCTGCCACAAACACCATCTGTGCTTTACAAAAACTTGGTACTATTCATTCATTGATTCATGACACATCGAGTGCACGGTGCTCACATTCTAGTAATTGGTTTCAGTTTGAGTGGATCATCACAAATTAATTTTTAGAAATTAGAAACAGAAATAGACTTCCAGGCTCTCTTGAGGAAGATCTTCAAGGTATGGCTTCATTATCTTGTTTGAAATGATTTTTCAAGATCTAAGGTAAATTCAAAGCTAAATACTAAATGGGGTTTGAGTTCTTCCTCGTTGCGTAGACCCAGTACTGTATTCATATCACTTGATGCAGATAACCTGGGTGAGTTTTACATAATAAATTAAAGTCTAGAACCTGAAACAATAACTGCTATTTCCAAAAAATGTTTGAGAGCGAGAACAACATACCTATCCCAAATACATACTTACTTTCCTCTCCTTATATTCCTTCTTTTATATATATATGGTTTGTATTAGTTTTCTATGGCTGCTTCAACAAATTACCACCAACTTAATGACTTAAAACAACTCAAGTTTATTATCTTAAGGTTCTAGAGGTCAGAAGTCTGCAGTGAGTCTCACTGGGCTAAAGTCAAGTTGTCTGTGGGGCTGCGTTTCTTCTAGAGGCTGCAGGGCAGAATCCATTTCCTAGCCCTTTCCAGCTTCTAGGGCCTGCCCACATTCACAGGTGTCTAGCCTCTCCCTCCATCTTGTAAGCCAGCAATTGTGGGCCAAATTCTTCCCACAGCATATGACATTTCTTCTCAGAGACAGATCCTGCTTCTCTTGTCACATCTCCTTTGATTCTTGACTTCTACCTCCCTCTTTCATTTTTAAGGACCTTTGTGATTATATCAGACCACAAGGATAATCCAGGATAATTTTTATGTCTGCTGATTAGCAACCTTAATTCCATCTGCAGCCTTAATTCCCCTTGGCCAGGTAAACTCACATAGTCACAGTTTTGAAGATGATCATGTGGATATCTATGGGGGGCGGGGCATTATTCTGCCCACCATATGTCTTATAGCTAAGGCCTCTGAAACAATATCTGTTGGAAACAGTTCCGGTGTTTATTAATCTTTTGGATGTTCATGGGAATGAAACTAAAGATTTATCATTCTTAGGATATTTTTCCTAGCTTTCGGTAGCTATACATTATCATATTAAGGAAGTTGTCTTCTATTGCTATGATCTCCTTATATATTACTCTGTAATAAACCACCCCCAAACTTAACGATTTAAAACAATTTATTACTATCGCTCATGTTATTGCAGGTTGACTGGTCTTAGCTGGATGGTTCTCTCTTGAGGCTTGAGCAGGCTGGGTGTCCAATATGGCTGCTTCCCTCACATGTCTGGGCTTCTGTTCTCCTCCATGGGGACTCTCTCCCACAGAGTAGCTTGTGGCGTGCATTGAGGTAATCGTATTTTTCTTCTTTAATCTGTTAACGTTGGCAGTGTTTAACATGCAGGTTGTTTACTAGGACACGCCCTTGGGATCAAGACCTGCGGAAGGAAAGAGGAGGAAGCAGGAGTAAGGAGAAGAAGGAAGTCTCAAGCTGTGGTGGGGACCTGATGCCCCTGAGTCCATGGAGATCATTGTAGCTGAGGTGCTCCCACAGTAGGCCAGGTGTTTATGCGTTCGCCCAGTTGTTGGATGTGGGTTGTCCCTGGAAGGGTATATAACTCTGGATGAAGCTGAAGTGATTCCCTAAAGGTGAAGACTGAATGAAGACTGTTACACTGGCAACTCTCTCAGCAGGTGAGGCAACGAGCCATTCCTTGGAAGAGGATCTGGGCTGTGCCCCTCCATGTCTCTTCCACAAGGTTCCTAGTAGTATTTATAAGAGTGAAAAACCAGAAAACAAAACAAAAAAACCCTGGAAACAACCTAAATCTTCATCATACAATAATCAATAAAGATATGTAGAATAGCTACATGATGAAAAAACATACAGCAATGACAATAAATAACTAACACCACATCTGTCAAGAACTAGAGTCACCTTCTGTCAGCATGGTTAAAGCTCAGAGACATGATGTTACATGAAAAAAGCATGTGCAGAAAAAAGCATGCCTGTCATTTCTATAAAATTTAAAACATTCAAAACCCAACTATATTTTGTTTATGGATCATGAATATATAGGAAAAGTAATAAAATATTCATCAGGATCATAACCACTAAATTCGTCATAGTGTCTAGGAAGGGAGGGTGGGAACTAGCATCAGGGAAAGGGGCTCAGAGGCTACAATTGTATCTGGAAGTTTGGTTTCTTTAAAAAAGATCTGAACTAACATGGCATTATAGCACAATGCTATTATATTACGAAATGTTGTCTTGAGTACATGAAAGTTTATTATATTTATTTTTTCTGTGTTAAAACAACTTCATTATAAAATTAATAATTTTAAAAACTACCATGTAGTCATTAAAGAAAAATTAATTACCCTTACACACATTAACATAGATATATTGCAAAAGCAATGCTAAATGAAGAAAAGAATTTGCAGCTGGGTATATACATGATGATGCCATTTCAATTTTTTTTAATTAAAAAATTTTTTTTGTTTTTCTCTTTTTCTTTTTTTAGTTGTTTTTTTCTTTTTCATACACTTTTGCCGTTTCAATTTATTTTTTATTTCTTTAAATATTTTTTTGATACGTACCATTTTTAAAGTCTTTATTGACTTTGTTACAATATTGCTTCTGTTTTATGTTTTGGTTTTTTGGCCATGAGGCATGTGGGATCTCAGTTCCCCGACCAGGGATGGAACCTGTACCCCCTGCATTGGAAGGCAAAGTTTTAACCACTGGACCACCAGGGAGGTCCCCCATTTCAATTTTTAAATAAGCAAAATGACATTCTATATTATTTATAGATCTATACTCATGTGGTAAAAGTATTTTAAAATGCAAGGGCAGGACACACACCAATAATATCCAAATAGTTTTACCTTTGAGAAGACGAGGAGATGAATAGGACTGGGGAAGGATACAAAGAAGATTTCCAGATATTCACATTGGCTCAATCTCAGTGTTGACTACATGGCTATTTATTGTATGACTCTCTGTGCTTCTTGGTATACTCGAGATAGTTCATATTTTTAAAAAAGTTAAACATTCCATTTTGATTGGTCTTTCCCTCTGGTTATAATGAAAATAACCACATCAGTATATGCCATCACTTGTTTGGCATTGAAAAGGAAAGGAAAAGAGTGTCTCCTATAAATCTCCAATCGCCATTTTTTTCTGGTATATCCTTTGCTACACCCATTTTTTCAAAACACTGACTTAGTGTCCCTGAGTAAAAACGAGTGCCCCAGTACTTATGTGTCCAGTTATTTTGGGGGTGTTAAAACTCCATTGCTGCAGTGGGACAAAATCATTGGTGTACTCAGACACTGGAAGTTAAGAGAAGAAACAACGTAGGCAAGTCTTAGGCTATGCCTCTCCCTCATTAAAAAATTCAGATTTTAAACAATTTTATGGAGAAAGGATATTAAGTTATAACTATTTGCACCCTCCATGTTATTTTCTGATCCCTACAAAGGGATTTTGGTGTTGTCTTTTTATTTAACATCAGTTAACATTTCTGTGTATCACTTGGCCCACACACTAGTCAGTGTTCCATAGTTTCCATCTTGATAATGCACTGCGGTTTACTTAGCCTTACCACTATTGTTGAAGTTTTGAGATTTTTCCAACTTTCCAGTATTATAAATAGCATTTCTATGACCATCTTTGTGCAAGCTACTTCTTTTCTTTCTGGTCATTTCCTTGAGGTATAATCCTAAAGTGGAATTAGGCCAAAAGGTATGAATAGTTTTGTGATTCTAAGTTCGTATTCCAGTATTATGTCAATTTTAGATCTAAAAATGTTGGGTTTACACATTTGAACATACTTTAAAAAATTTAGTAGGTACAGAATGATTGTTAAAAGGTGCTTAATGAAAAGTTCTCTCAGCTGCTTTTTTAATCTTTTTTTTGTGTGTGCATGTGTGTGTCTAATTATTAAAAGTAATACTCTCACTGTGGAAAAATAAAATCAAGTAAGTGAAAGTACCCTCTAAACCCACACTCTTAAAAGATTCCATGTTCTGATTTGACTTAACACTATTTCACATGATTCTATATGCATGCAATGTTTGGTTCTTGAGACTTCAGACAACATTTGGAAGTTCTTTAGAAACCCATCCAATCAAGACATCCTGTGTGCTTGAGCCTTTTCTCTTTGCAATTCTTTCAATTATTCCCTTTCTCTTCAAATCTACAGCTCTACTCTCTTCACCAGCTATTTTTCCTGAAACTTCCAACATAATCCAATCTCCCAAAAATCTTTATTTGCCATGTTGGATCTTTCAACTACAAGTTTATTTTTATTCTTCACAATCTGTTCCAAACCTCAGCACCATCTCAGAACAATATCCTTGACCCCACCCCGAATTATTGAAATCAGGATCTTAAAGCATGTGGGACCCAGGAATCTTCACTTTCAAAAGTTCCCCAGGTGGAGCTTCCCTGGTGCCGCAGTGGTTAAGAATCTGCCTGCTAATGCAGGGGACACGGGCTTGAGCCCTGGTCCGGGAAGATCCCACAGAGATGCGACAGAGCAACTAAACCTGTGCGCCACAACTACTGAGCCTGCGCTCTAGAGCCCGCGAGCCACAACTGCTGAAGCCTGCGTGCCTAGAGCCCGTGCTCTGCAACGAGAAGCCACCACAATGAGAAGCCCGCGCGCTGCAATGAAGAGTAGCCCCCGCTCGCCCCAACTAGAGAAAGCCCACGCACAGCAACGAAGACCCAATGCAGCCAAAGAAAAAGAAAAAAGAAAAAAAAAGTTCCCCAGGTGATTTTAAAATACAGGCAGGGTGAAAACCACTGTGTTGCTCTAATTTCTGGAATGATTTCTCCATACCTGCATGTTTTTACTTTTTCACTAATTGTTTTCTCCTTAATTCCCTATAAACTGGACTCTGAGTCTTCTACTTTACTGAAACCATTAACTTTAAAAAAAAAAAATTGAATGCAATACCATTCAGTCCTGAGAGTAGGTGATAAGTCCAGAAGTTGCCTTTTCTGCCCCGGTATACTTTTCGTGTTAGTTTACTTTTCGTATTTGTTTATTTCGAAGTTTCATGTTTGTTAATGTATGTTATCTACTGCTGCACTGCAAACTACCCCAAAACCTAGTGGCTTAAAACAATAAAACCATTCCTTTGCTCCGATTCTGCAGTGTGGGCAGGCCTGGGTGGAGACTGCTGGTATCTGCTCCAAGTGGTGTTGGCTGGGAAGGTGTAACTGGGGCTTGAGGATCTATGATGCTTGACTCTCATGTCTGGTGCCTCAGCTGCCTCATTTTTTCTCCAATGGGGAGGTTGCAATTTTTTACATAGTGACTTGGGGCCCTCAAGAGAGCAAAAGCTGAGGTTGTCAGATTTCTTAAGGCCCAGGCCTTTGGCCAGCAGGGTGCACTTTTGCCAGATTCTATTCGTGAGAGCAAGTCACAGGCCAGCCAGATTCAAGGAGAGAGGGAATAGATTCCACTCTGGATGGCGAGGAACGGCATGTGTGAACAGGGATGGGAGGTTTCAAACAGGGGAAAGTGTGCATGTGGTAGACAAAGAATATCAGTTGGAATCACTGAGGGATTGAATGAAAGAACAAACGAGCAAGTGAATGAATAGAGTGATAAAAAACGTAGGACAGAAAATATTTTAAAATATACAGACAGTACATAGACAACAAAATACCCTTTTATATAAATGGAATGTATTTAATGGTAGAGACTGACTGCATTCAATTTTGCACCAAAAGGGAAGCTGAGGGAAGCAGTAGATATATTCTACATCAAGACAGGTTGTGTCAGGTCAGGCCAGATGGTGTGAGGTGAGAGATGCTTCAGCTAGACCAGGAGGAAGTCTCCATGCAGGTGCCTAAGGCAGGCAGGACAGAGGTCAGATCCAGAGAGATCAGTTGTGGGTGCGGAGTGAGAGCAGGAGTGAGAAGTAAGAGAGGTTCTGCAGCAAGTCCAGATCAGCAATGTCAGACTCCACGACCAGAAACTCAGGACAGGAAAATGGGAGACAAAAAAGGGACCAGGCCAACAGGAGACAAGATACCAGGCATTAGCATCAGGTGTCACTGTCGACACTGGGCTCACTGCTTAGCTGCCTGATCGGTGGGTCCTAGGGTCTAGGTTCACAGGGGTGACCCGGCACTGGGTTGGTCAGGATCTGTTCTTTATTTTCTTACTGGATCATCTGTTCTATCTAAATCTGTAGAAAGAAGCAGCTTGTAGATGATATTAGTCACTTTTGCCAGAATTACCCAAAATGTAGTGTGGTAGCCAGCCTCCAAGACAGCTCCCATCGATCCTCGCTTCCTGGTATTCACACCCCAGCCTAGTCCCCTCTGACATTCTCTGAGGACTGGTCTGTGGGGCCCATAGAATATGGCAAAAGTAATGATATGTCTCTTCCAAAATGAAGTTATTAAAGACTGAGGGTTCCATCCTGGGCTGTCTCTATCTCTGGTCACCCACTGTGAGGGAAGTATGTGGTCAGGTTGTGAGCAGCCCCATGGAGAGGCCCACATGGCAGGGAAATGAAGGCTCTGGCCAACAACCACGTTAGTGAACTTGAAAGTCAGATTCTCCAACCTCGTTGAGCCTTGAGATGACTGTAGCCTCTGCTAACGGTTTAACGACACCCTCATGAGAGACCCCGAGGCAATGACGTGCAGCTAGGTCCCTCCAGAATTTCTGACCCTCAGAAACCGTGTGAGATAATAAACGTGTGTAGTTTCAAGTTGCTAAATTTGGGTAATCTCTTATGCAGCAGCAGATATCTAACACATGTGGTCTGTATCAGAATTTTCTGGAGAGTTTATTGAACATGCAACTCTCAGGTCACATCTGAATGAAGAAAAACTATCTTTGGTAGGGGCCAGCCATCTCTATTTTTAACAAGCTTCTGAGGTAGTTCTATGTACTCTTAAACTTGAGAAACATTACCTTATGCATTTAATCCCTTAGTGTTACTTCTTCCAAATGAATTTACATTTTAATCCTAATTTCTAAGAAGACCTTACGCAATGAGTATTACCCAAGGCTTAAACACTAAACCCAGAGATTCTTGATATTTTTGAGTTCAAGACACTATTTCAAATATTACAAGTTTTCGTGATATGTTTGAAACCATTAAAAGACTAAATGAATGCTAAGCAAGCCGGCGATGATTACAATCAATCACTGCTACAGTATGGCCTTGTCCATAAAAGTGTCCGTACTAAATATGCTTTCCCCTGGTTACCCTTCAGCCTTGAGGATGAATTTATTGCTCTGTATGTGCTCACTCATAAGCTCAAGAGGCCAAGTTTTTCCACATTCCAGCAGGAGTATGTCAAGCTTTGTGCTAAATATGTATTAGGCCTCACCCTTATTTTTGCACTCTCTTCTATGCCCTATCATATATCCAACTGAGCACAATGTCTCACTGGTAAAAGATTCAAACTGGGTGAGTACCATGTTGATGACGGTACCAGTAGAGATGGTTGTTATATTCGTTAGGGTTCTGATATGAAAAACGTTGCATATTCAAATTGGGATCATTCAAGAAGAGTTTAGGAAGGGAGGATGAACAAAGGTGTAAGACAGGTGTAGGGAAACACAAGACGTAGACACTAGTAGCAGAGCCATCCCTAATGGCAAGAGGTGGGATCGGTTCCTAGAACTGGAGACGGAGAGAGGGCTGTGTGAAGAGGACCACTTGACAGGAGTTGAGATCTTTGGTGGAAGGAGGCACCCAGCCTCTAGTGACCCCCACATGGGGGGAGCAGGAGATGAATACCCAGGCCATGCTTTCTTCCCTTCCTTTATCTCTTGCCAGTGCTCTGCTTTGGTCAAACCCAACAGGAAGCCAGAGGGTAGGAGAGTTCATGGTGGCAGTTCATAGAGGTCAGCCTCCTAGAGAAGGGGGGCCAGTGGTCTGGGGTTACAGGAAGGGGAGGGATAGAGAAGATGTCTACATCACAGTCATCCATCCGTCTTTGCATAAAGCCATCCCGAGAAGTTTTTAGACCTAAAATGAACTACTTCAGGCTCAATGAGACATAACTTATTTCATAATGTGAAATTTGATGAATACTTTTTGTTTCTAAAACTTCATGACCACAGACACGGCAGTCATATCCTCTTTAAGTCTTCATATTTCTCAGCTGATTCTTAACATTTTTATTCTATCCTAATATGTGAAACTACCTTCTTGGTGATTTTAACTAGAAGTTGTAGAGGAAAATGGGCTGTCAGAAGTTGTATCTGTGATTAGGTGGCAAAGTTAGGGGAAGATGAAAGTGTCCTGACATACAGTAGAATGTTGGAGAAGGTTCAGAGGTGGAAGGGGACACCTGGCCTGCGGTGAGCGGAAGGAAAGAATGGACCAGGAGGAGAGAGAAAGTTAAATACAGTAGTTCGAGGCACACTTCTGAATGTTTTTGAACATAAGAAACAAATGGTTAGATTAACTCCACCAACTCTTCCTAGTTGATAGGCATGGTCTGTAAATGGTCCTCTTCTCCCCAGTTTGGGAGGTAAGCAGGGGCTTTATGGGTAAAAGTTCAGTACCCAGTAATTCTTCACTTTATGGGCTTTGAACCTCAGAAATGTGGTATAGGTGGAGAGGAGGTAGCTCTGTGATACCAGATCACAAAACCCAGGATTTGGAAGGGACCTTCAACCACTATGAATCTAATTTACAACGTCCTTACTATGTGACTTCTCAGTCATCAAAGGTGGCCAGCAATAAGGAACTCAATATTTTATCAAGCAACTTTTCCACTCTTTGCCTACTCAATCACAAAACAAACACTTTTTCCTGGGGACAGAGATATGCTTTCTTACAACTTCTGCCCGCCATCTAGACAGGCTTAGAATAGTCTATTTCCTCTGCTATACGAAAAACTCGCCAACACTATCCTTCCTCTTTTTTCCAGCCTTCTTTTATCCTGCTGAAATAATTTAAAATAAACAGATATACTTTTTTTTTTTTTTTTTTTGGCCACACCATGCAGCTTGCAGGATCTTAGTTCCCCAGCCAGGAACCTGGGGTCCCGGCAGTGAGAGCGCTGAGTCCTAACCACTGGCTGTCAGGGAATTCCCAGGTAAGCATAATATTTTATTGCCCACCATGAACCGGACACTGGCCTAGAGGTTTTTGTTTGTTTGTTTTGGTCATACCGCAGATCATGTGGGATCTTAGTTCCCTGACCAGGGATCGAAGCCATGCCCCTGTTGTGGAAGTTCAGAGTCTTAACCACTGGACTACCAGGGAATTCCCTGGCCTAGAGGTTTTGTGCAGTATATTGCTAATCTTTATAAAAACATGAGGTCAGTGTTTTGATGCTCATTTTACAGGTGAGAAAGCCATACAAATTCTATGTGGCTGAGTTGGGAGTAGAAAACAAGATGTGTGAGTCCTGCACTTCCCTGGTGGCACAGTGGTTAAGAATTCCCCTGCCAAAGCAGGGGACACGGGTTCGAGACCTGGTCCGGGAAGATCCCACGTGCCACGGAGCAACTAAGCTCGTGCACCACAACTACTGAGCCCGCATGCCACAACTACTGAAGCCCGCGCACCTAGAGCCCTCGATCCACAACAAGAGAAGCCATTGCAATGAGAAGCCTGCGCACCGCAGCGAAGAGTAGCCCCCACTCGCCACAGCTAGAGAAAGCCCACGAGCAGCAATGAAGACCCAAGGCGGCCAAAAATAAATAAATAAATTTATATTTTTAAAAAATGTTGAATCAAGTTTTTGTGGCATGATGCCAGGAAATTCTCTTTCCCTTTGTTTTAACTCTGAAAAAAGTTGCAAAATTTTATCACTTAGTTTTCCACTGATTTAAACTCAATTTGTTGAGGTTTCATATAGCCCTGTCTTTGTGGTTAGATTTAACATAAACAGGGAACGAAGACTCCCTAATAATAGACTACATCTCTCGACTTCCTGAAAACTATGCTCCTTTATTATATGTTATTTTTTTCTTACTCATTCCTTGCCTTGTATTTAAATCCTAAAATGTTGGTCAAAAAACCCCACTTTGAGACATTTTAAAAATTAATAGCACAGGGCTTCCCTGGTGATGCAGTGGTTGAGAATCCGCCTGCCAATGCAGGGGACACGGGTTCAAGCCCTGGTCTGGGAAGATCCCACATGCCGCGGAGCAACTAAGCCTGTGTGCCACAACTACTGAGCTTGCGTGCCACAACTACTGAAGCCTGCGTGCCTAGAGCCTGTGCTCTGCAACAAGAGAAGCCACCGCAATGAGAAACCCATGCACCGCAATGAAGAGTAGCCCCCACTCACCACAACTAGAGAAAGCCCACGTACAGCAAAGAAGACCCAACGCAGCCAAAAGTAAAATAAATAAATTCAAAACGAAACAAAACAAAAAACCGACCATGCACTGGCAATTCTAAACAATGTCAGTGATAAAATACTTCTCCCTAAAATAATTTTTTTGTTTAGTTGTAAAAAATTGCTTTATAGTGTTGAATAATACATATAAACTTCAAATTAGCACCTTTTATTGCTTATATTTAAATAAACATTGTATTCTAATGGCAGATAGAGAATTGTTAGTTACACAGTTGGCCCTGAACTACAAGCATTCATTTTGTAAATTCCTAAAGGTTTTGAATTATTGAGCTATATTGGGTGGGTTGTGAATGAGGGAGACAGCTCGTGTCTGAGATCCCAGTGGTACTAATATTTCTGCATCTAGACAGTAGATGAACAATGATGGCATAATGACTGTAAAGATAAAGAGAACTTGAATTACTATAATTCCGTCGTTCTATGTGACTGCTTGGAGTTGTTATTTGGGTTTAAAACTCAAAACAGTGAAATAGTTTGAACTGGGAGGTGAAATATTTTTGTCCGGTAATTTTACATTTTCTAATACCTAAACAACTTTTAGTTTTGTGGACAGAATTCAGATGTGGGTTACGCCTAATTTCATAAAGACTTGATCTCATAAAGGGTTTGGGACAGACACTAAAACTTGTGACTTGGAGCAGGTTGGAACTTCTGAGCAGAAAGCTAACAAGTTTTAGTTCATACATGAAACTGTTTTATTTTAGTTGGAATTCTTCTTATTTAATTGCAGTTAATCTCTAATTGTAAGTAGATAAAGTAGGGGCTTCCTGGAGAAAGAAAACCAGGCACGGCTTTCTTGACATAAGAGAAACCATTTTTAGCCTAAGTCACTGTGTTATCTAAGCCTGGTCACAATGCTTGCCCTTGAACAGGTCTCAGTAATTAATGATCTTAAGGGGATAAAAGAATGCAGAAACAAGGCAAGAGAAGTAACAACAGCAAAGACAATATTATTAATTGTAAAGACTCCCAGTTCTGTTTAAACGATAAAGATTAGCTTGAAGCGCTCAATCACTAGGTCAGCTGGAACCTAAGGGATGATGATGTTTGACCTTTTCTCTGACCCTGGGAACTTCAATCCACTAAAGCTTAGACTCTATAGACCGCCCAAGGCCCTTCATGAATATGTGTATAGCCTTAGCTTAAAATTTACCCAGTTTTGCTATTCTGGGAGACACTGCTTTGGGAAAGATCCCCAGTGTTCTCCTTCTCTTTACCTGCTCTGTCCTTCCTTCCTTCTCTCAATCTTTGGCTTGGTTGAGTCTTTTAGCTCCAGACCCACCAAGAGGCTAATCCAGTTTTTGGGTAATGTAATGTTATCATTCATTACTGTGAAAGACCAATATGTTGGTATAATTTTTTCCCTTAAAATTAATGTAATTAAATAGGATTAATTTGTTACATTTTTGGGTATATAATCTTTGTTTTTTCTTTATTTTACTGACATGTTTTGTACATACAAAGTTCAATAAATTAAAAATACACTGTTGCTTTTTCTGGCCATTATGATCAATTTGATTTCATGATGATTACTGAAAACTTTTTGTTGTATAGAGAGTTAGGAGTTTAAAAATGATCAGCTCCAGATATCAAATAAAATAGGTATGCCAGTGATCATGCCTAAGAAGTTACCAATAATCCCCTATCCTTATCAAAATCCAACCAACATTTTAGGCTCTAGATTTTCCAGAACTTGGTCAGATCCAGGAGGAGGGAGAAGGATAATTGATATTCCTACTTATTCCCCCTAGAAAATAAGGTAGAGCAAGAGAGAAGAAACAAAATTATTAAAGGTTACTGATATTATAACAACAAAACAACCACCAAAATGATGAAGTATGTAGAGAGCTTTTGCTAATTGGTCTAGCAGAAAATAAATCACAACAGTTTTGCAGAATTTTACAACCTTCTTGCATCTAGAAATAAAGGACAGCCCCAGTTAGAATGGGGATACTCTGGAGGGCTTGATAACTTGGGAGGGAGGGAGGGGCTCTTGGCTGCAGCCCCAGTACCAGCCTGGGGTGATCACAGACTCTGCTAGCAGCATGATGACAATTCTAAGAGGTAAGAGTGTTTTCTTTCTGCTACTGACTCAAAATCCCTCAGGTTAGAGAAAAGTAAAAAAGTGCTTCTGTTCCTTCTTCTCGAATTGTAGGCAGTAACTGGAAAATCTATGACAACTTTGTCTAACATTTCTCCCACCTTATCTTTTTTTTTCCCCACATGGGGAGTGCAACAGAGAGGATAAAAGTGTGTAATTTGGGGGGGGGGGGAGTTAATCTCTACTTAGTTGGATAAATTACATACCCTCTCTTCATTTGAAAAATGGGGATAATTATAGTAATTATTATATTATGTGGTATAGTGGTATAAATATTAATGTGGTATAGTGAACACTTGCTCTGCCCCAGAAGCATCTATGTGTGTATTACTTTGTTTAACCCTCACAACAACCCTATGAGGTCAGAACTGTTATTAACCCCCTTTGACAAAGATGAAGCTGAAGTAACTTGTCTAAGTTTGTGTTATTGGCACCCTCTTAACCGTACTACTATACTTAACAAGTAGAGATGTGGAGAGGATTAAATAAGAGAATGCATGTAAAACTCTTAGATTAGCGCTGACAATGTTGAATTTTACCTTGAGCCCTGTGATCCTGGAAAATAGTTATGGTTAAAGAAACCCCCCCCGCCCCCGCCCCGACCCTTTGTGTTCTGGAAAATGGTTTACTGCAAAGAGCCATCCTTCCCATATGACTTACCTAAGACTCATGGGTGCTCCCTTGTTTACCCCTGATAAAGGCCAGGCAGGGACCCTCCCAATTCCTATTCTTTGCATCATAAATGATGAGCTGAACTGTTTTGTCCCCACTGATGAATCGGAACAAAATATTTGTTAAACAAACTTTGGTTAGGATTTTCTCCTTCCCTCAAGTCCCTGTACTTTGACTCGTCCTCAGTTTAAGGTGGCCTGCAGCCCCTCCTTAACAGCTTCTCCTGAAGTAGGTTGACCTCGGGGTAAAACATTCTCTGAATTACTATCAGATCGGCCATCCCAACACTTTCATCCCACTATCCCATTTTACATTCTTTCTAGCCTTGTGTAGTCCTCCCTATAAAAGAATAACCTATTTTACCTAACCTCTGAGGCCCTTGCAGGTCTCATTATCAGAGTATTCTCCCCATTACATGAGACACCTCCTCCTATTGCCATAGCCCCTTGGCCCACCACCTCCCATCCCTGAAATAATCCTTTCACATGAAGTCTCTCCTTAACTAAATCTGGATTTGTTTTTTGACAGTGCCTGGCACATAGTAAGTGCTCAGTAAATATTAGCTAGTATGATTATTATTATGTCATTGCATCCTCTTCCTCTGTCCTGTGCTAAAACTTTGCCAGTATAGGCAGGAAGCAACGGGAATCCAGCTTTCTCCTTACATCTGATGGGTCTGTATTAATCTTAGTCCCCAAAGGAAATTGATTAATCAAACCTGTATAATTTAAGAGCATTTATTTATAAGGGAGGCTAGTTAAACACGTGTGGCTGGGGAGGAGAACCCCAAGTGATAGTAGCAATAGTTTTTACCTTCCCTGAGTCTGAGAGAACAAAAGAGGCAGATGCTGCCAGAACATGGAAGGACAGAGTCACGTAGACCAAGCCAATCGGAGAGCAGCATCGACTTGCAATCAATCAAATAACCCAGCCAACCTCTATCAGGGAATAAATATCCCACCTTACTGTCCTCTCTCCCTTGGATCTTCTGCGGTGGCACTCCGCTGACTAAATCCAACAGGAAGACAGGGGCACAGGAGTCCTGCTAATGCAATTCACACAAGTGAGCTGCAAGGGGCAGAAAGCCAGGGGGAAGAGAGTGGAGATCTGTAGGGACACATGGAAAATGTCTATAACAAAAGGGTTCACAGGTTTCTGTGTATCTTCGACTGGGTCCCTGGAAACAGATTCTGAGACAAAGAGTCACATGCAGAACGTTTATTAAGGATTTCACTCAGGAAATACAGCTTTAAGGAAGCGAGGGAGGCAGGACTCTGACAGAGGGAGAAGCTGACTCACGATGCAGGTGCAACCCAAGGCGTCAGATTATTCTATCAGGAGTTCTGGACCTGGGATGGTTTTTCAGAGTCTTCCCCAAACTGAGGCCAAGGGGTAGCCCTTTGCACCCATGTATCAGCCAGAGAGATTACAACCTTTGTCTAAGGTGGAGCCGTGCCTGTTACCTAGGGAAATTCCCAGGGAGGGATGCAGGTGTGAACCTTTAGCACCTGCAGGGATGGTGAAGGGATCTGGGTGGAAGACCACAGTATCCACTACAGTGTGTATGAGGGTGAGGCAATTGCCAATTGGATGGCCAAGGACAAGTAAAGTACTGAATAACGGAATGATAGAATACACTGCTGGGTTGGTGAGAAGGGTTGAAAAAGTGAAATTAGATGTTGAGAGGTGTTTGAAAAACTTCAAGCTTCATTCTTGGCAAAATACATAAATAAAAATGAACCTCTTAATAACATAGAAATAAATGGATAACTCCTTAACATGGCAAAGTACCTATATCTCAGCCCAAGAGCTAGAATCATGCTTAATGGGAAACATCAAGCTCCTTCCCATGAAAGTCAAGGACAAGTCAAGGACATCCATACTCACCATGATTATTTAATGTTGTTCTGGAATTAGTAGCCAATGAGAAAAAAGAAAAGATATAAGAGGTATAAAAGTGGGAAAGGAGGAGTAAATTTTTCATTAGAATTATAAAGATAAAATATTTGTCACCTATCAAATTAGCAAAGATAAAGAAGTTTGATAATATAGTTGGTTAGTCCCTAACTACAGTCCTCTCTGGACCATGAGATGAAATGCTACATCACTGTTAAAATGAATGAAGCAGATTTGTTTGTATTAATATAAAGTGATTGTAAAGATATACTGTTGAGTAAAAAGAATCAGGATGCAGAAAAATGTGCTATTAATTAGTATGCTGTTTTTGTTGTTTTTAAAAAACAACGTATATTCATAGAAAAATCTTTAAGACAGATACATAAAACTGATAACGACAGGTACTACTGGAGATCAAAACTAGATATTTGGGAGAGTTGGATAAGAAGAAAACATTTTTATTACATTGTTTTATACCTTTGACTTTTGTGCCTATTCAAAAATTAATGTAAATTAATCAATGGACAAAAGAGATGGACCCAAATTAGGCAAGTATTTAAAATAGCACAACTAACAACAAATTTTTATACATAGCAACTATAGGAACAACAAAACAATTAACTTCCTTTCCCCAAAAAGGAGCTGGGGAGAAATACGGAAAACTGGATTAAAATTAATAATAATGAGTCAGAGGTGAATTACAGAGATTTATCCCCCTCCACCCTGTAGTTCTGGGGAAGAGCAGGGGATTCCTTTTGTGTTTTGGCTAAGAAAATGACTGTTACAACATTCTCTGAAATCTATTCAATTTTTGATTTTATGGACAAAATTCAGATAGGAGCCAGGCTTGTAAAGCCTGGGGTAAACACCAGGGGGCACCTTTCTTGAGCAGGTCTATCAGGTGTAAGTGTCTCCCAGTCTCTCAGCATTTGCAGCGAGGCACTCTTGGACTGGGATGTGGCTGAGCCCACCAGGGGACTGTACACCAGCTGAAGGACAATGACTTCTGTTACCCTCCTGTCTTATGTAGCAAGCATGAGAATTTCTCTTACGGCTCAAGAAGGCACCTTGAGACAAAGTGGTTGAACACAGGCGATAGCTGCCCAGAACCTGGAGATCTTGTGAATTACCACTTTAAAAAGGGGAAATCTCATTGCCCTGCAAACCAGTTTGAACCTGTTCACTCACTGGACAATCCTTACTGTTGGCCTTCACAGGGCTTAACATGGACCCCAAGACTTTAAATAACCTTCTTTTGATGGCCTTTCAAAATGTAAGGGACCCAAGAAAAGATGATGAGAGCAAACAGCACTCTCAAGGAAACCACTTTTTCTTACTGGAACGCAAGCCCTTTTGCCATAGCAAATCATACAGATTAAGCCTCTGTATGCTTATGATATAATATTTTAAATTGAAGTATAGTTGATTTACAATGTTGTGTTAATTTCTGCTGTACAGCAAAGTGATTCAGTTTTATATATATACACATTCTTTTTTTTAATGTTCTTTTCCATTATGGTTTATCACAGGATATTGAATATAGTTCTCTATGTTATACCTTGTTGTTTATCCATTCTATGTATAATAGCTTACATCTGCTAATCCCAACCTCCCACTCCATCCCTTCCCCAACCCCCTCCCCCTTGGCAACCACAAGTCTGTTCTGTACTTTTTTTTTTCCCCTGGCCACACTGCGTGGCTTGCAGGATCTTAGTTCCCCAACTAGGGATCGAACCCAGGCCCACATTAGTGAAAGCTTGGAGTCCTAACCACTGGACTGTCAGGGAATTCCCCACAGGTCTGTTCTCTATGTCCGTGAGTCTGTTTCTGTTTCTTAGATAGGTTCATTTGTGTCATATTTTAGATTCCACATGTAAGTGGTATATGATATAGCTTTAATAGCAGGTATTATGGGAGGAGTCTTTATAAGCAGTCGTTTCTATTATTCAACTTCTACCAGAAAGAATGGCTCAAGTTCCAATTGCTGTCTTCCATGGCCATCACCAGAATTCAAACAGCTCCGTGCAGAGGGTCAAGTTATGCAGGTGCCTGGCTGTACATTTTGCAGCTAATTCATTCTGGCAGGCATGTCAGGAAATTATGCTGTTCAGAATCAAATGTTCCACAGGAACATTACTGGACTTTTTCTGTGGCTGAGTGGCAAAATTGATGATACCTACTCTGAAAATTTTCCAGGTCAAGCTTATGTATACCAGTCTGTGCCCAAGCATGCTTGCTAGGAAGATGAGTCCCATACAATTCTGCAGATTTGTATGTTTCTCCAGGGACCTCACCCAGGTGCTAGAATAGAGGCAAAGGTTTTGTCAGGGAAAATTTGGGCTTTGGCTCAGGTATTCTACAGTCCATCTTCCCTCAGAACAGAGAGTTTGGGGCAGGATTTTCTTTCTTTTTTTTTTTTTTGGCCATGTGCATTACGGGATCTTGGTTCCCTAACCAGGGATTGAACCTGGGCCATGGCAGTGAAAGCCCAGAATCCTAACCTCTAGGCCCCAGGGGACTACCTAGGGCAGCATTTCCAACTTGCTTAATAGAATGTCAGCCTTGCTACCTGCTTGCTTGATGTACAAGATTTATGTATCTTATATCAGTCAACAACGTAAAATCCTAACACTACATTCTGGTTGGAGAATGACCTTGAACTGTCAATTACTTTCCTTTTTTCGAAAGCTAAGCAGAGAAAAGTGACATTTAGTAAAGATTAAGGGACATGTTATCCATCTATTTTTTACTTTTAAGATCTGTCCTGGTATCTCATTAGATCGTGGTAGAGCTATATATTTATGTGACATTAACTCAGTCTTCTCCAGAATCACCGTTACTGTTTATCTTTTAGAAAGTGCAAAGACCAGATTTGCTATAAAGCTTTTGAAGTTGTTGACTAAAATATCTAGCGGTGTCTCTGACATAGGACATTGCATGATGGGTTTATTTTATTTTAGAGTCTAGTACTAGGGGAAAACATCCCTTCTAAAAAACTGCCTTCCAAATTTGCCTTTCTAAGAGCAATACATTTCATAGCTCTTCTTTCTCTGGTTGGCAAAAATAGAATTAATAATCATGCACAGTTAACATGTTAGCCTTTGGGGCTAGAGTATATGCTTCCTCCTCCTTTTTATGACTTTGGTATTATATTTCCATCCCAATAAATGTGTTCTATATGCATCTCTTACTGGAAGTTACTGTAAGGCCTAAATTTATTTTTTAAAAAAGTAGGGCTAAGAATTTCTATTACCATAAAATACTTCCATAAAAGCAACACTATGTTCACTTGAAAAAATCAAATAACAACAAAACCCCAACAAGAGCAAGAGACTATACCCAGGCAAGGAACAAGATTTTAAAAATAAAAAAGTCTGAGAAAGAAAGAGTAGAAGGACTCATTTATTTTTTCATTTATTCATTCCTAGCAGTGGAAGTTTTGAAAAATTCATTGACTCTCTAAATGCAGTAGTAAACATTAGGTATGCCAAACTCCGTGTTGGAGACTGGCATTTATACCCTCTTGGGAGATCCCAGGAAAGGATAAGAGTGAAGAAAAGAATAATAGTGGGGAGAGTGGTAGGTGTCCTAGATCCACTCAAAATGTGTGCCCACCAATTTAAGCTGCCTTGGTTGGTCAGTCCTGACCCTTCCTGGCACGGTTCAGAAATGACATAAACTCTGTGAGGGCAAGGATTTTTACCAGGCCCAATGAGCTCAGGTTTTCTATTAAATATTTAGGGAATGAATGAATAAATGAAAAAATGAGTCAGTGTTACAGGTCACTATGATCACGGCAATCCAAGTCTCTCATGACCTGAGCTCCTGCCCTCACGCCCAAGTTTCTTTTGTTGCCAGGAGATGGTAGCCCTATCTCGGGGGACTCTGGGAAGCACTTTTCTTGAGAAAGGGGATTCACGCCCTTTCTCCACCCAAACTCCACCCCTATAAAGTTGGTTGTGTTTAAAAATACTGTGCTCAGGGCTTCCCTGGTGGCGCAGTGGTTGCGAGTCCGCCTGCCGATGCAGGGGACGCGGGTTCGTGCCCCGGTCCGGGAAGATCCCACATGCCGCGGAGTGGCTGGGCCCGTGAGCCATGGCCGCTGAGCCTGCGCGTCCGGAGCCTGTGCTCCGCAGCGGGAGAGGCCATGACAGTGGGAGGTCCGCGTACCGCAAAAAAAAAAAAAAAAAAAAAAATATATATATATATATTGTGTTCTTTAGACTACCCATAAGTCTCCAATTTTCATTTCTCCTAATTTTTCATAGCTGGATACAAGACAATGTAATGTGAACAATATCTTGGGCCTTCTGAAGCTTTGTGATAAAATCATATACATTAAAAAAAAATCATGACATTGGGGAATCACTCTAATCCAATGGTTCTCACACTTTTTTTTTGTCCACTCGGCTCATGAGATCTTAGTTCCCCGACCAGGGATCAAACCTGTGCTCCCTGCAGTGGAAGTGCGGAGTCTTAACCACTGGACCACCAGGGAATTCCACGATGGTTCAAAAACTTGAGTGTGTATCAAAATCACCTAGAGGGATTGTTACAATTCACGTTGCTGGGTCCCACTTTCAGCACTTCTGATTTACTAGACCTGGGGTGGGGCTCAAGAATTTGCATTTCTAACAAAGTAATGCTGAAGCTGCTAGTCCAGGGATCACGATTTGAGGAACACAGCTCTAAACCAACTTTCTTTACCCAGCCATCTGCCTGTTGACACCTTGTGGTGGCTTCTGCTCTGAATGCAGTTGGCAAATGTGCACAATGGCTTCAGGAGTGTGAGACTGACTAATCTGGTGGCTGTGAACGGCGTTATCTACAGCTGGTGGCTGGTTGCAAAACGGAGCAATTAAGGATTAAAACATAAATCACAGGAAATTAATATGAAGCACCACTGAGAATAAAACCCATAAAATTCCTGGCATTCCTCTGTTTTCGTCATACACATGTGCATCCTGCTTTGTGTTGCTATTCTTCCCAACATGGATGAGGCTACACCCAGAACAAACAAAGGACTGTCTCTGCCATCAGAGAATGATAAGGTCACAGGCAGGCAAGAGAATGAAAGTAAATTCGATGAAATAAGATTCTGGTGCTGATCATAAAGAAAAATGCCATTCTATTATTTTAATTCAATAAATATCCATTTTCCGTCTGTAGCTTGTGGCACAGTGGAAATCTGAGTTTCTGTTGCCTCCAAAGAATGATTTCTTTATGCCAAAATAATTTCTCTCTGAATATTTTCTACGAGTCAGAACTTCATATGACTATTTCATAAGAGTTCATTATTGACTTTGACGATGTGGCTTCTTAGAATAAAAACCTGAAGCATACTGTGAGATAAACACGAACTTGAAATATAGGTTGATGAAGCGGAAACAAGCTGAAATTTTATAATGCTGATTAATAATTCATTTGACATCCTAGAAATTTATATTTGGATTTCCTCTTATATACCCTCATTTAAAAAGTTTAAGTTGGGGCTTCCCTGGTGGCGCAGTGGTTGAGATTCCGCCTGCCGATGCAGGGGACACGGGTTCGTGCCCCGGTCTGGGAGGACCCCACATGTCGCGGAGCGGCTGGGCCCGTGAGCCATGGCCACTGAGCCTGCGCGTCCGGAGCCTGCGCTCCGCAACGGGAGAGGCCACACAGTGAGAGGCCCGCATACTGCAAAAAAAAAAAAAAAGCAACAGAACTAGCAAGGGCATGGAACAGCTTCTATATGAAGCAAGAATAAGAAACTCAAGGCACTTCCTTCTGATATCCCCAACTCCTAGCCCCGCCAGAGTCAGCAAAAGATGGGAGAAGAGTTACTGTTCTAGAAGTTGGGAGTTTTAGGATTTTCTTGGCTATTCCTTTAACTAGGTGTGTGGATGTGAGTAAGCCTCATGACGTTGCTAATCTTGGCTTCCTTATCTGTAAGATGGATACTGGATTTCCAGGGAAAAATTTCTACACCAAGGCAGCATAGGGGGGCAGTTAGCAGTATTTTTTCTGGAACCAGATCACCTGAGTTTGTAACACAGTTCTCATCTAACTTCTCAGTGCCTATATTCTCCATCTATAAAACAGCGATATTAATTTCTTTTTCCCAGCTATGGGGTAATGATGGGTTGATACATATAGGCTTTTTTAAATGGTGCTTGGGGGACTTTCCTGGCAGTCCAGTGGTTAAGACTGTGCTTTCACTGCAGGGGGTTCGGATTCAATCTCTGGTCAGGGAACTAAGATCCCGCGTGCCACATGGCCTAAAATAAAATAAAATAATGCTTGGCACTTAGAAAGTTCTCAATAAATATTAGCTCTTAATGCTATGGGTTTCTAGCACAGTTTCAGGGTCCAACTTTTTGGGTTTTTTTAAATTTAATTTAATTTATTTATTTATACAGCAGGTTCTTATTATTTATGTATTTTATGCATATTAGTGTGGTCCAACTTTATACCACTGAGAATATTTAGACAAGTCATCATCTTGGATCCTTTTTCTTGGTCTTTCCTAGCTTAAGAGGCTCAAGGAATAAGAATTCTTTTTATAATCCCATTCTGTTCTCACTCTTACCCAAGCAGCCCTCCCCTCAACTCTCAGCTGTTGTCAAGGCAGGGATTCAGGCAGGTGGAGGCAAGAGTTGGCGCAAGAAGGAAGAATGGGTTATTAAGGTCAGATGAAGGGCTGAGTGTGTTAGTACAAGTTGTGTATAACTTGGCAACCGCTTATGTACTAATACATATGAAGGTTGTTTCCCTTATGCAAAGTCAACACTGATGATGAGCTTAGACAGCTGGAGGTATCACCCTGCCAGTAGGGTCCCACCACCTCCTCTGCCACCACCTGTCTCACTCCTACCTTCCTGAATTCCGTTATTCTCCTTTCCCATCAACACTGGCTGCCACCTCTACCGACATGTCATAATGTCAAGTGAGGTGTCCAGATGCCAGTGCAGAAATTGCCTATTTCTACTCCGCCTCCAGAGAGGAGCTCCATGAGTCAAGGCACTGCCAGAGCTGGATTTATCCTGGAAAAGGGTTAGTGAAATAATATCATTTTAAAGTTGAGATTTTATCAAAATACAATGTTATAAAGCTCTCCACAAAACAAACAAAAATCCTATGGGATTTTCCTTAAGGTATACTCAAGTTCAAACATGTCATTATAGACTGATAATTTAAATTATGAGCTACATCTTAATTTAAAATATATACTCTTAATTTAAAATATATTTTTCTTAAAACTTTGCATTTTAGGAATGAAAAAGTCTTTTGAGACCATTCATTCCATGTCAGCATTTTTTCGTTGAGGGAACTGAGAGGTAGTGAGGTGAAAGATACTCGCCCTTATTCATGGGGCTCATTAGCAGAGCTGGGGCAAGAACAGAATTCTCAGTCAAGAATACTTTAGGGCTGCCCTAGTGGCACAGTGGTTGGGAGTCCACCTGCCGATGCAGGGGACGCGGGTTCGTGCCCCGGCCTGGGAAGATCCCACGTGCCGCGAAACGGCTGGGCCCGTGAGCCATGGCCGCTGAGCCTGCGCATCCGGAGCCTGTGCTCCGCAACGGGAGAGGCCACAACAGTGAGAGGCCCGCGTACCGCAAAAAAAAAAACAAAGAAACTTACTTTAAACCACAGACGACTCCTCCTCCAAATAAATTACTGTCATTACATTGCAAAGGGTTCCAGAATGGGAGGACAAGTTGCAACTAGTTGCATCAACAGCTCATCCAGAATGGTGGTTAAGTGTATGGGCCCGGGGCTAGACCAGCAGGGTTGGAATACTGTCCTCCCCACTTCCTAGCAGTGTGATCATAGGCAAGTTATCCCATCTCTCCGTGAAGTCACAGCTAACCTGACTGCAGATGTTTCAATGTGTCTGTAGAGTGTTCCTCTTTATATTAGGGGCAGAATCAGTATTGGATGCGTGTAAATCAGGAGCCATTTATGTATTGGGGTGTTCAGTTATTATTAAATATTATTTCTGAAAGGCACACTGTGAGTATCTAGTGGAGTGATAGTTTTTAGCTTTGCTAAATTAGAATATTTAGGGATGTCTACATCCTGGATCCTTTTCTAGGTCTCTCCCAGCTTAAGAGTCTTGCAAAATCAGAATTCTCTAACTCCAACCTGTTCCTACCTTTGTCCAAGCAGATACTCGCCCGACTCTATAATTCTGAGGATGGAGACCTGAGTCGGGCATGATGTCAGCCGTATCTCCAGTGCCAACCCAATGCCTGAAACAGAAATGTTTGTGAAGGTTAATACTGTGAGATCTCTAGGATTTGGATATAGAAATGGTTTGGGGGTGATCATCTAGTTGAGATTGGAGATTAGGGAGCTTGAATTGAAACTGTGTTTGCTGTATGAAATGATTAAAGGTGTGTGGTTAATGTCCCCTCACGTCAGTGCTTAAAATCAAGTGTTAGGGCTTCCCTGGTGGCGCAGTGGTTGGGAGTCTGCCTGCCGATGCAGGGGACATGGGTTCGTGCCCCGGTCCGGGAAGATCCCACATGCTGCGGAGCGGCTGGGCCCGTGAGCCATGGCCGCTGAGCCTGCGCGTCTGAGCCTGTGCGTCCGGAGCCTGTGCTCCGCAACGGGAGAGGCCACAACAGTGAGAGGCCCGCATACCACACACACACACACACACACACAAAAATCAAAAATCAATGAATATGTGAATGAATGAAGGGCTGAGTGAATGAATGAAGATGGTAGAGCTACAGCTTTGTTGCAGTAGACACCACCGCTGGGATACAATCTCCAAGCAATATGGGGAGGAAAGAACCTCAGAATGGGACCTGAGCTGGACTAATCCAATATAAAATGGGTATTAATGTATCATCTTTACCTGTCGACATCCCTAGTCTGGAGAAGTCTGCATTATAATGATTACTCAAGAGATGCTTTCAATGTCCTTGCAGGAAGACAAACAACTTGAACCTGGTCTTTGACCAAAGACCTGTGACCCAGTTTAGAAAATAATATTCTAGTGTGTTTATACTTACTGATGAGGCTGTCATCACTTTTTCAATTTTCCTCACAGTGGTATAAGATTAATGAGCTAACCATTTTACATCTTGATGTGAAAGAAACTCATATGTATAAACTATCACTGTCATGTTTATAATCCAGAATGATTTGATGAAGTAGTACATTACATTACATAAATGATAATGAAGAGTTTTTAATTTATTTGCTTGATTTATTGAATTTTAAATTAACTTGAGTTTTTAATTGGACTGTGGGTTTTTAATTCACAAGGGACCAAGAAGTATATGTCTTCTATCTGTTGACAAGCCCTATCTTCTCCATGTATTCCTGGTCTCTACTTTTTTTGCATCTATTTTTATTTCTATCTGGAAACTTGTCTGACTGGTCTTTGCCACTGAAGACATGAAATTGTGCGAAAGTCTTGGCATTCCTTGCTTGATGACTTCGCAAATGACTAATTAAGTGCGAGCAAATTCTTGTTGGATAACTTCATCACATAGTTCTAGAGAATCACTAGTACACGATGGTCATTAAAGTCTTTTCTTTTTCCTTTTAAAATGACTACAATACTTTTTAAAATAGCAAATTGCTTTACTTTCTTTCCTTTCCAGAGGTTTTACTTTTTCTTATTTAGTCTTCATGGCTAGACTTCTTTTAGAAGCTTGAAAATCATTTCTCCCTTTTTATTAGGGCCTTTTTGGCAGACACTGCTTTTTCACTGGAACTGAACTATGGCTTGATTCATTTTTATTATTTCTGTATTTGTTTCACAACGTAATTAATATTATCAAAACTATTCTTGGAACAGAGCTTAATCCCTCAGCTTTTGTTTCTGATGCTAGCATGATTAGGTCTGGAGAGATAAATTTTTAAAAAATTGTATGCCAGGCATAATAGCAGTGGTAGCATTCCTTAATCTTCCTGCTTCTGCCCACATTTGTTTACACGCACATCCATCTGTAACGTCTCAGAATTAATCACTGTTCCTCCAGTCTAGAGAAAATTAAGAAGCCTCATTTCTGAGCCTTTATAAATGAACTTCTTCCTACAAACGGACCATAAGATCCACACTCACTGACACAAATTCTCTTTTCTAAGGAAGTCACTGCTTTTCACATGCCACTCCTTAGCCTCTCTTAGCCAGAATACTTAATTGAAATATCCTCATTTTAAAATCTTGGGTTCTTTAATAAAAATAAATTTCAACAATGCTGTTTTCATTCCTTCTGTCTCTTCTTTCTTTTTAATCGCATGCTTAACCCTTTGTGACCCAGAGGGATTTTCAGGTCCCTTAGTAAAAATATTCTTGCCGTCTGGGATGCTGGGATCCTGGACCACAAGGACCTCAAGTGATAAATGTCCTGTTAGAATTTAGGTTCCACTGATGACAGGTTGTGCAATAAATAGTTCGATAGTGAGTTACTGTTTTTATTTATTTAACCAAAAGAGGGTATTTCTTTTCTCTTTAAGAGCACTGACTTTTAAGTTGCTAAGGAACCACAGTTCAGTCTATAGGCGTTATTCTATGAATTTGGCTCTTACCTTAATATGCCTACATTTCATTTATTTCATTATTCTTTTCTGCCACAAAATTACTGCTGTACTCTAAGATCCTCTTCTTCACACACCCCTCTCTGATCTCTAAAGAAAACCTGGAAAAAGGATGGAGGTCCAAGCCCAGGGGCTTCTGGAAAAGGACAAAGAAGATGGGGACACTGGGGAGTGGGTGGGGTAGAGCTGCCCTCAACACTTCAGGGCAACTTCTTCCCCATCTAGCTAACCTGAGGCCAAAACTTGGCCTCTGCAGCTTCCTTTGGCTTCTGTGCTTGACTTGAAGACCCTCCTCCGGGCTGTCTTAGAAGGCAATTGGTTATCTTCCTTGTTGGCCCACAGGGTGATTCTGCCACTGTACCCGCTGGCCTGGCCTCATGGAAATCTGACAAGCCTGCCTTGCAGAGACATAACAGATTGGCTTCTTTCTCTTCTTTCCTTTATTACAGTCAGAGAGAGGCCCAGAGGAGGAGGAGGCCACGGGCATAGAAGTCGCCCTCTACAAGGGAGCTCTTGTGAAATTTGCTCTGCAGGGAAAACAATACTGTGGGGTGTCGTTTTCAGTTGTGTTGTCTGTCGCTGGCATGACAATTTGAACAGTACTGTTTCCCTGATCTGTTTGGGCTTGGTTTCCATTCTTGCATAATGCACATGCTGGGTTCTTTGTACTGTGGATAACAGAGTGCCCACAGGTACCTGGGCTGGGAGAGCTGCAGGGTTCTTTAATTTTCGAATCAAGTGGAGTCCAAGATGCATATTTTTAAAATCTCATATTTTTATTGCTAGAACAATATATCAACATTGAAGATCAGTTTTAATCATTATTAACTATTTTAGCTATACAAAAAGTACATTAGTTCTCATCTTTCGTTGAGTGGGAGAGAACTGGGTGTTCATTAGAATCACCTGGGAGCTTTTCAAATTACTGAGGCCCAGGCCTTACTCTAAACCAGCTGAATGTGAACCTGTAAGGTGGGGCCCTGGCACCCCTACTTTTTTTTTTTTTATAAATTTATTTATTTATGGCTGCATTGGGTCTTCGTTGCTGCACACGGGCTTTCTCCAGTTGCAATGAGCGGGGGCTACTCTTCATTGCGGTGTGCGGGCTTCTCATTGCAGTGGCTTCTCTTGTTGCAGAGCACGGGCTCTAGGGCTTCAGTAGTTGTGGTACATGGGCTCAGTAGTTGTGGCTCGTGGGCTCTAGAGCACAAACTCAGTAGTTGTGGCCATGGGCTTAATTGCTCCACGGCATGTGGGATCTTCCCAGGCCAGGGCTCGAACCTGTGTCTCCTGCATTGGCAGGTGGATTCTTAACCACTGTGCCACCCCGGAAGCCCGGCAACCATATTTTTAATGAACTCCTCAGATGAGTCAAGAACCACCGGTAGAAGATAATATTGTTAAATAACCAGTTTACTCTCCAACCAGCTTAAGAAGTAATCTCTCCCTGTGAGTCTTTCCCTGGTCACATTTCCCTCCCAAGCCTCAGAGGTAATCACTAGCCTAAATGTGGTGTTTATTGTTCTCATCCAAATATTTAAACTTTTACCACATGTGTATGTATGTTTATAAAATTAAATAATATATGGTATGGCATTTATAAGTTTTTAAAACTTTGTATAAATGGAATTATGTCATATGTATCTTTCTGAAACTTTTTTCTCAAGATTTATTCATATTGGTACATGTAGTTTGTTAATTTTCATGACTATATAGTATTCTATTGTATAAATATTGTTTAAATTTTCTTTTTGAAGAGAGCCAGTGGTTGTACCATTTTAACAGAATTATTTTCATTTGTGGGCTATTTTCTCCCAGTTTTATATTCAAGTGTACATATTTTAATAGTGATAATTCAATTATAACTCAATTTTGGGTTCTTCTTTTCCCATTTAATACTTTTTTCTTCTCATTTAATACTATGCCATAAACTTCTTTCCAAGCTTTAATTTGTTATAATGATTATTTAATTAACTACATAATTTTCCTTCATGTTTATTTATCATAATTTATCTAACTATACCCCTAATGTTTACTCCTAATATCTTTTTAGGGGATGGAGCTGGTAATGCTATAAGAAAGATTCAGAAGTAAGCAGCTTACTTGTTTTGTTGAATTATTTCCCTGGAATAACTTTCCAGGAGTAGGATTATTGAATCAAAGTCTTTTTGAACAATTTGTATGATTCTCGATACATTTTGCAATATTGTTTTCCAAAAGCACTTTTACCATCTCTCAGTTAACACTGGATGATTTTGTTTCATGGGAGAATATAGTATTAGAAGTGCCTCTTGGGACCTCCCTGGTGGCACAGTGGTTAAGAATCTGCCTGCCAATGCAGGGGACACAGGTTCGAGCCCTGGTCTGGGAAGATCCCACATGCCTCAGAGCAACTAAGCCCGTGCACCACAACTACTGAGCCTGTGCTCTAGAGCCCGCGAGCCACAACTACTGAGCCCACAAGCCACAATTACTGAAGCCCGCGTGCCTAGAGCCCATGCTCCACAACAAGAGAAGCCACCGCAATGAGAATCCCGCGCACCACAATGAAAAGTAGCCCTTGATTGACACAACTAGAGAAAGCCTGTGTGCAGCAATGAAGACCCAACAGAGCCAAAAATTTAAAAATTAAAAAAAAAATTGCCTCTTTTGGAGAAGCCGTACTATTGGTTCCAAACTCTTAGAACAGAAAAGAGTTCCCAGAATTGACTCTATTTAAAACTATGCAAAGCTAAATGGAATAGCAAACACACAAGCAATAGCAAAAACAGTGGATAATGAATTGATTCCAGATGTGATTTAACAATGATGATTGTTACTTAAGTTGCCTAACCTCTTTACTAAACCTCAGTCTGCTCATCTATAAAATGGGATTATAATAGAAATGATAATAACAATGAGTAGCACAATATTTTTAGTCTTTATCTTGTACTAGGCACTGTTCTAAACACTATGTATACTAACATTTAGTTTTCATAACAACCCTATCATGTAGGCATTATTATTATTATTATTTTATAGTTGAGGAACCAAAGTACAGAGAGAGGTTAAGTGACTTTTCTAATGTCATACAGCTAGTAAATGGCAGAGCCAGAATTCTAACTCAGACAGTCTGGCTCCAGAGTTTACACTCATAATCTCTAAATAAATAATTTAGTTTGTATAAAATACCGGTACAATGCCTGGCACATAGTTAGTACTCAATAAATGTTTGCTTTTATTTTTATTATTATGCATTTTTAAAAGCCAACTAACTGGTACAGGGAGTGGCAGAATTGATTTAAAAGCTCTAGAAAACAGAATCAATGAGTGGAAGTTTCAGCAAGGCAAATTCTGACTCAGTAGCAATAGTGCACTCTTGGGATCTGGACATGAAAAAGGAGAGGCTGAATGGCCCGTTGTTAATAATGTAGAAGAAATCTCTGCATCAGGTGGGTGGCTGAGCTAGATGACCTCTAAGCCACTTTCCAACTATAGGTTTGTACGATTCTAAGGCAGGATCTTATGTTCTTTTCCCACGCAGTAAAACTTCACTTGTTTTCTTTAATATTAGTTTCAGTTTATGAACCTTGTTGATGTTATTTTCATTGTAATTATCTGAATCATTCACCAACAAGAGCGTGGCTTTGTAGTTTGGTTAAGCCTTTGGCAGTCTCTTGTGTTGTAATGCTTGATGTGTTACAACACCTGAACGTTATAATGACGGGTGCTGGGGAAACCAACATATAAACATGTAAGTCATTGTGCTGTGGTGGTCAGCCTTCTAGGTAGGCAGCTACAGGGTTGCTGCCACTTGATTAAATATCATTTGGAGTCTGTCATCTTTAACTATCAAAAGACTGTGCAGGTCCATGAGATCATCCTGGCTTTAAATGTTTACATTGAAAAATTATGGGACTATGATTGTGGGTGTGAGTTGATGTCAATCTATAACAACACAGTTTGCAGGTGACTCAGGGGAGTTGCAGTGAGTTTCTTGCTGGGAAGGGGAATTACTTCCTTGATGGAAGAAATAGTTTTGCTCAAGTCATGGGAAAGCCACACCTGACCTCATAATTTGCCTTCCCTTTGGAGTATAGCCTAGGCAATTACTTTGCCTTTACCATTACATCTTAAGCAATCCTTCAGGAGAATGTACAGTTTTGTATATCAGCTTCATATAATTTCTCCAAAATTGGTGATTTAAAAAGCACAGTTAATTCCATTATAAAGATGTTGATGATGGAATCCATAGCAAACATACTAGACTGGCTTAGAGGGTCAGTACTTTGAAAACAATTTCTTCTTGGCTATATATTTTTATCTTTGGTCTAATGTTTTACATTGTGCTGAATGTGTAGTTACTACGGAGACAGATGAAAACAGCCATAGACTTTGGGGTGTCAAATTGTCAACAAATTTGCTATATAGGGCTTCCCTGGTGGCGCAGTGGTTGAGAGTCCGCCTGCCGATGCAGGGGACGCAGGTTCATGCCCCGGTCCGGGAGGATCCCACATGCCGCGGAGCGGCTGGGCCCGTGAGCCATGGCCACTGGGCCTGCATGTCTGGAGCCTGTGCTCCGCAGCGGGAGAGGCCACAACAGTGAGAGGCCCGCATACCGCAAAAAATAAATAAATAAAAAATTGCTATATAAAAATAGGATGGGGACTCAGAAGGAAGGTGGACAATAGCTTTCAAAACAATATTATGAGATTTAATCTGTAATGTAAGTGAGATGAGAAAGCCAGAGAGCAGACAGCACTTTAGATGTCAGATTCTCCAAAATCTTAAGCAATCTGAAATGATCATTTTTGAATCATCAGCACTGAAACACACAATGTATTTGCCTTATAAGGAAAAGAATCTATTTTTATTTAGTGGGATTTGACTATTTTAACATTAGTAATAATTCTACTGAAACAGAATTTGTTACTGGTTGACTTCTATTTATGAGGCCACCTTCATGCAAACAGCTCATGTATTTATATGTATGAGTATTTATACTCTGTGTTTAAGTTAGAAACGTTGTAACTCAAGTTAAATAATGAAAAAAAATGCCATTTTGTTTTGAGTAAGCCAAGGTTTGCTTTGCGATCTGACCAACTAACAAACAAGTATGAGCATACATTTGGGGCATCTTGTTTTGGGGGACTTCAAAGAGGGTGGCAAGCTGTCTGTCAGTAATTACAAGTGTCATTATCCTTGTGTTATTCATAATGAATCCAATAGGATAAGGGTGGTGTCTCCAGTCACCCAGGAACTTGAATTAGAACCCTTAAGACTTGAATGACAGTGGCGGGCAATCAGAGTCACTGTTTTTTTGGAATGTAAGTAGCATTTCTAAAAGGAACATGTGTTATTTACATACATAAAGTAAATAGTGACAGATTGGCTTAGGCTAAAAATACCCAAGGTAAGGTTTCAGGACTGGGTAGTAAAAGAATGAGCTTGTATTATAGACTTTTCAGAACAGAAAAATTCCTTTTGTCATATCTGTTTAAGATGAAAGTCGTTTTGATTCAAATAAAACAGAAGGGAGTTGAGAAACATAATTCAAAAGAGGGTTAAAAAAAAGTTTAGCCAAGAAGTGACAAATGTATAGTACAGCTAAGAACAAATCTCAATTTACAATATTATTCTTAAGCAAATTATACTTTGACACAATCTTGCTACATTTCAGATTGTATAGTTATAAGAATGAAATTTGAAAATTATTTTGACATATACTATTTTAGGTAACATTTCGAAAAATGTATCCTAAGCAAGGCAGTATATTTATCATCTATAAAGCAAAGAAATCGAACTTAGAATTTTCTTCTGGTAGGTTAGTTGAAAAAACAAAACTTTCCTATAGACCTAGAAGTTGACAGTGGTCTTCCTGCCCATGGTAAAGCTTTGAATGGGACAAAACTCAATCTGGGGGTTGGGGGGAAGGAACGTCCCTCTTCTCTCCTCGGGACAGGAACACAAAGTGATTGAGGTAGCTTGAATTTATGCCTCCTCTTTGAAAAAGTCCTTCTTGTACAGCTATTTCTCTTTGCCTCAGATACCTTCTGTTGTGGCATAACCCTGCCAGAGGGCTACTGGAGAGAATACTTTTTTTTTTTTTTTTTTTTAATGCAGGGAGGGCTGATCAAGAAACATGACAATATGACAAGTCTTGATAGTCTTCGATTGAGTCCTGTGAGGCACAGCTGCCGAAGGGGAGGCCTGTGAGGCCAGTGGCTGGCGTCTGAGATCAGAGTAGTGATTAAGGGACATCTGATCTGGCCAGTGCCATCTGCGGGCAAAACTGCCTCTTCACCATCATGGCAGCTTTGTCCTGCCTGCTCCTTTCTCCCACCTGAGCCCTTCAGTCAGCCCAACTTGGGGGGCTGCTTATGCCCCTGTGATGAAAGAACAGATTTCTCGTCTGCTCACTTTGCCCCAGTGGTATAAATTCCTCCTATGAACCAACCCTTCCAAAGAGCAGGGAGCCTCTGCAATGCTCCCGCTACTCCCAAGACAAGGTCAGTGACTTAATACTCCTATCCACTGGCAGAGATTCAGGCCCAAATCAAAGAATTTAGAACTGGAAGGGACTTTAAAGACTTAAAAAATACAACCTTCTAATTTTATACGTGAAGAACTGAGACTGTGTGAGAGCCACAGAGCTAATTAATGCCAGAGAAATGGGACAAGAACCCAAGTGTCTTGCACAGGATTCTTGTAAATGGAAGAGTGTGTCATTATCTCAGGAGATCTGTGGGTGCTGCCTCCAGGCCAGTGCTCATTCCTCTGTGTAGTTACTAAGCAATGTTAGTAGGAAACATAATTTTAGATGGGGTGATTTGGGGCTTCATATTTAAAGAAACGAATTATTGTGAGTCTGTCATGTGCAAACGGGTGCCAAACAATTCTCTTCACACTGTTTTATAAAACAATCATAAACCCCACAGCTTTTCCTTATTGGGATGTGTCCTTAACTGAACTCAGAGGCACTTCATCTTCTGTCCCTTTGAGTGTCTCACTCACAGATTGAGGAAGCTAAACTTGAAATCTTGAATTCTCTGGCCCATATTTAGAGATGATTCTCTTTCTAGTAGATATTCTTTATCTGAGTCTTAAGACTAGGCAGCTGGGTATCCGTTTAACAGGAAGACCTAAATTTCGTCCCTTCCAGGCATTGTGCCCAACTTGCAAAGCAGAAATCCTTGCAACTCTTTCTTGCATTTGGCCTGATATGTCTTGTGTAGTCACAGTAAATTTACACAGAGCAGAGCGTGTTCAGGAAGCAGAAACAAACAGATAAAAACACTTCATTATTACCATCCTGGAAGCAAATTGCATTGCTTTGGTCATGCTCGCCATAAATACATAAAGGAACAGAATGTAGGTATGGCTCTATGAGAGTTTTAGAGTAGGTGAATTTTTACAAAATTGTGTACCTATTATGTGCCACTCATTTTTTTTTCATTTGTTCTTTTATTCAGGGGAATGCTTTATTCTACTTTTGGTTGGTATCTGTCATAAAAACTTATTTTTTGGGAAGGGATTTGATGTTGGTTATTTATATTTTAGTTTACGCATTTATTTACCCAGTGAATATTCATGAGGAACTACTATGTACTTGACACTATGCTAGGTGTTTGAATATAATAGGGTGAGAAAATTAGACAAATTCATGCCTTTATGGCTTAGACTGGTGAGGGACACAATATAGTAAACAAGTAAATGTGAGATAACAACTTGAGGAGTGCTGTGAAGGAGATGTATAAAGCGCTAGGAGACAGGGGATTGGATTTGGTCATAAAAGCCAAGGGAAGCTTCCATGTAAAATGAAACTTGAACAGAAATGTGAAGGAGTTGGAGTTATCAAGCAGGAAAGAGTGATTCAAGTCAATAAAATAGTATATACAAAGGCTCTGTAATAGTGAAGGGTCAAGGGATACAGTCTGTATCACATTTTTGCTTTTGCTGTAATATGGTGAATAAGTTTGACTGGGGTTAGAAGGGCTACAAGTAGACTAGTTAGGAGGTTATTAAAATAGACAAAGTTTGACTAAAGAAGGTGAAGAAGGTGGAGGGAACAGACAATTTTGACAGAATTGGGGGATGGTTTGGGCATGGAGGTGTCGTGGATGACTTCTGGCTTTCGGATGGGTTCCACTGGATGACAAGTTCATTGAGGTAAGATTCAAGGAAGGAAACCAGGTTAGGAGTATTGGTGGGTATGGGGAATGGTGAGAGCATGAATTCATTAAGCTTGGGTACCTTTGAGAATCCCAAGAGGGCAAACTTGTCAGTTGTATAAGCAGGTTTGAAGCCTGAGGAGACAGAGGCTTGGGCTGGAGATATAAATTTGTGTTATTTCTGTATGGATAGTAATGAAGAAATTGAGTACAGATGAGAGCACTTGGGAAGAGAATATTTTCGAGTGGATTTAAGTAAATGCTTTGCTTTTCTCTGGGGATGTGTCTTTTAAGCCTTGTCTAAGTACAGAATAAATTACTTTGATTCCTGAGCAAATTCTTTCTGGTTTTAGAGCAGGTGAGCAAACTTATGAATTGGGCAGAAATGTCCCTAAAATATGTCACATAGGTGGATCCTGCTGGGCTTGTTGAAAATTTAACCAAAAAGACGTGAAAGATATTTTAAAAACCTCTATGAAAAAAGCAACTTTTAGCTATCTTCTTGGGAGGCAGTTAGCGCATATGGAGAGAAGGACAGGTAAAATGCAGATGTCTACAGAGCAGATTAAACACTGTGTTGGCAAACAAACTGATTAAAATGATCAAAGATGTCCTTTCAATCTAAGGTAGTTTGAAGATGTTTTTTGTGTGAAGACTGAATTAATCTAAAACGTCCCTACTGGCTGTTAGTGAGTTGAATGTGTTTATTTTCATTCTGTCTACATGTTCACATTCCTTCAAAACATAAGCTTTGTTTATATGTTTATTTATTTTAATTAATTTATTCTTTTGGCGGTGCTGAGCGGCTTGTGAGTTCTTAGTTCCCTGACCAGGGATTGAACCCAGGCCCCAGCAGTGAAAGCAGAGAGTCCTCACCACTGGACCACCAGGGAATTCGCAAAATGTATGCTTTAATAGCCATCATAGGTGGGAGGGCTGTGGCTCTTCCTTAGTGTTCTTGCTCTTGCCTTATCTGCCATTGAGTGGTTGAATATTCCTTCCCTGATTTGTTAATTTTGATTTGAGAAATTATCCTTTCAGGTACAACAAATGTTTTTCAGTTATCTACAATGTGGTAGGCATTGTGCTGGGTGTTGTCACTTTTATTATCTCATTTAAGAACGAACAGATATTTATTATGTCTACTACATGTCCAATCCAGTACTAGGCACTGTGAACGATACAAATAGGTAGGATCAAGAGTTTTATCCTCGGTGTGCTTATGGTAGGTTGAATGAAGAGAAAAGAAACCAGGAAACAGGACACACATAAGGCTAGAATAATCCCAACAGGCTGCCTGGAGGAAGTAGGAGGTGAGTTGGGCTTTTAAGGAGGGACGGGGTTTAGAGAAGCAGAATGGGGGTTGAGGAGGGGACATCCCGAGTGAAAGAACAGTCTGGAGGATGCCAGGCTTAGCAAAGCCCAGGAAAGGGATGAGTCTGCCAAGTGGAGCTGCCCCAACAGAGCACCTTACTAATGATCTTGATGCTAAAGCTGACATTTAATGCCTGCAATTTTTGTAGTCGACTAGGTAGAGAAACCTCATTAAAATTTTTCCTTATATATATTTTTGTAGAATAGCTGGGGAAATACAACTGAGTATAAGGAAAAACTTTAAGTTCTCCCTAATCCCACTATTGTTGTTAACATTTTGGCGTA
Source organism: Phocoena phocoena (assembly GCF_963924675.1). Classification (NCBI taxonomy): domain Eukaryota; kingdom Metazoa; phylum Chordata; class Mammalia; order Artiodactyla; family Phocoenidae; genus Phocoena; species Phocoena phocoena. The sequence continues at coordinate 63,159,657 of NC_089221.1, read as the reverse complement.
TATGCTTCTAAAACATCTTGCATGCATACAGATGGACAGAGTGACATACACAAAATCAACCAGCAGCTCCCTGAAAAGTGTTTTCTATGGTACTATTTTACTGCTACAATCCAGTCAATGGAATACTGTAAATAAAAAGTGATTTATGAAGCATGAAGTACTTCCACACAATAAAATACTATGAAACTATTTTGAAATGGTGAAAAGTAGATGTAGATAATCTATATGCATGTATCCTTTCATGGAAGGAATCCCATCATATATATTATTAGATGAAAAAGGCATGTTACAAAACTTTATTGATCCACTTATTAAAACTTATGAAAGCTTTATTGCTCCACTTATTGGCATTAGTTTAACTTTTAAACAACATAGAAAAATCAATGAGGATATTCCCATTTAGGAATATTGGGTTGGACATTTTTCCATTATTAAATATTCTTCAAAATCATAATTTTATTGGCTGTGCAATAAAATATGGTGACTCATGTCATATGAGTGTCCAACAATTTATTTAATCATTTCTTTGTTGTTCTGATTTTTCATTATTATAAAACTACACACACATACTTTTAGATTCCTAGGGTAGAGCGGTTGAGTCAAGGAAAATAAACATGTTTGAGATTCTTGCCAAATTGCTTTCCAGAAAGGCTGTCATGAGTTTTCATTTCTACCAACTATGTACAAAAGTACAGCTCTCATTGTACTTAAGATACTTTTTAAAAGTTAATAGGAGAAATGGTATTTCACAGTCATTTGTATTTGCATCTTTTTTTTTTTCTTTTTGGCCGTGCCACTCAGCTTGAGAGATCTCAGTTCTCCAACTAGGGATCAAACCCGGGCCTCCGCAATGAAAGCACCGAATCGTAACCACTAGGCCACCAGGGAACTCTCCCCCGCACTTTTTTTGTGTGTGTGTGTGTGTTTGCATCATTTGTAATACTAATAACATTCAAGATTTTTATGTTTATCAGCCACTTATATTGATACTTTTATTTGAATAATCTAATTCTTAACCTATTTTTCTAATTTTATAGGACTTTAAAAATTAATAGACAGTTTTTAAGACCAGTTTTACATTTACAGAAAATTTGAGCAAAAAGTACAGAGATTTCCCATATGCCACCTCTATCTACTGTCCCCTCAGTTTCCTCTACTATTAATATCTTGCATTCCTATGGTATATTTGTTACAATTGATGAGCCAATATTGACACATTATTATTGACTCAAGTCTATAGTGGGTTCACTCTTTGCTTTGTACATTCCATGGATTTTGACAAAGGTACTACATGTATCCACCGTTACAGCATCATACAGAATAGTTTCACTGCCCTAAAAAATCCTCTGTGTACATTTATTCATCTCTCCCTCCCCCATAACCTCTGGCAACCACTCATCTTTTTATTTTCTCTATAGTTTTGCCTTTTCCATGATGACACATAGTTGGAATCATCTAGCAGATTGTCTTTTCCGACTGGCTTCTTTGACTTAGCAATATGCATTTAAGGTTCCTCTGTCTTTTCGTGGCTTGAGAGCTCATTTCTTTTTATGGTTGAACAACATTCAATCATATGGATGTGCCATGCTTTGTTTATTTATTCACCTACTGAAGAACATCTTGGCTATTTCCAAATTTTGGCAATTATGAATAAACCTGCAAATGTTTGTGTACAGGTTTTTGTGTGGACATAATTTTCAACTAATTTGGGAAATACCATGGTGTGTGACTGTTGGATCACATGATTAAGAGTAGACTTAGGTATTTTTCCCTTCTTTTTAAAAAATTTTTTATTGAAATATAGTTGAGTTACTATGTTGTGTTAGTTTTAGGTGTACAGCAAAGTGATTCAGATATATATATATATATATATATTCTTTTCCAGATTTTTTTCCCTTATAGGTTATTATAAGACATTGAGTATAGTTCCCTGTGCTATATAGTAGGTCTTTGTTGGTTGTCTATTTTATATATAGTAGTATGTATATTTTAATCCCAAACTCTTATTTATCCCTCCCCACCTCAAAAGTAGGCTTAGTTTTGTAAGAAACTGTTAAACTGTCCTCCAAAGTGGCTGTGCCATTTTGCAATCCCATCAGCAATAAATGAGAATTATTACTTATAGTACTTAAAAACATCTATAAACAGCAATGACAATTTAAAAAATCTATGCATAAGCTATTTATCTATAAAGGAGAGCCATTTGTTTGTCATATATGGAGCAGAACACCCCCCCATTATTAATTGTATTTTAATACTTTTTCCTTCAGTGGATAGTTTCTCTTCACTGTGAAGGATCTGCCTATAGATATATTCCTCCAGAATTCTATTTTTAATGTTGGATGCTTTGAATTCTTGATTATAATGGTGATTAGGAATTATTTTCTAAGTTTTAATAAATTCATATGCTGCCCTCAACAATACCACATAGAACACAAGGCCACATTTTCCTATATTTGCTATACAACAGTAACATCTTTCACCAGTCAATTTTGGTTTTTGGGTTTTTTTTAGAATTTTTTTTTGTGTGTGTAATTTTTATTTATTTATGGCTGTGTTGGGTCTTCGTTTCTGTGCGTGGGCTTTCTCTAGTTGTGGCAAGCGGAGGCCACTCTTCATCGCGGTGCGCGGGCCTCTCACTATCGCGGCCTCTCTTGCTGAGGAGCACAGGCTCCAGATGCGCAGGCTCCAGACGCGCAGGCTCAGCGGCCATGGCTCACGGGCCCAGTTGCTCCGCGGCATGTGGGATCTTCCCAGACCAGGGCTTGAACCCGTGTCCCCTGCATTGACAGGCAGACTCTCAAACACTGCGCCACCAGGGAAGCCCTTACCAGTCAATTTTGCATGTAGACATAATTAATTTCATTGTGCAAAACAACCACAAAGACTTTGAGTGTGCTCAGTTGAGTTATTCTTAAGTTCATGCAAAATATTTTGTTAATGTAATTTCGGATTACTTATTTAAACATTCAAAAGAAAGATAACGAGACCTTTAGTACTGTCAGTGAAGGGCTTACCCGTCTCTTCCTTGCACCTGTACCGGGGAACTCCCAGGATTGTACCATAGAAATACATTTCTTTAGTCATAGACTCATGAGCTAGAGGTTCTCTCAAAGACATAAGCCTAACGCAGTTTAGGTCAGATCCAACACAGGATGCTTGCCCTAATTTTCCATAATTCTGGATATTCTATTCTACCGAAGCACAAAGTTTTACAAGGTTTTCCTTTTTCAATACATTCTTCCTTAGGCCAAACCAAAGTTCTTTACCCGCAGCTAGAAAATCACTCCCTTGTGTTCTTTTGTTTCAAAAACATCCAGAAGCATTTCTCTTGAAAGTTCTAAAACAGTAGGTTTTAAATGTTCTCACCATAACAACAACAAAATGGTAATTATGTAAGATGAAAGATGTGTTAACTAACCCTATCGTGGTAAACATTTTGCAATATATACATGTATCAAATTATCACATTGTACACCTTAAACTGACACAATCTTATACGTCAATAACATCTCAATAAAGCTGGGGAAAATGTAAGTCCTTTATGTACATGAAGATAGGTTCCCTTTTCCCCTTGACTTTTGTGTCATTATTCTTAAATAAGGTTTTCTTTTTATTTCTGGCTTTTTCTCTTATTCTTTTTTTTTTTTTTTTTTTTTTTTTTTTTTTTTTTTTTTGCGGTACGCGGTCCTCTCACTGTTGTGGCCTCTTGCGTTGCGGAGCACAGGCTCCAGATGCGTAGGCTCAGCGGCCATGGCTCACGGGCCCAGCCGCTCCGCGGCATGTGGGATCTTCCCGGACCGGGGCACGAACCCGTGTCCCCTCCATCAGCAGGCGGACTCTCAACCACTGCTCCACCAGGGAAGCCCTCTTATTCTTTTTTAAAAATTATTTTCCATTATGGTATATTATAGGACACAGAATATAGTTCCCTGTGATATATATTAGGGCCTTGTTGTTTATCCATTCTCTATATAATAGTTTGCAACTGCTAATCCCAAACTCCCAATCCATCCCTCCACCACCTTCCTCCCCCTTGGCAACCACAAGTCTGTTCTCTATGTCTGTGAGTCTGTTTCTGTTTTGTAGATAGGTTCATTTGTGTCATATTTTAGATTCCACATATAAGTGATATATGGTATTTGTCTTTCTCTTTCTGACTTACTTCACTTAGTATGATCATCTCTAGGTCCATCCATGTTGCTGCACATGTCATTATTTCATTCTTTTTTATGGCTCAGTAGTATTCTCTTATCCTTGAGCTTACATATTTGTTATCTTTCTAGACAATTCGATTAACACTTACAGAGCACCTACTATGTGCCAAGTATTGGGTTAAGGTCTAGGAATCCCTTTAAGGAAACATCAAGGACAGGAGCTGGCAAACTTTTTCTGTAAAGGATCAGACAGTAAGTATCTTAGGTTTGGGGGGCTATCCAGTCTCTGTCACACTACTCAACTCCAGTGATGTAGTGCCAAGGCAGCCACAGACAATAAGTCAAAGTATGCCAAGTACAATAAAAATGTGGCTGTGTGCCAATACAACTTTTTTACAAAAAGAGGGGGTGGATCCCTGATCAAGGAGATCACTGATACTGCTAAAATAAATTAGAATGCAATGTGAAGCGTTTTCTTCATCAGCCGTATAAACATGATAAGTGAACTCTATAAGCAGTATGAACAACTTGCTATTGAAATACAACACAGGGAACTGATTCATTTTATCTAGCATTGCTGAACAAGTTTTCATTTAGGAGGTGACTTTTAGGATTTAAAGGATTCCAGGAGGAAGAAAGGATTTCAAAAAGAGAATTCGAACTAGTGTAAACAAGGAATATGAGATGAAAGAACATGTCATGTTTGGGAAGTCTCAAAAGTTCTCCTTTTGTAGGTAAAACACAGTGTGTTTGTAGGAAGACGTGGGGGGAAGGTATGCTGGACTCAGACTGTCAAAGGCTCTGAGGCTGCCTTCTGGGAACTGGATTTCAGCTGTGGGTCAAGACTGGGACATCAGCTCTGTTTACAAATGAGATCTGTAGATCTATACCACATGGAGGGCATTTTGGAGTGGTTGAGAGTGGACACAGGGAAACACGTTATAAAGCCATTTCTGTTGTCCAAGTGAGAGGCGGTAAGGCCTTGAACTGGGTCAGTGGCTTTGGGATACAGAAGAGAGGCTTTGGGAGATGAATTGACAGGTCATAATGACTGAATGACATTTCCAGAATTCCAGGACTGTCAGCTCCCTGGCTGTAGGCCAGCCATGTAGTGCTCAGACTTGTTCCTAGACCACTTCCCTGCCCTTCCTTGTTTGGCATCACAGGGAGCTGACCCCCATCAAGCTACAATTCCTGGCTCCCTTGCCTCCTGGCTTCTGGTTGGACACAGTCAAATGCGAGGTGGGAGAAGGAGAGAAGCCAAGCCATTTATCCCCTCTCTCCCTGTCCCCATGGCATCGGCAACAGTGGCTGAGTCTCCTCTGTATATTTAGCTCCTGCCACGGTCCAAGGTTCCAACTCCCATTTGGTGGCCTTGGCTTTCGGGCTCCCTAATATCTCCTCTTCTGTATTGTTTGAGCCCTAGGGATGATGGAGGTTTCCTGCAGCTGTAATCTCTCTCAAGTTTGCCTCACTTTCCTCCGTTTTCTCTTTCAGCTTTTTTGACCTCTTTGTAACCAGTTCCCCTCAGTTGAACTACCTAGTATAAGTTCTATTTTTCTGGCCAGATCCTGACTGATAGAGATGTAATAATTAAACTAGTTGGGCAGTGCAGGAGATTAAGGTAGGAAAGGAAGACAAGTCAGTTTTCAATCTGTTTCATAGAAGGTGCCTACTGTACCTATAATGGCCTTCACTGCTGCTCCCTCTAGACCATTCATCGCAAAGCTAGTTGGAATAATTTTTTTAAAACCTGGCTTCCCTGGTGGCGCAGTGGTTGAGAGTCCGCCTGCCGATGCAGGGGACACGGGTTCGTGCCCCGGTCCGGGCAGATCCCACATGCCGCAGAGCAGCTGGGCCTGTGAGCCATGGCCCCTGAGCCTGAGCGTCGGGAGCCTATGCTCCGCAACGGGAGAGGCCACAGCAGTGAGAGGCCCGTGTACCACAAAAAAACCAAAAAAACAAAAAAACACTTAAGTGTATCATATCCTTCCCTGCTTAAAACCTTCCAGTGACTTTTCGTTGTACCTAGAATAAAAGCTAAGCTCCTTATAGCTGATTCACTTTGTTATAAAGCAGAAACTAACAGACCATTTGTAAAGCAATTATACTCCAACAAAGATATTGAAAAAAAAAAACAACTAAGCTCCTTATATAAGCTTCTACCTGCACCTACTTATCTTTCCCTCCTCATTTACCCTGTCCAGACACACTGGCCCCCTTGCTGGTCCTCAAACTCACCAAGTTAATTTCTGCCTCAGGGCCTTTGCACTTCTGTTCCTACTGCTGGAAATGATCTTTCCTCAGCTCTCCATGTGTTGTCTTCATGCAGGTCTCTGCACTTACCTTCTTATTCTGATTTGTGTTCTTCATCACATGTATCACTCTATGAAATTCTATCCTTTATATCTTTTTACTTCTTTAAAGCTTGAAGGCAAAAAGTTTGCCTTGTTTACCTTTCTATTCTCAGTGCCTAGTATACAGTCTGGCATATATTAAGGCCAGCATAAATATTTGCTAATGAATAAATGAATAATGATTTTACCTTTTTAAAGTGTTGTACAGCAGAGGTGCTTTATGTATCCTTTGATTACTTTACTTACTTTTTTTTTTCGCTGTGCCACAGGGCATGTGGGATCTTAGCTCCCCACCAGGGATCAAAGCCATGTCCCCTGCAGTGGAACTGTGGAGTCTTAACCGCTGGACTGCCGGGGAAGTCCTGATTGTTATACTTATTTTTATTATTTTACTTCCATTCTATCTCTTCCTGAAATGCCCTCTCCCATTCCATCATCACTATTCTTCTTTCAAAACAGTTGGAATCCTTTCCTCTACAAAACTTTCTCTCTCTACTCCGCACAGGGAACTGACTTCTCCCTTCTTTGGGGTCCATTGTACCCCAGCAAGACTGACATTTTATTGCAGTTACTTAATATTTATCTCTGTTTCCTAGGTAGTAACCTCTTAAAGGGAAGTAGAGATCATGAATTTTTACCTCTATAGTTTCAGTCTGTAGAATAGTGCCTGACACGTTGCATTTGGTAAATATTTGTTAAATGAATGAATGAAGTGGGAGATACAGGAGATTTTCCAGCTCCACATTTCTACTTGTTTTCATACACTATGGATCGCTGGGAAGGAAAAATGATTCCATATCTGTAATATGGGGATGATAGTACCAACCACACACTGTTGCTAGAGAAGATTGAGGTAATGGAATGAAAGCTCTTAGGGAATTATAAGAATAATAGGAGTAAAACCTGTCATTCATATATTATGGGAAAAGGGCCTCTTCCATTGACAAGGATGCATCCTGATATGAGTATCAGTTTTACCCAAGACTTGTCTATAAGAAACAAACTTTCTAGAATTTTCGTGATTATTTGGGAAGAAGGTACTGATGGAGGTATGGTTAAGGTAGATTTCACAGGAAAAGAAGGTGTGCTTAGGAGTATATGCTTGGCTTTTTCAAAGGTTTGGTTAGCCCTGGGAGGAAGGCCTTATAGTATTGTACATTTTCTGGGGACGAGTGTACAAAGCCCATAGGTAAGAGAAGTACACGCTCAGGGAGGCCTTGACCTCACAGCTAGACTTAGGTGCAGGTCCAAGATGGGCAGAGTCAGGTACAGCATCCACCTGCACCTGCCCTTTCCCCTGTGAACCAAGTGCCCAGCCCAGCACTGGGAAGGACTGATTGTCCCCGAGCACTGCATTGTTTTGTCCCGACAGGTGCCCCCTTGCTCTGGCACCTTTAACTCCTCAGCGCCTGCTCTCTGTAACTTAGAGAAGCCAAGGGTGGGGCAAAAATGTATTAAGCACTCTTTCTGCCAGCATCTTTATCCTCTGCTGCTCTGCTGTGCCATTTGGAAGCTGAGAGAGAGCCGGTTTTGTCCCCAGCCCTATTTTGTCCTGAGTATCACCAAGTACCTAATTTACTACTAAGTAAAGACCAGAAGGAAGAAACAGATTTTAAAACATTTACAAGTATTTAAGCACCAAAGTACTTTTTCTAAGGATAAAACTAATGACAGAATATTGGTTTTCATCCAAAAGTTCCTTGAAGACAAAAGCGATCCGTTAGAACACATCTTTATTGAACCTGGGTGGGCGCATGGTGGGTGGGGACATTGGGTTGAACTGGGGGCCTCTGTGTAAAATTGATTGTGGACTTGGAATTTAAAATGAAGTCATAGTGTGCTGAGACGCCTTTCTCCCCCTTTGTGTCACTCACACTACATTTCCATGAAAGGGATCTTAATCATAATCTCAGACATATTTTTAGTTTAAACACTAAAAAAAAAATCCCAAATCTACAGAAACAATTATGGATATTTTTGCTAATGCACAGGGTCGAGTTTTAAGAGAAATCCAAGGCATTAAAAAAATGAAAAAGAATTAATTACCTGCTCCTCACCCCCAACTCTCTGCCTTTTAAAACTTAAGTATTCACTGGCTTCCCTGGTGGCGCAGTGGTTGAGAGTCCGCCTGCCGATGCAGGGGACACGGGTTCATGCCCTGGTCCGGGAAGATCCCACATGCCGTGGAGCGGCTGGGCCCGTGAGCCATGGCCATGGAACCTGCGCGTCCGCAGCCTGTGCTCTGCAATGGGAGAGGCCACAACAGTGAGAGGCCCGTGTACCGCAAAAAAAAAAACAAAACAAAAAACTTAAGTATTCTAAGAAAATATATATGAGTGGTTGGCATATAAGCATTAGCTGCTCTTCTGTGTGATCCCATGTTTTTGCGTTCCTTCCTTCTTTTTAAAAATAGCATATCATATTTAATTGTATGTTTCCACATCCCTCATTAGACTTGGGCTCATCTGTGTCAGGACCAAGTCTCACCCATCTTAGATTTATCAGTGACTATGGTATGAGTGTGCCTGGTGCAGAATTGTTTTTCAACAACTATTTGTTGAATGAATGAAACATCATTTTTAGTTCTAGGCCTTGTTTGGCTCTCTGTCTAATAAGACAATTTTTAATTCATCACAAGCACTAGCTCTTAATCAGATCAAAAGATGCCCAAGCTCACTCCTAATAAAAGAAGTACAAATTAAAACTCTACGGAGATACCACTTTTTCACCTGTCCTATCCTTGTATATGTTGTGCACGTAGGATCAACACTTTGTTAGTTGTGTATACTAATATTGCTTCTTGGGAAGGCATTTCGGCCATACCTATCAATATTCCAAATGAACATACTCTTTGATCTAGGAATTCTACTTCTAGGAATTTATCTGACAGATATTCTCCCACAGGTGGCAATGATACAGGTAGGAACATTCACTGTGGTCTTGTTTGCAGTAGCAAAAGCCTTGAAAGGACCTAAATGTCCACCAGTAGGAAACTAGTTAAATAAATAAGGGTACATGCATGCAACAGATAATCTAGTCCAGAGGAAAAAAAGAATGAGGCAGCTCTGTATCTACTGATAGAGGATGATTGCTAAGATATATTGTTAAGTTAGAAAAACAAGATTCAAGGCAGTGTATGCAGTATGCAACCATAAATTATTTAAGTGATGATAATATAAACAGACATATTTGCATGTATACGCATAGCTATTCCTGAATGGACTTATAAAACCCTAGGAATATTGGCTGCCTCTGGTTCAGGGAACTGGGTGGATAGGTAACAGGGAACTATGGTTTCTGTCCGTCACAACACAAAAAGTCCCTTTTGACTCACTTTTTTAACCCTTCACCACTTTCCCATTGCTGTTAGGATTAAGTCCAAATCCTTCTCATGGCCTGCAAGGTGCTTCGTCACAAGACCCCGATCTCCTTCCCCTGCGTCATCTGCAGCCCCTCTCCCTCGTAGCTTGGTCTTCTTTCAGTTCCTCAAACAAAATTCTCCTTCCCATCTCATGGCCTTTGCAGATGCTCTGCCTGGAACACTCGTCCCCTCCACCTTTACCTCCCTAATTCCTGGTGGCTCTTGAGCCATCAACTTCAATGTCACTTCATCAAGGTGACCTTTGCTACCTCCCCAGCCTAATGTAGTACCCTGGTAGAAGTTCTCACGGCATCAGAAACTTCTCTTTCAGTAGTAACACTGCAATTGCAATTAATACATTATTTGTTTGACGTCTGTTTTCCTTTCTAAGCCTCAAGTTAACGTCTGTCTTGGTTACCTCTGTACACATGCATAGTATGAAGCAGGTGCTCATACACACTTGTGGAAGGAAGAAAAGAAATATGGAAGGAATGAAGGTGGGGGAGGCAGTGGGGAAGGTAACATGTAGAGATGAAGGAAGGAAGAAAGGAAGTAACAATCAAGACATTACATGAAATTTCAAAAAATCTTATATGTTCTGGTATAATGTTATAAGTCATAATTCTAGTTATTACTTTAATACGTATATCTCAGAAATAACTAAATTTCCTTGTCAACTGCATTATTATGAACTTTCATCAAATCTTTAACCGTGGTCATTTTTAAGTCTTTTGTCATTTACAGACAGTTCTGGGTGCATTCTGATGCTTTCGCAAAAATGTTCCTATAGAAGGGTTTCATCTTCAAGGAATTCATGGAAAAGACTCTGACAAGTAGAGGTTTCTGGTAACTGACTACACTGCTGAACTGAATGAATAAGCATTTTCAGAACTCTAATGGAAAACTGATGAACTCATAAAAGTGCTAACAAAAGATCAAGATGAAAAAATTAATTACATGGGGCTGAGTGAACGGACGAGGATGATTATAATTTTTGTGACTTTCTGTTTGAATAATAATAATTTAAAAAAGACACTAAAGCCCATCGTAAAGAGCTCTCCCTATGTGTGTTCCTCATTAGTAATTAGTTTGTGAGCTTAGTATTCTCAGGTTTACTCGAAAATTACATGTTAACTCTGTGGCCTTAGAATTCGTATTTTATAAAAATTGGGTATTTTGGTTTATTGTTTAGTGAAAAAAAAATGTATCACCACCGATGAATTTTTGTTTCACTTTTAGACTAGAAATCGTGTTATTCTGAATATTTCTTCTTTTACCACTAAGGGGCAGTAGCTTTTCACACAGAAGGTAATGATTTCTATCTTTTATGGATGGGAAGATGTCTTAACATATATATTGGGTTGGCCAAAAAGTTCGTTCGTGTTTTTCTGTAAGATTTGGAAAACCCAAATGAACTCTTTGGCCAGCCCAATATGTTAGGGCTTTAGACTATTTTAAATAGTCTACATATTTTTACATTGATGCTGCTGGGTTTAAATATGAATCAGATGGTCATTTGGTTGCATTTAGGATGAATCAATCTTCTTCCTGAGCCTCCAAGGCCCTGAAGGAGCTGGTTGCCGCCCACCTTTCTGCTCAGCCGCTCTGGGCTTCTCAAGAAGGCAAGATCGTCTCCCTCCAAAGCCTTGTCACTTGTTATTTCTTCCTAGAATGCCATCCTCATTCAGGTTTCTGCTCCACTGCCAGCAACTCAAACAGGACTTTCCAGATCCTTCCATCTAAAGTAGCTCCACCCAGGGACCGGACAGGTTTTGTTAGCCCTGAATTTGAGAAAAAGAATACAAAATTATGAATATAAAAATTCATACAAAAATAAACACTTACTTAGAAAAACAATCACAACAAAGTACAAAACAATAAAAGCTGACACATACCTCAATCATCAGAAAAGCCTGAAAAAGAGTACATATTTTTACTAATTAAATGCCTGACATAATATGTTTTAACCCTGCCATTTTGTGTATATACTCTTTGGTCACCTCTTTATAAGACAGCGATGGTGTGATATTTTCTAGACAGTGGATAAAAAGATAATTCAGTCTTTGGTAGAGTACACGGATTGAAATGTGTTTTTATGATTGATAGTACAGAAAAGTTGTTCTTTGCTTTCACTACTCATTATTGGTAGTGCCATGTAAAGTTTTAGGATTGCTGTCAAAATTCAAGAAATCTCTATTAGTTTTTTTTTTCATATATGGGCCCTAAGACTTTAGGGCATTTCAAGCGTTTTTGTTTCAGGGTGTGTGGTATGTGTGTGTGTGTGGTGTGTGTGTGCGTGTCTCTTCACACTAGCCTAGCATCACAGTCCCTCTGGGGGGCTTGAACTGGGCCTGAGCAGATGAAGAGCTCTGAAACTTAAGCTGCATTAGATCAGAGTCAATGCCCCTCACTCCACTCCTCAATTACTTGTTATCACTTCCCTTGGTTCTCATTTTCCTCAGCACTAGCCACAACCCGAACTTACCTTAGTTCTGCGTCTGCCTGTGTCCAGATGGCCTTCCCCCACTGCCAGGTGAGCTGGCACTACCCCCTGACTGTTTTGCTGAAGCTGTGCTCCCAGAGCCTCCCACAGGTTTGGCCTAGGAGAGGGGCTCAACAATTTGTTGAATGAATGAATGTTACATTTAATATCAATTTAAATGTAACACGGGGTTTAATATCAATCTCTCGAATTTGTTCTTGGAATTTATGAATGTTGATTTTTCATAAGACCCACTTTAATTAAGCGTGATGGCATAGGAAGTGTTAGGAACACTAATTTTGCTAATAGGATAATTTTCTGAAATGGTAGTTTTTACCTGCTATCACAATGTGTACATTTCTTTGACCAGAAGTTTCAAAATAGTAGAGCCGTTTCTTTAGAGTTCTTTAGCGTTTGTGTGGGACTCAGATCCACGATACAGCAGCTTTCAAACTTTCTTGCTGTATTAGCTCCCCAAATAATTTAAAAACAAAACAAGAGAGTTGACATCCTCACACATTTTCAAGTTATTATTTTTTTAATCATAAGTTTAAATATTTGCAAATGATGTCATTACTGACTTAGTGTAAACTGAGATTTTAAAAAGCCAACTGTATTAATTGGAAGCCCAAATCAATTTGATTCCTGTTTTTATCCCTTTTAGAAGTACATTAATGAACCCTTCTTTAATAGTATAAAATAGTTTAATGTTCATTTTTCTTCCTTAAATCTGTATTCTCATTCTACTCCTTCTCCCCCTCTCAATGTCCTATATTTTCATGTGTGAAAGTCTTCTGTGGATAGACCCATTAAACTTTTATATAACAAAAACATATATATATTTAAATGTAAATTTGTAAAGTTTTTTTGTGATAACAAACTCAAAATATTTAACATTTCTTCCAGATTGAGTTATTATTATTATACATATGATCAAAAAATAAATATATGACAAATTTTGATTACAAAAAGTAATTATGAAAAGTAAAATGTTATTAGAAACACATTTCTTAATTAGATGAGTTGAACTGCTCTTTCAATTAGTTTATGTATGCATGTTTGAATATTATTTATTGCTAGGATGAGGCAGAGTTTTGCATCAATTCTATGCCTACTTACTTTTTTATAAATGTTTTGAGAAACCTTATTCAAATAAATAAGCAGATGGGAAAGAAGAATATTTTGTTATAGCACTATTAATCTCCTGGACTCCTTCCAAGTTTTACATCAGAAATTATATAATGATATATTACCAGGAACTATTATTAATGCCCAATTGGTTAACATGTCCTACTTCGTTTACATGGATGGCAAAGAATTAGGAACCAGCTGACTTGCAAAAAGAGTAATCAACCATTAGGACTTCCCTGGCGGTCCAGTGGTTAAGAATCCATGCTTCCACTTCAGGGGGCACGGGTTTGATTCCTGGTCGGGGAACTAAGATCCTGCATGCCACACAGTGTGGCCAAAAAAAAAAACCTCAACCGTTAAAGTCATTTGCTTTCCCAACACCAGTATTTAGGAATCTCCTTGTGTCTGGGGCTTCAGATGTTTTGACTTCTCAGGACAATTTCGGGTTTTACAATGCAATGAAGGAAGATTTGGGATGAGTGACAGGTGTGTTTTTTAAAAATTTTTTTGATGTGGGCGGTAGAGGAAAGGTAGGAGGAGAACCCGTAAACACCTGGACAACAGGTGTGTTTTCAGGCAGAGTAATTGTATAAAACAGTCCTTTCAGGGCTTCCCTGGTGGCGCAGTGGTTGAGAGTCCGCCTGCCGATGCAGGGGACGTGGGTTCGTACCCCGGTCCGGGGGGATCCCACGTGCCGCAGAGCGGCTGGGCCCGTGAGCCATAGCTGCTGAGCCTGCGCGTCCGGATCCTGTGCTCCGCAACGGGAGAGGCCACAGCAGTGAGAGGCCCGCGTACCGCAAAAAACAAAAAAACGATGAAACAGTCCTTTCAAACGCAAGGTGAGGATCTGAAACTGATTTCCTTGAAACGACCTCTGTCTGTGTACAGAAGAGAAAAGTCTTGGAGTCACATCACAGTCAGAAGACCATTCATTCTGAACCTATATCAGAATTAGGTTCCGAGGTATACTTTACAATGGTCATACCACTAGCCCATAGCACCCCTGGGATGAGACCCAGGTGTCCTTATACCACACCTTCTACCTAGTCCTTCTGTCTTACAGCAAGTAGTGTTTTTTGTTTTTTAAAAAATGCTCAATTTTTTAAAAGTTTATTATTTTAAAATTTATTTTATCGAAGTATAGTTGATTTACAGGGCTGTGTTACTTTCTGACATACAGCAAAGTGATTCAGTTATACATCTATATATATTCTTTTTCATATTCTTTTCCATTATGGTTTATCACAGGATATTGAATAGAGCTCCCTGCGCTATACAGTAGGGCCTTGTTTATCCGTTCTATATATACTAGTTTGCATCTGCTAACCTCAAACTCCCAATCCATCCCTCCTCCACTCCCCCTCCACTTTGGCAACCACAAGTCTGTTCTCTCTGTCTGTGTGTCTGTTTCTGTTTCGTAGATAAGTTCATTTGTATCATTTATTTAGATTCCACGTATACGTGATCTCATATGATATTTGTCTTTCTGTCTCTGACTTACTTCACTTAGTATGATCATCTCTAGGTCCATCCATGTTGCTACAAATGGCATTAAAAAAAAAATGCTCAATTTAAGTCAGCTTGTAAAGCTCCGGCAACTTCAGTCAAGACCAAAATATGAATAATCTGTAGAGGGACAGGAATATTAGTCTCTGGAATTACACCGTATAAACTTCTAAAATATGCAATTTATTCTCAGAATCTATTTGTCCAGGAGCCTCACAATCGACAACTGTAGTAAGAGTCTTAAGGGCGGCCAACACAATATTTACAAGCAATTGGTGAGATTATGATTATTTATAATCACATCTTCCAAACACAGTGAGTAGGTAACACACTTATAAAAACAAACTGAAAGTAAAACACAAATGTGGTGATTCACTTACAATTTATTTAGAAAGTATTTATTAAGAATCTACCGTGTGCCAAGAATGTACTGGCTGCTAGAGATTTTGAAATTAATTTTAAACTAATTCGCTTGCTGCAGGAAGGCGTGCACATGGTGATTAAGAGCAGCAGACGCCAGGGCCAACGCTGGCTTAACTATTGCTCCATCTTTTTGGTTTAGGTGGCTTTAGGCAAGCTTCAGTGTCCTCTTCTGGAAAATGTAAATAACAATATGTAATTCCTAGTGTTATTGTGGGGCTCGAGGAGATAGTCGTATAATAAACACTCAGGAAATGACAGTTATTTTTACCACTCTTTTTTTTTTTTTTTTTTTTTTGCGGTACGTGGGCCTCTCACTGTTGTGGCCTCTCCCGCTGCGGAGCACAGGCTCCGGAAGCGCAGGCTCAGCGGCCATGGCTCATGGGCCCAGCCGTTTCGCGGCATGTGGGATTCCCCCGGACCGGGGCACGAACCCGTGTCCCCTGCATCGGCAGGCGGACTCTCAACCACTGCACCACCAGGGAAGCCCTACCACTCTTTTTATTTACCCCTCCACTCCAGCACCTGGCGTGTGTCTGCACTTAAGGGTAGACAATAAGTGCTGCTCAGTCAACAAATGAATGCACAAATAACAAATATTTTAATACACCACTCTATCTGTAAAAAAAAAAAAAAGAATTACATTGTGAGCAGAACAGGTTATTCTCAAAGGTACAATTTTAGTTACAATATTTAGTACATTCTAATGCTAAATACCTTTAAAAATATTTCTTTCTCCATTCTACTATTCAGTGAAGTCATAGATCTCACTTTTAGAGAGCTTCCCGAGTATTTGAACATTTTCCCATCAATTTTTTTTTTCAGCAGAGTCTTCAGGGTGAGAATTATGGTAGGGTCCTTTTAAATTATACAAAATAGTTCCAGGAAATCCACAAATTCCTTAGAAATATGTGATTCTAGTGGGAAAAGTATTTCACATTTTTGAGAATTCCCAGGTGGGAATGGGCAACCAATGACATCGTATCTTGTTGAGATGAGAGTTTAAAGGACCATGGAGGATATATTATTGTTAGAGAATTTTTCTTGTGCCAATTTGGGGGCTGGTATGGCGGTACGAAGGGGGAAATTCTTTCCCTTTCTAAGGTGAATAGTCCAAGTTCCAGATCCAAGTCTCTCCTAGGATCCCTTTCTGTTTGCTCCCCTCTCTCTGCCTCTACTTTCACTGATTCTCTCCAGGGACAACATCTACAGTGTGTTGGTGGGACTGTTGGAAGTGAGAAGTGACGTCTGGGAATGTGCGCCTTATTGCAAAACAGCATTGCTGGGATCCCACATCCTTTATTGCTTAAGCTTTGGTTATTTTAACATACTCATTACATTGACCTGGATCCTATTCCTTGCTCTTAATCATTCAAAAGGATATTGGGTTATAAAATTTGGAAACGTAAATAAAATCTAGGTACTGGAGAGCAGACTTGTTAGTTAATCACTCTACCTGGTTCCATTAATCCAGTCCTGAGTGTGCTTAAGGAAATATACTTTAAAGTTTCCTTTAAAATAAATGTCATCTGTTCTAATTATACTTCCCTTCACGTGCAAAATTCTTTTAAACCATTCTTTAGGTTGAGTTAGTACTTTGGGTGATGTTGGTACTTCCCATCTCTTGTCCTGTTGTAAAACTTAAGCCCAGCTACTGAATTGTACAAGAGAAGAATTAGGCATTTGTTTTGTTCTCTTTCCTAGCTGTTTTTCACTCTCAGCACACCTACTCTTACCCACAAATCCAAGGCCACAGTCTTTCTCTCTAAAACATATTTCTGCCCACGAAATACCCAGTGGTTAATTTCCACAGCTCTGATTCATCTTGACAGTCACATGCTTCCAACAGGTGGGCAGTCACCTGGAGACACTTTTCTTTAATAATACATATGTTTCATGATGGTGCTATGTATCACCCTCATTTTCCAGGTATACGACGCGACAGACAGAATTCCAGTTTTTTGTCCTATCCCCTTACGGTATTTATACCTTTTGTCCCCCATGTTTCTTATCATGTGTCTTAGCAATCATTTTTTAGTTTTTCTAACCTTCTCAATGTTCTTCCAGACATTTGATTGCCTCTGTGGGGTTTTTTCTCTCTTCTGTTTGTAATATAGTAATATGTTGTTCTGGTAATATATTAGTCAAAGATGATTTCTGTGGGGGTATATCAGTAAAGTAAATAATGGACCATGAAACCCGCAGTGAAAAATGTGGAAGTTACGGGAAGAAAACTAATCAAGCAGAAGTAAGCTGGCTCAAGGCTGGGTTTAGACAGGGGAGTGTCTTTGAGTTCCCTTTCTCTTTTGCATCTTTATTCGTTCCTCGCTACCTGCAGCATCCTTCAGCCTCTCAGAAGCTCAGTATTTTCATGTCTCCCAGTTTCCAGTCGGGAAGAAAAGCAACCGTGGAGAACAACCTTTGAGGTGTCAGCCATGCTTACCGTCTCTGCCTGTCTTAGATCTGACCCCCTCTTCCACAGGGTGGCTACCCGGGAGCCATTATTAGCTTAGATGACCCACCCTTAGCCACGGTTGATTGGATCAGGAGAGACCATCGAATCCAAACTGCCAGTCAGATTCCTTCTCCACAGATCCTGATTCATTTGAAAGCTTCAAGCTTGATCCAAAACTCTCCCCCTCCTCTCAGCACACAGGAGGCTCACGGCCTGGTGACTTGTGTGTGGATTTGGGTGTTTGTGCATGTGAGTGATGGAGGGGCATGCACTGTTCTCTAACAGAAGCCCACCTTCATCCCTGGTGGACCCTTCCAGTGCATGGAGCGGGAGGAGAGAAAGGGAAACGTTGTTTCCCGAGGTGAAGGCGTCATCTGCACTCCAGGTGGAGCTTGTTGTCTCTGAGAGACATAGGTGGAGGCTCTTAAGGAATTCAAGCCCAAACCCAGGAAGAAGGCTTTGAGAGATCTGGTGACTCCAGGTCTGAAGCCTCCCCCCCCCCCACCACATTCCTCTGCACCCAGAGCCCCTCTGCTTCGTGCCTTGGTGGTCCTTGACAAGCCTGCCACCTCCAATCTTACACCTTCCATGGTCCCAACTCTGGGGTCTTAGGAGGAGGTGACTGGGCTCACGCTCTACCCGTGAGGAACTGGAAACTTGGGGGGTTGTCCATTGGCCCCTCTCCTTCTGATCATGCCATCACACTGTGGACCTCAATGCTCATTCCCCGCTGGTGCTTGAGATAGATCAGCAAGACCAGTGCTCACCAGTTATGCAACCAGGACCCGAGATGGCAGGCTTCTCTTTCTCCCAGACACACACGAACTTGGAGTGGTTCTGTTGAGTTCTCTTCCCTCAGCTTTGTAGAGGAGACCAATCCTGAGACCAAAATCTCTTATCAAACTTTGTCTTTTCCTCCAAAAGGAGAAGTCCTCCTCTTTGATCTCATGATAGGACCTGGCAAACCAGCCTAGTCTCTCCAGCCCCTGCAAGTACAGTTGTACCAGGAATACAACTGGTCCCTCTTTATTTCAGCTCCAAGCATTTCATGATTTTTCTTAATACAGCACTGACTCTGCTGTGCTCCCCAAATTATTCTGCTAACATGAGTGCCAGGACGATCTCTCCATCTGAAACTCACACCCTCCTGCTACTATAACTCAAGGAGGTTTCCGTTACTCGCAAGCAGAGTCTTATTCATATATTTGTAACTTTTCCCAACGACATACATTTGGTAAGATTATTGGCTAAAGAAGTCAATGTGGGTCCCAAAGGAATGACTTTTCCTGGGATGCTTCAAATCCCACCAGGTTAGTGAGACTTGTCCTCCAGAGAAAGTGGATAGTTTTGTGATTTCCCTCCAGCAGAGCTTAGCGGCTTGCATGTAAGAATAGGCAAGGTGTGCAGTGGGGTTGCTCCCAGGCTGAACTTTTTAGGGAGCGCATGGCAGAGAAGAAGAGAATGAGGAAAGGAAAGTGCTGGTGGGAAAGTGGTTAAAGCGATGAGCCGTGAGGCCCAGGTTGTGGAGCACGGAGCGGTCCTACACCTTGGCTGCTCATTGGAATCAGTTGGGGAAACTTTCAAACTAATAGTGTCTGAGTCCCTCCCCCAGAGCATCTGATGTCTTTGGTTAAGGCAGAATAGTCATCCCAATCTGCACAAACTGCCCAGCTGATTCTAATATTTAGCCGAGGTTGCAAAACACAGCTGTATGTAAGGAAAAGAAGTGAAGTTAGATGGACGCTGTGGAGATCCTGGATGTAGTCGGCTCGACTGAGACCTGGATTCAAGAGGGAGGCTGCTCGGAGATCGGGAAGTCAGGACGGAAGGTAACGCCGGGTGCCAGGCGTGGCTGAGGGTGGTTCTGCTGAAGTGACCTGTGAGGGTGGCGAAGTGGCTGGTCAGATGGGGCTGCTGGCTGGGTCACGTTCGTGCATGGCTGTCATTTCCTGGGATACTGATTGGAGGCTGAGGTTGCAGAGAAAGAGCCCATAAGGTGGTGCTGAAGCCCTTGCTGACTATGGTGGAGGGACCTGGGGTCGGAGATTGAAGGAACAAGGATGGGAAGAGGGTGGGGGGTTGGAGGACATGAACCTCAGAAGAGAAGAGGCTTTTCAGGGGGTGGGGGAGCGACAGTTGGAAGTTGCAGTGGATCATTTAGAGGAGCTGTAAGTACCCCCTCCCCCTGCAGGGAGTCTGGGAGAAGGTAGGTGTATAGGAAAACTCAGTTTCGCACCTGTGAGTCTGTCTTTCCTCCGTGTCTCCTTTACTCCTCACACAAAACCCTTCACTTCTGGTCGCCAAATGTGTGGAGGCTTTTCTCCACACCATCCAATTCTCTGTGCACCGGGTGGGGATGGGGTGAGTCCTACAATTTAACTCAGTCCTGACACTGCCTACCTAGAGAGAGTGTCAGATCCCACAGGGTATGGGTTCTGTCCTACAAGACTGTCCCCATCCCCGCCTTCAGACACCAATCGCAAGTCCAGGTTGTCACCTGTGCTTTTGATGGCTCGGCTATAAATCAGAGTTGCCGTGACTCCCCCTCCTTGGGTTTGATTAATTTGCAAGTGTGGCTCACAAAACTCAGGGAAACATGTTTACCGGTATATTAAAGGATATGATAAAGGATACAGATGAACAGCCAGATGAAGAGATACGTAGGGTGAGGTCTGGGGGGGTCCTGAGTGCGGGAGCTTCTGTCCCTGAGGAGTTGGGACATGTCACCCTCCTGGTGTGGATGTGTTTACCAACCTGGAAACTCTCCGAGCCCCCTTCTATTGGGATTTTATGGAGGCTTTGTCATGTAGGCATGGTTAGTTATTATTTTTCTTTAATAAATTTATTTATTTATTTTTGGCTGCGTTGGGTCTTCGTTGCTGTGCGCGGGCTTTCTCTAGTTGCGGCGAGCGGAGGCTACTCTTCGTTGCGGTGCTGCAGGCTTCTCACTTGGTGGCTTCTCTTGCTGCGGAGCACGGGCTCCAGGCGCGCGGACTTCAGTAGTTGTGGCACGTGGGCTCAGTAGTTGTGCTCGCGGGCTCTAGAGCGCAGGCTCAGTAGTTGTGGCGCACAGGCTTAGTTGCTCCACGGCATGTGGGATCTTCCCGGACCAGGGCTTGAACCCGTGTCCCCTGCATTGGCAGGCGGATTCTTAACCACTGGGCCACCAGGGAAGCCCGGCATGGTTAGTTATTAACTCCATTTCCAGCCCCTCCCCCGTCCCTGGAGAATGGGGAATGGGGCTGAAAATTCCAAGCTTCTAATCATTGCTCGGTCTTTCTGGTGACCATCCCCCATCCAGAGTTGTCTCAATAGAATAAAAGATGCTCCCAGTACTCTTTTCACTTAGAAAATGACAGGGTTTCAGGAGCTCTGTTCCAGGAACCGGGGTCAGAGACCAATACATATTTTCTATTATCTCCTCATAGGGAAATGAGCAGTGTGCCCTAGACAGAGCTGTAGCACAAGCGAGGTCTTGGAAAAGAGCCTGATTCTTCAATATTACTGAGGTTTGGTCTCCAGATGGTTGGGCATTTCTTGTAAAATTTTTCAGTATTGAATGAATAGATTGTTTAGGATCCATGACTTAGCTTGTGCTGTTCAGGGGTCACAAATTGGTGAATTCCAGCTCATTTTGTTCAGAACACACCAGAGTTTGGGGGAAAAATGGAACCTGAATGTCTTTGTGTGGAGCCTGCTGTCTTCAGTTTACCCCAGGTCCCACCTTTGGCCCCCAGATGGAGCTGCTTCCTACATTTACACTACCTACTCGGCCCCAAGACTTTTGTTTCCTTAATTTCTTTTATTATGAAAAATTCCAGAATATAAAAATAAAGAGAATGGTATAATGAATCCCCATATACTATCACCCAGACCTGAAGATTTTTGATGTTGGGACCCCTGGGGAGATAAGAAGAGCAGGACAGTCCACTTCTTTGCAAAAGCTTTCCCTCTGGTGCTGTGTCACTTTCGCCCCATCCTGACTTACTAGTTGTTATTTGTATTTCTACTGAAGCCTTTCCACATAATTATTCATACGTACCTGTTGAGCCACTTATGTGTGCCAGGCCCCTTTGTAGGCAC
The DNA here is from genome assembly GCF_963924675.1 of Phocoena phocoena. NCBI lineage: Eukaryota > Metazoa > Chordata > Mammalia > Artiodactyla > Phocoenidae > Phocoena > Phocoena phocoena. The sequence goes on along the minus strand of NC_089221.1, from coordinate 63,137,705 downwards.
TGGAGCTAGAGCAGAGAGCAAAACAAACAATGTCCCTGTCCTCAGAGGACTTACAGCACAGGGTGGAGGGGAAAGACAGTACAGTCAGCCAATCAATCAACGGGTCATGTGAAGTGCTATGAAGGACAAAACCAAGGCCATTTGACAGAGCATCTAGTCAAGGTGTAGGGGATGCAGGACTGGGGTGGGTGGAACACTTAAGGTATTCAGGAGGGCATCCCTGAAAGGGTGGCATTTGATCCAAGACATGAATGACAAGAAGGTACCGACATGTGAGAATCTGAAAGGTACCACACTCCAGGCAAAGGGGACAGCCAGTGCAAAGGTCCTGAGGTAGGAACGAGCTTAAGGGCTGTTCGAAGGACAGAAAGAGGTGAGCAGGATGCAGATGTTTCTCAGGGCTTCCTTGGGGCACCTTAGCCCTCCCTAATGCTGGGTTAAGTGGCTTTTCTCTGTGCCTCTACAGTGCCCTCTGTGACATCTATTATAGCACTTAATTCCTTTAGTGAGGATTTGTCTGTCTCCCTCACTGGTCCAGGGGCTGACCGAAGGCAGGGTGGTATCATTTTCATCTTCATATTTCCCAGAGCTTAGCTGTGTCTGGCTCACAGACGGTGCTCAATAAATATTTGAAGCAGCATAAATGTGTACTTTTTGGAGGAAAGAAGAAGATGGGAATCTGGGCCCCTGAGTTCAAGACTCAAATTTGGAAGTAACAAGCAGATGACAAAAATTTTCAGCTCCTAAAATTCTCCCTGCATGTCCGAAAGAGTACAATGAAGTAGTTTTGCAACTATTCAAGTTTCCTTCTTTCTATCAGGGGTCTCCCAAATGTGTATTTGTTTTCTCATTCATCAGACATTTATTGAGCTCTTACTACATCCAAGGCATTATTCTAGGCACGTGGGTATGAAAGCGAATAAAGCCAAGTCTCTGCCCTTGTGGAGCTTGTATTCTAGTTTGTGGGGAGGGAGTGAAAAACAAATATTTTTTGACCAAAAAATGTATGGCAAGTGGTGACAATTGCTATCGAGAAAAATAAACAGAGTAAGGGGGATAGAGAGAGTAGAGGAGGGTGCACTGATACACAGGGTGGTAAGGGAAAATGAGTCCGTTTTGGGTCCTCTGGGAATCAGATGCCAATAAGGACATAGAATTGCAAGACTGGAGGGTGGGATGGGGTGGAAATGCTCATGAAAGTTAAAGGGGAGAGGGACCAGGAGTGACAGGTAGAGCCTTCAGGCTGCAATGCAGGTCTGGCACCTGTGAAAGGGGAGGAGGAGATAGGACTGGGTAGGGGTTGAAACTGAGTTGTGATGAAGATCCAGAAATGCCTTGGTCCACCCGGTGGTGAGTTCTGGAGAGAATATTGTCCTCTGTGGTCCTTCATGCACAGTTGTCCTGTGTCAGGTCAACATGTCAGGCTTGCATTGCACGGGCACCAGGTACAGGCTGGCCTAGGGAAGGTGTGACCTTGAACAAAGAGGTCCTCTGCAGCTTTGACCTTGAAGGAGCTGGGCGCTGGGGTCATATAACCCACAGCTGGACAGCCTGTCCTTCCATGAAAGGGCATCTGAGAAGCGAAACTCAGTGTCTGTGACAGGAAGCAATTGGAAGTTTTTGAATCGAGGAGTGACATGATCTACTTAGTTTTTCAAAGAGTCATCCTTGATAGTCTGTGGAGATTAGATCGCAGGGAGCCTAAGGAGGAAGCAGAGAGACTGCTTAAGAAACTTATTGTGTGATAATCTAGGTGAGAGATGATGGTGGCTTGGTCCAGGGAGGTGATGGTAGGACGGTTGTGAAAAGCCGATATATTTTGAAGGTAGGTCTGACAGGCTTTGTGGATGGACTGAAAGTGGGCGTGAGAGGAAGAGAGGAGTCAAGGATTTGGGCTTGAGCAAAATCTTAGAATCTGGAGCCGCCATGTTCTAAGATGGAAAATGCTGTGGGAGGAGCATGTTTAGGGGGACAAGAGAAGCTCAGGACCTAGTCTTCAGACAATGGCTGCTCCTAGGACATGGAGGGCTCTGGGGAATGTTTTTATGGGATATCTGTCTATATAAGCAATTTTATTTTAAAAAGGTATTCAATCTAAAATGTATTTAAAAATTCATGGGCTCATGTGAGGTGTGGTGATCTGCCATGTGGTTTAGAAGAGTGCGTTGGAAAGTGGTACTTCTGTGAAGATGCTCATCTCTCCCGACTGAGGAATAGGAAGCATCTCTTCTTATTCTTTCTTGGCAAATGAACTACTTTCATATCTTCCACTGAGAGAAAAAGATAGTGATGCTGTCTATTCTTACTCTCAATGCCATGGGTTTTTGGAAACTGTTTGTATTGAAACGATAAGATCTTGTTTCTGTAGCTCCTGGTACCATATCATCCACAGTGTGGCCTGTGAACACTGGCTTCTGCGACTCTCAGAGGTGACTGCTGTGCTTCGTAGACAGTGACCACAGTGCCCGTCTTATGTGGGAACATTGAATGACTGTTCATTTTGTGGCAAATTTACCGTTGGGAACCTTACAGTGTGAATGTAGAGGAGTGCATATTCCAACACAGTGCCTTCCTAGGACATGATGTCTCAGTGTTGACTCTGCAGCCACTTCCCACACAACTCCACAGGAGGCAGTGCTGGAAGAGAGGGGTCATTCACTCAGGGATGTCCATCCCTCGTCTGGCACTACTTCATACCAACCCGGGAGGCCAGGTCGAGGCCATATCCATCAGAGGCCAGGGGACATAGACAGGCATAGCCTGCTGGCCTTGTGGAGCAGTGTCTGGAAATTCCTCAGGGTCTGAGGCATGGCTCCCCCTGGAGGAGCCTGTGGAGGGGTGGGGTGACCACTGGGTGGCAGTGGTGGCGGGGGAGGGAGTAGCCATGTTTGAGGAAGGATGCTCAGGGTAAAGAGCACCTGTCGCTACCCCTGCTTGTCCCCCTGGGCTGTGTCCCCTCATCACCCCCACCACCACCCACCCCACCCCCCCGCCCTGTGCTGAGGCCGGAACCCGCATAGGTGAGAACTAACTCGGGCCTCCATAGGCTGCTCAAAGCAAGGGCCGACGGTGGACCTTTGGTGGCCCAGAGCCTGGAACTTGTCCTGTGTCTGAGAAGAGTCACACACAGTCTGCACTGTTCTGGGCAGCCCAACCTCACCCGACTCCGGGACAGAGATACTGTACCCAGCAGCAGGAGCTCTCCCGTCACCATTTGCCCCTCCTGGAACCGGGGCCAGCAAGAGGCCCAGGGCTCCTTGGGGCCCTTAGTCAATGCCAGACTGGGGTGGAAGTGGGAGACATGGGAAAGAGGTGTACATTGTCACTGAGCACCTAGAAGGGAAGAAACCGAGACTGGGTCCCATGCTGACCTGCCCAGGCTGGGGGCTCCCCTCCCGGGTGGCATAGCTGGCCCTGAGCAGTCCTAGCCACTACAGAAGGACTTAGGCAATTTTGAGGAGGGTGTGTCTCTGGTGATCAGAACACACGCAGACCGGGTCCCGATTTGGGGAACCCTGCCTGGACAACCACGGGAAGGCACACAGGGCCTGAAACCCAGGGTCCAGGGCAGCGACTTGCTTGGGTCTAAAGGTCAGGCTGATGTCAAGTGCATGTTCCTGGGGGTGGTCCAGGCTGGAGATACAAATCTGGGGATCATCAACCTTCTGGGAATGGCCTTATGGAAGGAGAAAGTTCTGAGGCCTCTTACTCCCAAACTCCATCATCTTTACCATAAAATGTAAGAAGACAGTTCTCTCCTTCCTAGGGAGATGAACTCTAAACAAGAATTACCTACATGGTGGTTCCTAGAACTTCCATAGCTTACGCTTATGCAAACCTACAAAGACCTCTGAGTCCTGAAGACAGAAACAGTTCATAATATGAAAAGCCACAGGCCCGAACCTCCCTAGGAAGCAGTACCTGTGGGGAAGAATGACAATTTCATTCCCAGTGCCAGCCTGAGTGCAGGCTAATAAAACGTTCCCTGCTCTCTGAACGGTGTTATTTGTTTTAGTCTGCCGTCTGTCTAGTCAGGGGAATAATTAATTAACAACGAAGCCTGCTGTAAACACACCACAAGTGGCACTCAGTAAATATTTGTTGACAGTGATGAGGATGTTGCTTACGTATACCATAAAATTGTGGAGCTCTTTAAGCACGGTATTAGAGATTTGTCACCTTACAGATGAGAACATTGAATCTCAGAGAAGCAGGGTAATATATCCAATGTTGCATAGTGAGGTAGAGGCAAAGCTAGGACTGGCACCCCGAATACCTGATTCTAAATTTATTCATTGCTTTTTCTACTACATCACATGAGTGTTTTGCAATGTAGTGTTCTGCACAATTCATGTGTTGAGACATTAACCTTTCCAGAGAACAGTAAAATCTCATTAAGTCAAAATAATTGGAAGGATGGCCAGGCTGAATTGGGGGAAAAGTTTGAACTATTTTCAAAGATAGTCAGCCTTTTCCTTTCAAGGCCATGTAGTAAACTAGAACAAATAACCACAAAATGGGGCCAAATAGAGGTCTCACTGAACCTGCTTGAAGGAACAAACAGGAATCATTTTCAAATGGTACATGAGCAGCTTGCAAATAAGTGATGACTGCTAAAAATATGTTAGGCATTTGGGGAAATAAATTTTTGTTAAAAGTACTCTAAATATTTCCCTTGAAAATGTACTTCATGTAAAAATTTACATAGGGAATGTTCACAAATCTGTCGCTCAAACCATGTGATAAAATGATTGTGCGTTTGGGCTTCCCTGGTGGCGCAGTGGTTGAGAATCCGCCTGCCGATACAGGGGATACGGGTTCGTGCCCCGGTCTGGGAGGATCCCACATGCCGCGGAGCGGCTGGGCCCGTGAGCCATGGCCGCTGAGCCTGTGCGTCCGGAGCCTGTGCTCCGCAACGGGAGAGGCCACAACAGTGAGAGGCCCGCATACCACAAAAAAAAACCAAACAAAAACAAAAAACAAACAAAAAAAATGATTGTGCATTTGATATAGTGGCATATAAATTAACCTCTTCTGTTTGGCTGTACTGGAATGGTTTGGCATTATTTCTGTAGCTCACAGCAGCACAAATTATGGCACCTGTCCCTCTCACTTTCCATCTCCTTAATTTTTCATCTATCCAAGGCCAACAGAGCCTCCAGCTGCTTGAAAACTGGAAGGATTTTCTGGCTCTTTCTTTCCGTCACCACACTCCCACCAATTTTGGCCGAATGACCCTGCTCTTTCTGTCACCATCGTGAGAAGTCTTTGTATTTGGTTGCCTTTCTGTCGTTTTCTGTTCAAACACTAAACATTCATTTGTTCCTGAAGATGTTTAGAAACACTGGGCCTGGTTATCCCAAACTCTGCGGTTTAACACACTCTCAGACTATTCCTGAAGCACTTCCCAGGGCTCCTCTATTTTTCTCTCTTCAAATTGACTCCTTCCTCCTCGACTGTGTAAGAATCACAATTGTCTACCTGGCACGTAACAACCGGAAGGTTCCAGACTGGCTGAGTGGATGTTACTGACTAACAGGGAGGCTGTTTGGGAAAACAGTCTGTATAATGTTCTCAGCCAGCCATTGTGCTCAAAACTGGGGAAAATGATCTCTGGAGGAAGAAAAAAAGAGGATCCGGTTGGAGAGAGATAAGGCTTTCCTTGCTGGGTGGGTTGTCCAGGATGTGATTCAAAGATCCATGTATCTTAGGGAAAAACTGATCAAAACAAATAAAGACAGCTACAGCTGTTTCTGCCGTTCAATGTTACAGTTTGTTCTGATGAAATAGCTTGAGTTCAAAGAAAAATAGAACTCCTCCTGCATTCCCAGCTGGTGCTTTGCTGCCCCCCTCTGGAGAAATTGGGAACTGAAGTTTTTGATCCCTTCCTGTCCAGTTCTGTCTCCGTTAATAGGTCTGCATTGGCTTGGCTCCCTTACTCAAAGGCGCTTTGCTACAATGTGAATAAGTATCAGGTCATAAACTGCAAGCAGTTTACTCAGTGAGTTTACATCGGCTCTGAGGAATGCAGGGATCTCTATTTCCTGGCAGGAGGATGAACTCCATAGTTTTGTGAACCATCTGTCCTGGTTCCATTCTCCTTCTACCAAGAATCCAAGCTAAAGCCATCTTTCCTGGTAGCTTTGGACTAATAAGAAATTCTTCCTGACTTGACATCCTGCCTTTGGAATCTTACCCTTAAAAGGGAGAGTTTAGACTCTGGATCTCTAAGGTCTTTCTGGCTCTGATTCCATAAAAATATCTTTACCAGTGAGAAATGTCTGTTTAACACAAGGAAGCTTATAGGTATTGAATGAAATTTCCCTTTTAATGAACAAGATTTCTGGAAATAAAATGAATGCACTTGGTGGAGGGATGAATTTCAAAAAAATTTTTTTCAAAATATGAAATATGCCACTAGGAGTCACTGTTGACATACAGTTTCATTCCAGTGTACCTTCAGTATGTATATTTCCTCTTGAGGGAAACATTTTTAAAATCAAAAGATATAAGAAAAATTAGGGGTTACAGTGTTTTGTATGGCAATACAAGTTCTGAAAAGAATATTAAAGAGGCATCCATCTTACACAGTAGTAGGTTGAATAAAGGTATCTATTACCTATGAATGAAAGTATTAAATATTGAACCTGATTTGAGAATGAAAAATGGTAGATAGCAATTGGTTAAAAAAAAAGTGACTTTCACTCTTTTCTTATTTCACCTCAGCCATATGCAACCTCTGAGAGTCGTGCTGTTTCGAAAAGAAATTCTGGAAGTTTCTTTTCCCTTTAAATACTGCTGCCTTGTCCTTTAAAACTCTAGCATGCTTGTGTCTTTTTAAATAGAAACTGAGGTTATACAAGACTTAGCAAATTATAGAACAGAAATAAGATTCAAATACATCCAAGATAAGTCTCATTGCTCCTTTTATTTTAATAGCTGAAGAGATTAGAATTTCCAAACAGCTATACCAATCCATGAATGTTTAGAAAGAAGCATGAACTCTTTCCTAATACATCGAGTAGCCATGTTTATTCTAATGCTCTTACATCTTCAGGCTTGAGCTTTCAGAGTAGATACTACCAGGTAAAAATATAGTTCTCAATCTAGGAACCCCAGATAGAGTTTGGAGAATCTCTTTTTCTTTATTATATATTTTTTAAAGCTACAAAAGTAACACAAGACCATTGCTCCCCAGCCTTACTGAAGGGAGGTATTTAGGTGGATCCAGCCTAGAAAAAGATGGAGAGAGCCTGGGTACCCATCCCTTCTCAGCCTCCGCATTGGTCTGAATGCTTCTTAGTGGTAGAAATGGGTCAGAAAAGTGAGGGAACAACTCTGGAACTCTGAGCTTTGAATATTTACTGATCAGGTCCCATAGGACTGATTTTCTAAGAAAAAACTTAAAGGAATAGCAAAGTCCCCATAGCTGGTGTCCCATAGCAGTGTTTTTCAATCTGTGGGTCAAAACTCATTAATGGGTCATAAAATCAATTTGAGGGGTCTTAACCAGCATAGTATTTTATTAATGAAATAGGACAGAAAGGAGTGGCATAAAAAATACCAGAATGGATCACATTTTATTTCAATGGGTGTACATGTACTTTACTGGGTCATTATATCAATATAAATTGTGTTTCTTATGAAGGGTCATCTTCAGAAGAGCTTGGAAGTCACTTTCTTATAGCACTTTGTCCCTGTCTGATTGCTGAGCCATTTATGACAGCTCACATCTCATCCTCCTTACTAGCCTGCAAACTTCTTGAAGTGGGACTAATGTCCAAATTACTTTTCCTTGGCCACAGTGATTTCCTTAATACCGTGTACATGGTGGGTGCTTAGTAAACCTGTTTAATATTTGCTTCTTATTTATTTTGCTTTCAAGTTATAAATATATACTTTTCAAAATTGTCAAGTACTATTTGTAATTGTTTTGTTACATGTAGGCTGGGGTTCATATAAGCATTGCCTTTTAACCATCTTTTCCTTATTTTTGGAACTGAGGCCCAAACATAGACTTCCAAGCATAGAGGAGGTCACTGAAAATGGGTTCCGCTAAGGCTATTATGCAGATCTGAACTTCTGTTTTTCAAAGAGCTCTCTCAGCTGCTGCTCGGTCGTGGCTTCTTTCTGCTGCATAAGCTCGGCTGTTCCTTTGGTCACTCCCCAGGCATCCGGCTTTGACATAGAAGGGTTGTACGGCCTGCCTGAGGCTATCCGAAGATTCTCCCAGTATTCCTTCCTGGCCCTGGGGGAACAAAACACACAGCAGGAGATTTCTCCCTGAGCTTCCCTCTCTGGGTCGCAGAGCTAAGACACCCTGTAGAGCTGTCTTTGGGCTCCTGAGAGTGTGTGCATTAAAACACATTTATCTTTTTCTTTCAGAATCTGTAGGTCTAAAGTTACTTTGAATTTCTTCTGTTTACATACACATAGGTTCAAAAGCTAAGAGTTTAGAATAGGGACATTTTCTATCCAAATTACCCTACCTCTCCATCCTCACTTTCTGGCACTCTACTTCCTGAGCCAGCTGAGCCCACATTTGCTGCTGTCCCCAAAGCCAGTGTTGCTTCTGCACCTCTCACCCTGAGGATCCCGCCCCAGCCTCCTTTCTATTTCCCTTGTCTCCTAGTTCAGGCCTCGCCATGTTTGGTATCTTCCAGCAGAGATTTCCTCACAGGTTTCCCTGTCTCGAGGCTACTAAAACTTGCAAATCTAACTTTGTCTCGGACCACTTGAGACCCTCCAGGCTCCTCATTGCCTTGGGATGAGGTCATCTTAACCTCGTGAGCATGAACAAAGGCCACCTCCTGTTCCTGACCTGTGTCTTTACCAAATTCTGAATCCAATATTCTCAAACTTCTAGTTTCTCAGCACCTTGTTCTCTTGCCACCTCTCAGTGCTTCCCTCTAGGCTGTTCTCCAGTCTGGCAACCTAATTCGTCCTTTGAAATTCAGCTCTGGTGTTAGCTCTGTAAGAAATTCTTCACCAACCTTCCCACCTTTCTTCCTGTGGGCCATTAGTACAGACTCCACAGAACCTGTGCACATCTTCATCCTTAACTTACCATACCAGTTTGAACTTAGCTGTTTATTTCTCTGCCTACTAGACTGTTACCTCCTTGGGGACAGGCCTGTGCCTTGTCCAACATGCTCCCTCAGCAGCCACAACGGTGTCTGACATAGTTGTGCCCAACTAATGTTCACTGAACAGAGGGAAACTACTCCCTCTGCTTGGGGTGCATCCTCCACCCCCTTCTTTATCCCGTGGAAGCCTACTCAGCTCTTCAAAATCCAGCCCCAACGTCCCTTCTTCTAAATTATCTATTAGGTGGAGATAGTTATTCTCTTCTCTTCATTGTTACTTTTTTATCCATGGCTCTACTCAAGCAGTTAACTACATCAGCTTTCTTCTCCATTTTCCCCAGTAGACCGCGAGATTCTCTTAGCCAGGGACCACAGCCTTTCATTTCTATATTCCTAGTGCCCTGCACATAGCCTGATGTGAAACTGTTTATTGTTCCTCTTCCCCACTGGAATGTAAACTCTGTGGGTAAAGACATGTTTTATCTCATTCACCACTGTCTTCCCAGCTCCAAGTTTCGTGCTTGGCACAGAACGGGCAATTAATATTTGCTGTACTTAAATCCTAACAACTGATTCACTGTTAGTGTCCACCACATGGACGGTGCTTTCCTAGAGTGTGAAATCACACTTTGTTGCAACTTACATGATTTATATTCTATATTCTTAAAGCTTTCCCCAAAAGTCACTCCATAAAGCTACGTTATAAACATCTCTATGAGAGAATTTAAAGAGGATAACTGATTCTTTACCATTACACAGCAAATAGGCCGCAGTTTTTGTAATGACCTCATTTGGACATATTCATAATCTAAATGAGTTTGGTTTGGCAAATACAGTTTAAGGTTCTTACCTTGCTCTAATCCAGGGTTTGGTGTGCATGTCCAAACCACTTCCCCAGCTGCCATGTTTTTCTGAAGCTGGTGGCAAAAATCCCCTTTCCGGGGCCAGCTCCTCTGCAATCGCCCTGATGTGGTAGGGCTCAAATCCACAGCACCCACCTATGTACCTGACCCCAAGGTTGTAGGCCTCTCTGGCGTATTTTTGAATATCCCATCTGGTTGCAACTCTGGGCTCCAGTCCTGTAATAAATGACACTCTGCTTAAATTAAAAAAATATATTCAAGGGGCTTCCCTGGTGGCGCAGTGGTTGAGAGCCCGCCTACTGATGCAGGGGACACGTGTTCGTGCCCTGGTCCGGGAGGATCCCACATGCCGCGGAGCGGCTGGGCCCGTGAGCCATGGCCGTTGGGCCTGCGCGTCTGGAGCCTGTGCTCCGCAGCGGGAGGGGCCACAACAGTGAGAGGCCCGCGTACCGCAAAAAATATATATTCAAAACAAACAGCTATAATAAATGTGTAATTTTCAATAAATGAGTTAGATAAGTTGTCAACATTTAGTTCCTAACTCTTAAAAACTATTAGCTATTTTGCATTGACATATCCAATTTTAAATACTGTGACAGCCGGACTTCAAGATGATTCCCTGTTCTCTGCCCTCTGATGTTCTCACCCTTGTGTGGACCCTCCTGTATTATGTCAGGTTGGTCTGTGAGACCAATAGAATATGGCAGAAGGGATGGTTTGTGACTTCTGAGGCTAGGTCATAAGAGACATTATGTTTTCTGCCTTGTTCTCTCCTGGAACGTTCAGCCCAGCTGCCGTGTTGTGAGAACACTCAGATACCACAGTGGAAAGCCCATGAGCTAAGGAGCTGAGGCCTCCAGTCAACAGACAGAAAAAAACTGACCCTGACTCCCAACAGCCAACTGAGAGAGCCTGCAAGTAGATCCCCCAGCTCCCATCAGGCCTTCAGATGACTATAACCCTTGCAGGAGTCTGGACTGCAACGTATTAAGAGACTCTGAGCTAAGCTGCTCCCAAATTCATGACCCACAGCAACTTGAGATATAATAAATATTTGTCGTTTAAAGCCACTAAATTTTGCAATAATTTGTTCTACAGCAATAAATACCACAAATGCCTTGCCGTTCTTCTATGGTTCTTCTAGACTGATTATTTTCCAGGGTCCCTCTAGAATATGGGGTAAGGACCTTAGAATGAAATAGGAGGCTGGCCGGGGTCTGGCCCTGCTCACCCGTGGCTTGATTCTCCAGGTAGACACACCCCCACTTCCCACACATGCTTTATCCCTCTTCCCAGACTGCAAGTATTCCCCCCCTTCATCTGCTTGGTCTCTTCATTCAAATCTGTTACACAGTAACCCAATGATGGTAACTTCCCTCTGCCCCACAAACTCAGATATTGCTAGAATATCTGAGCAACATTCAGAATAGGAGAAAAGTATCTTGGCGATAACTTGGTCTAAACGACTTATTTTTTCTGATGAGAAAATTAAGATCTGGGAGAACTAAGAAATTTTGCTAAGGTTCTGCAACTTAGAGCTGGAACCAGAAACAGAATCTTTGCTGATCCTACCCAGGAGGGCGTCCTTTCTGCCAACTTCAGGTATGACGAATTGGTTGTCTACCTAGGTGTTGACTCACCTTTGATTTTACATTTAAGTTCAGAGGTCTTTTCTGCTTGCCGGTCCTGTCTTTTCCCAATGTCTAATTTAAAAGTTTGGGGTTGCAAGGAGAGAAGCTGGGGGCAAGATATGAGGAGATATGCAGCCATTACTTTACATGATAAAGCTCTATGGCTAGAGATTTCTTTGGAATTTGTCAAACATAAAGACCCTGAGATGATTTATAAAACGTCTGTCTTACCGAAGGGGAATTCTGGCAGGTCGATAAATCCCTGTTTGCCGCAGTCGGGAGTGTGGTAGGCCAAGGGCTGACTCATCAGGTGGGCTTTCAGTCCCGCGGCCTCCAGGCCTTCTTTCATGAGCTTCACTGTTTGTAAGCTAGTTGTGAGGTCAAAATGGCAGTTCACGCCAACGATGGAAGCTCCTGCAAGTGGGAAGAACATGTGAGCTTTAGGGATTCACCAGGTTCCCGTGGGCCCGACTCTCCTCTCACTCAGAGAGCTTTTATTTGGAACGGTGAATTGGAAGTATGGCACTGGGTCCCTGCAAACTTATCTTACCCTTGGGCAAGAATGATTTCTGCGAACAGTGCTTTGAAGAGTCAGCTATAATTGAAGTGTCGTCTATGCACACTTGGCTGTCCATCATTTTTTGAAAAATATAATCATTATTAGAGGTTTTTATAACTACAAATTTTAGTAGTCATTTAAAAAAATCATTATTGGACTGTCCTTTAACTTCAAATTTTAGTAGCCATTTTTTCAATCTTTGACATTATATTTGCAAAGCATGATAATTTTTCACGACTCCCAGCTGCCCCATGGCACCTGTGGTTACGACTCATCTGAGGAATAAATCAATGTTTCCTTTTATCAGGCCAATTTAATAATATTATTAAGTTTCTTGGGCATAACAGCAGAGTGTAATTTAGGAAACGGTTTTTCCGAAACTTTCGTACAAGTGAAATCATATAATATGTGTCCTTTCCTGAATGGCTTATTTCACTTAGTACAATGTTTTCAAGGCTCATCCCTGTTGAAGCATGTGTCAGAATTTCATTCCTTTTTATGGCTGAATGATATTCCATTGCATGTACGTACCACATTTTGCTTATCCATTCATTAGTTGGACACTTGGGTTGACCGACAAAAAGGACTTTTTTGATGAACCCGTGGCCTAGGATTTTGTAGCTGGGCTATAGAGGTGCCAAGAACAAGGAAAGGAAAGATTCATTCTGGCCACAATGAGGGCGGCACCAACATCCAGATTCCAGGAGCAGCAGAGCTGACGTTACACGCTGTGACCTCCAGTGTTCAGTGGCAGGTGTCTTAGCGGTCCTCACTGGCCTGGGCCTGCAGTTCGCTCTTCATTTTTGTTCCAATCCGGCTTCACTGCCCGTCATTCCTCTGCATCAGTTTTTGTTAAAGGCACCGATGACCTCAATCTTGCCAAATCTAGTAGTCACTTCTCTCTTCTCATCTTACTCAATGTCTCGGCAGCATTCAACCTCGTGGCACTCTCTCCTTCATCGATACTCCCCTTCTCTTGGCTTCTGAGAACTTCCCCCACTCTCTGAGTGTTGCCCCTACCTCCCTGGCTGCTTTTTTTTGAGTGTTATGTGCTGACCCCTCCTCAAGGCTAAACCTTTCAGTCCTGTAGTGTCCCAGGATCCCACTGAGCCATCTTCTCTTCTGCATCTACACTTCTTTTTCAGCCCCAGGCTCTCAATACCATCTATATTCAGACTTCTCCCAAGCTTCTCTCTCTAACCCTGACCTTTCTACTGGGTTCCAGACTGGTATATTCAACAGCTCACTGAACAGAGTCACTTGGGTCTTGACTACCTTTTTCTTCTTTTCTCTTTCTTTCTTTCTTTCCCTTTCTTTTCCTCCCTCCCTCCCTCCCTCCCTCCCTCCCTCCCTCCCTCCCTCTCTTCCTCCCTCCCTTCCTTCCTTCCTTCCTTCCGTCCATCCGTCCGTCTATCCGTCCATCCTTCCTGGTGTCCTGGAGCCACAGTTTCTCTTTCCTTGCTAGATATCATTACATTAATGAAGTAATCACATCTTGGCTATTTATTGATATCTATTAGGTATAAAGGTCCTTGTAAGGGGTTTTAGAGAAATATAAATAAAGGACACCAAAGATTTTATAATTTAGCACAGGGCTTCCCAAGGTTTGCTCTATGAAAACAAGGTTCTATGATCCATTAAATTGGGCAGGAGTTATTTACTGTAGTCCCTTCTTGGAGACTGCCAGTATACACGAACACGTCAAAGCCTCTGAGAAGTTCTGCAGCCAAGAGGCTACTTAACTTGGCTTAACACAGCATTTTCTATCTGTGTGTAACTGCAGAACCCTATTAACGGTCTCACAGATTAGAAAATGTCATCTGAGGATAATCTAATTGTGCGACACAGCTGCTGAGAGGAGGAAGTGATTATTTGGGGTAGGGATGACTATGTAAGGGCACACGGAAGTTGAACTAACATTGGAAGATGGACTAGATTTGTGAGATGGATATTGACTAAGGACCTATCATGTGCTGGGTGCTGTGCTAGGCACACGGTACTCAGTGCTGAGTCAAGCAGACATAGTCTCTGCCCTCTGGGATTTTACAATCAAGTGAGAGAGCCAGACATTCAAGACATAAACTAATGAGATAACTGGGGAGTTCTGCGAAGGATATAAACAGGGTACGGTGAGGTCAAGCACTGTGGCCACTCACGCTGAACAGACCGGCAGGGGAAGGAGTAGATGCAGGCGAAGAATCCCTGCCAATTAACAGTTGGGATGATGAGGGCCTCCTTTGATCTTTTTGAAACATACTAATTTGGTTTCTCCCCCCATTTCTAATATGTATAACAAAAAATTAGGATTCTACAATGTCATTCCTAAACCTAAATAATTATTATTACTGACAAGTATGAAGTGACTTTCATGAAATATTAGGAGTTGGATAAAGATGAGAAATTAAACAATTAGCCAATCAAAATCTCTGTTCCACAGAGTGAGTCAGACTCTTCCACGGACACTGTGTTATTCCTCAGGTTGAAAATGAGGCAGCTTTGAAAACAGTCTGTGAATTTTCCCTAATTGAAATGAGACCCAATATTAGGAATGGAAATTATATAAAAAGATAAATTAGGTGCTCCATGTCTCACATCAAAGGATTTGAAAATTTATTATACCAATTACAAAAAGTAAAACACACCAGTAATTTATAAGAATGGAAAAACTTTGGCAAAGAGGGCAACTGACTTAAAAGTTATTAATGTCTAAAGACCTCAACTTTAGATAATTTAAAATAAAACATAATTTTTCCTAATGTTCCTTTTGATTTACTAAACTTCTTCTCATTTCCAGGTGTTAAACCTTCAGCGTAGGTCTAATTGCCCATTTCAAAAGGCTGGTATGTCTGTGTATGTATTTTTTTTTAACATTTTTTTCTCTTTGGGACTCAATAATGATATTATAGATATTCCTAAGAAAGTAAATTAATGGCTTTCCTGTAACAAAAATAGTATATAGTGATTCATAGATGGACCTGCATTTGTATGTCATTTAAAAGACACACTAGGGGCTTCCCTGGTGGCGCAGTGGTTGAGGATCTGCCTGCCAATGCAGGGGACACGGGTTCGAGCCCTGGTCTGGGAGGATCCCACATGCCGCAGAGCAACTAGGCCCGTGGGCTGCAACTACTGAGCCTGCGTGTCTGGAGCCTGTGCTCCGCCACAAGATAGGCCGCGATAGTGAGAGGCCCGCACACCGCGACGAAGAGTGGCCCCTGCTCGCCGCAACTAGAGAAAGCCCTCACACAGAAATGAAGACCCAACACAGCCAAAAATAAATATAAAAATAAATAAATAAAATTTAAAAATAGACACACTAATTGCAAACTGGTCAGAACGCATCATCACCTGCTTTCACCAGGCGCACTGCACATTCGCCAGGGGCCACACCGTGTAAATCTCCTTCCGGGCCGATGCACATGGTCGCTGCCACTGGTTTTCCAGATGCTTTCAAGGCTTCAACTGCCCATACAGCCTCTTCAACGTGTTCAAAATACTGAAATAAGTTAAAGTCAAGATACTTTTAATCTTGTTTCTTCCCAAATAATTTGAAAACTTATCCTACTGTGTATTAACTTAATTATCCTCAGATGGGTGTTTTTCAAACTCTGAGTTGTGACCCATTAACATTTTTAAAACAGAATAGGATGGTGATTTCAGCGACTTACAGCCCACAGGTTTGAAGAACACTATGTTACATTAACTGAATCACATTTAGTTGAAGCCCTAAATTGGAAAAACATTTCAAAACTAAATATTACAGCTACTAGTCATGACTGGTGCCTAACCCCACATGGTCCTCATGAGAGTAAAAGGCAGAGAAAATGTCCTAAGTGTACTCGTCTCGTCTTAGATCGTGTATGTTTACCTCTGCGATCAAAAAGTCCACGTTCTTCTTCATGAAGACCTCTAACTGTTGCTGGAAGACTTTTTTGACTTCAGTTTCCCTCTTGCAGCTAAGGTACGAAGGTGTCTGGCTTACGCCTCCTGCCACCAAGGCGTCTCCCTCATCAGCCACTTGCCGGGCAATATCACAAGCAGCTTCATTGACTTTCTGCCCCTAAAATGGATGAATTTATGATACATCTACATTTTCACGTGAAATTGAAGCAAAATTGTTATTCAAATGTCCAAATCTCAGTTGTATGTTACAATAGTGATTTTATTCCAGAAAACGACAGTGATGGAATAGTTCAATGCTTTATGGAGTTGAGCAATTTGCAGTAACAACACTGCCAATAGCAGTGATTAAACAATAAAATCTAATGATGGTATTTAGGATATTACATTATACCAAAGATCTGTGAGCGGGTAAAAGTCTTTACATAAAAGGATCTGGTATCTTCCAATGCCTAAGATGCACTTAGAAGAATACCCAGCAAATAGTGGTGATGATGATAATGATTTGCTTTTAGGATTAACAAGAATAAAATGCAATTTAAATTACTACAGAATTCATGACTTTTTGTCACTATATATTTTCTCAACAGATACATGTATCACAAGTAAGGTCTTTTCTAATTATTTAGGCAATATAAATTGATGCTTGTCCTCAAAAAACCCCAGTACTATAGATCACACAGACTCATGTAATTTTAGAATTCATTTTAGAGATGAAGAAATTGCTGATTTGATGGAATAAGTAAATGCTTTGCCCAACGTCACACAGTTGATTGTAGCTGAGCCTGGAAGATTCTAGGTTCACTGACTCCTGGCACATATGACCTTTCTCCTATACTGTGTCACATTAACAAATTGTAAAGATGTAAGAGTTTCGGACTTCCCTGGTGGCTCAATGGTTAAGAATCCGCTTGCCAATGCAGGGGACACGGGTTCGAGCGCTGAGCCGAGAAGATCCCACATGCCGCGGAGCAACTAAGCCCACGACCCACAACTACTGAGCTTGCGTGTCACAGCTACTGAAGTCCGCGCGCCTAGAGCCCGTGCTCCTCAACAAAGAGAAGCCACCGCAATGAGAAGCCCGCGCACTGCAACAAAGAGTAGCCCATGCTCGCCGCCACTAGGGAAAGCCCGCGGGCAGCAACGAAGACCTGATGCAGCCAAAAATAAAATCAATCAATCGATAAAATTAATTTTTAAAAAAGATGTAAGAGTTTGTAAGGATACTCCTTCAGCAACTTAGTCAAGGGACTGAAAGAATCATTAATAGTTAAATACTTCTTTGATCTGCTTCATTAAATGCCTTTCTGTTAATTTGAGGGACGCTGGCTAAAACCTAAGAATATTATTT
The DNA here is from genome assembly GCF_963924675.1 of Phocoena phocoena. Classification (NCBI taxonomy): domain Eukaryota; kingdom Metazoa; phylum Chordata; class Mammalia; order Artiodactyla; family Phocoenidae; genus Phocoena; species Phocoena phocoena. The sequence continues at coordinate 63,120,315 of NC_089221.1, read as the reverse complement.
ACACATATCTCGTTTCTGTATTGTTTAAAACAAAACAGAGCTCTAAAGAGGCTCAACACTTTTCTCTATGAGAGGTTTGGTAATGACACGCATGTCTACCGTGTCCTTCTAAGAGCGCCACGTGTGGTGTTACTCACGGATATTTTCTCTGCAACATAGTTTCCCCTGTTCTCCAGCTTGTCTTCACTGGCGTAAAAGGTGAAGGTCTGCATGACATTCGATCCAGCTCTGAGGAATTCTCGATGAAGCTGGCGAACTGGGAGATTGAATGAGGGAAAGATATTCATTGTTAAAAATTTATTAGTCTGTGATGCTTTCAAAAGGCTCTCAGATAAACAACTATGAAAATATCTGCTTAAATTCCTGGTTGCCTGGCATTTGCTCATCCTGGGGGCAAATGAGAGGTGGATCTGGAGTCTCTTACCAGGAGGAAGAGATTATCTCTGCCATGGATGTGGGGTGAAGGGAAGAGGGAGGTCCCACAGAGGAGGAATCATCTCAGTGCTTTTGCCAGGCAGAGAAGATGGGGAAGGTCATTCCCTAGAGAGGGAACAGCCCGAGCAAAGACAAGGAGGCAAGAAAAGTCTTGGCATTTGGGGGAGTGACAAGCAGTCCGAGTGGCCGGAGTTGAGGATGTGCTGGAGAAGTGGTGGGAGATGCACTTGGAAAGGTGGGCTGTCAGAGTGTAAAACAGCCTAGCACATCATCCCAAGGAGTCTAGGTGCCAGACCACAGGTATCAGTGTTTTTGTTTTTGTTTTTAATTTATTTTATTTATGTATTTTTGGCTGCATTGGGTCTTTGTTGCTGCGCGTGGGCTTTCTCTACTTGCGGCGAACAGGGGCTACTCTTCGCTGTGGTGCACGGGCTTCTCACTGTAGTGGCTTCTCTTGTTGCAGAGCACGGGCTCTAGGCACGCAGGCTTCAGTAGTTGTGGCATGTGGGCTCAGTAGTTATGGCTCACAGGCTCTAGAGCCCAGGCTCAGTAGTTGTGGTGCACGGGCTTAGTTGCTCCACGGCATGTGGGATCCTCCCGGATCAGGGATCAAACCCGTGTCCCCTGCATTGGCAGGCGGATTCTCAACCACTGCACCACCAGGGAAGCCCAACTCAGTGTTTCTGAAAGATAATTCTGGTAGTAGAGTGGAATAAGTGTCGGAGAAATGTTCGCCATCTAGGTTCATGGGTGAATACCATGTGGCGGAGCTTTCATTGGCTGGAGGAAATATGGTGGGAGGTTTCTTTTTTTTTTTCCCATATAATCAAATGTGTGCAATTAAAAAAAAGAGTTATCCTTTGCTCTAAAATAGTGGTCCTAAACCTTGGTTGCCCATTCGATATCCTGCAAGCTTTTCAAATATTATGAATGTTAGTGTCAAATCCACATATATTCTAATTTAATTGGTTTGGGGTAAGGCACAAGCAATTTTTTTAAAAGTTTTCCCAGCTGATTCTTATTTTCAGTTTTGTTGAGAATCACCATTCTAAGAGAGCTGGAGAATGTTTCTTCTATAAAATGATATTGAGACTTAGATGGCGTTTTGTTTTTGTCAGAAGTGACTGGACAGAGTAAGAAACCAACAGTCGTATATCGAGCCCTAAAATTTATTTTGAAATTTCAGAGACCTATAAAGTCTGCCGGTCTGGGAACAACTACGTTAGACACTAGGAAATGATTAGGACACTGGTGTTCTTGGCCCTTCAGAGGCTAAGACTGGAGATTAGCTTGGCATCTTTGCAACCCAGATGCCCAGTAGAGTGCCAAGAACATAGGAAGCTCAGTTTTTGTTTATAAATGGACAAAAAGGTGAGGCCAGAAAAAGCTTTTGAATTTCAGAGAATGGATTTCTAAGCTTGAAGCCAAATCTCTGCTTTTAAAATCATGGAACCTTTCGTTCTCAGTGGGAACTTAAAAGCATGCTTAAATTAGGGGGTTTCGAAGTTGTTTTAATTAACAGCAGAATCAACTGAAAAACCTTATATACAGTCAATCAGATAAACACAGAGTGCTGAGGTTGGAGCAAGGGAGAAGGGACTACGGACTTGGTATCTGGGACAGAATGGTTTATGAATAAGAAGTCCACCCAGCTGGCCCTTTGATGAATTTCCAGAGGCTGTAAAAAAAAAAAAAAAAAACAAGCAAAAACCCTGGAATGGCGTGCAAATTGTTTACATGTATGTACATTGTATAGTGCTCAGAGGGTCTATAATCTTTTATCAGATTTTTTCAGAGGGCAGTGAGTCAGAAAGGTGAAGACAACCTTTTCACTCTTAATAGATTTGATTTGATTTGATTATTCCATCATGCTTCTTAAAAAGGCCATGCTTTTCAAAGTGTGACCCTACTAGACTCACTTGGGGACAATTAAAAATTCAGATTCCTAAAAAAAAAAAAAAAAAAAAAAATTCAGATTCCTCAAACCCCTCCAGACCCAGGGAAACTGATTCAAAGCTGATTCCACTGAGTGCAAGAACCACAACTTTTGGCATAAATTTTAGTAGGAGAGTTAGTCTGGTAATTTCTGAATATCATTTCTATTTTCTGTTTCCTCTTATCATAAAACTATGAGTTTTCATCCTCTAACCAACAATAGGGTATGACTAGTTCCCATGACGATGATACAACTTATGCTAATTAATTATATTCATTTTATGGCTTTACACTCTTCATTATACTAGTTTTATTTTAGCATCACAGAAGCTAAATATTACCAACTTGTGTGTGTGTGTGTATGTATAAAACATATGACCCAGACATATATGTACAGAATATAGATATTACCTTGTATACTTACTTGAGAAATGCAAGTCTTTGAAATTCCACAGTAAACTCTAAAAGGTCAAATAAGACTTTGCAGTATTTCTTCAGTGGGATAATAAATTTGCAGTAAAATCATTTGGCAGCAAAATGTCACCTGAACTAATGTGAGGATATTTATAATTGTATCCTATTTAGTGTGGGTAGTCATATATTTTGATGCAAAAAGAATATTAATGTGTTTGATGGGGCGTAAGGGAGCACTTCAGACCCTAATAAGAGCGTTATGCAATATGTAGCATATGTAATGTATTAACTTTCTAAAATTCCCACAAATTCTGGATTCTAAGATGCATTTGGCCCCAAAAGGGCTTGGATAAGGAATAGCAGACTTGTAGCATAACCTTTCCTTTCTCACTGCTTCCAGCACTAAAAAGTCAAGTCCAGGCACCACTCCTACAAAAGTGTTTTGGGTGCCGTCCAGTCTACAGGGAAACTTTTCAGGGTCTATATGAATTCTAGTTATTACCCAGACAAAATTAGAAAAGCACCTGCAAAAACAAATTCATTTGCATAAAGTAGCATGACAATGACCACCGCTCTCATTTAGAGCATGAATGTTTTAAACACATTTCACCACCCCCCACCCCAGAAAAGGTTAAATACATCCAAGGTCATATGAAATGGTTCTTTGAAGATAAGTTACAAGCAGATTTGTCTTTTCTGATGCGTCCTGTAGTCCACTGTGTTTGACAGAGTTTGAACTAGGCACTGGCAGAGTTGAATACAGGGAATTTCAGTCTGTAGCAGAAAGGATTAAATCTGATGACTCAGTATCATGGAGTTTTCATTAATTCTTGGAAAGCAAGGAGCTCACAGAAGAAAAAGTAGAGCAAATGCTCAATACATGTAAATAAGCTCAAAATATTCAAGACACAAATGGCCAAGAGAGCAAATGTGCTGTTTCTGCATTAATAAAATCAAAGAAAATCAGTATCAGAGCAGTTTCTCTTGAGCTCCTCTAATGTGTGACTTTAAAAAAGTAAACGCGACTAACAAAATTGAAATTTGCAGTTTAAACAACAGTCTAATTTTGTTTCCATGGCAAAGTTTGGGCAAAGGTAGTTTATCGTTAATGTCAGTTTGGCCCAAGAAATATTTCATTCTGAGTTTAACCCAGCAAGCAGACCTTAAGAAACAAACCATAGATATATTAGAAATTCTCACTCTCAGGTCTTAATTATGCCATTGTGTTCCTTACATCCCTTCGACACAATGCTTCTGAAAGTGGGGTTTACCTTGCCATCATTTGGAGACAAGTATTATAAATATGCAGGTTCCTGGACCCGTCACAAACCTAATGAAACCAAATCTATAAGTGGGGTCTGGGAATTTATTATTTTTAACAAACTCCGCTGGTGAAACTAAAATTTGAGAACTCTTGTTGGTTTAGCTTCCAAAGCTTACTAATTGCATTTTTTTTTAAGGGTAGAACACAGTATTATTTCTACATTGATTTGGAAATATAAAAGTTGTGTACATTTGCTAGGTTTCATAGTGTGACTATGGCTCTTCTACTTTGGATACTTTTTAGGGACAGTGTGATTTGAACACATTTCTGTCCTTCTCTAGCAGTAATAGATTAATACAACCAAGAATATTACCAAGAGAGGAAGCAACTCACTCAAGTTAATAACAAGAGCGAATAGTTGTAGTGTTTAACATGAGCCAGGCACTCTCTTGAACACTGCACATATAATTTATTTAATCCTCATAACAACTTTATGAGGTAGATGTCAATATTATCTCAGTTTTCTTAGCTAAGTAATTTCCCCAAGGCCACACAGCCTAGTGGCTGTGTCAGGATCTGATCCAGTTTGTCTGGATCCAGAGTCTGTACTGGATCTCAAAACTACTGTCTCTCAGTTTATGTTCTTGGTTAATTTCCATCCTTCATCACTGAGTTTATTGGAATACGCTCTTCTTTAACGTAAAAAACATCTGTTTATTATCTTATACAATATTCACGAGAACTCTGGTTTCCTCTGAAAGATTTAAATTCTTTCAAAGTGTTGGTTGCTGACGGCTCCTGGCTGAGACCCTTCCTAGGAAGTGCCCTAGGCCAAAGGGCACTCCTTTGCCCAGGATTAAGCCCTCTCCTGGAGGAGGGGAGCGCTGACAGCTTGTGTGCAGGGCTTGGTCTGTTAGTAGGGGGAAAACACAAAGACCTAGCCGCCTTGCCTCAATCTGGGACAACTCTGAGGGGCCTGTGCAATTCCAGAGCTCCCTGAGGGATTTGGCTGGGGTCTCTGTTACAACTCTTCACAGCTTAGTTCCAGGTCCTCCCTTTGCCCAGTCCTGCTTCCCTCACTCCCTTAGTTCACTCCCAAGAGTAGAACTCCTGAGCACAGCTCTCTACTTCATAATGTGTTTTCTGAGTGGACTGACCTGCAAGAGTTGACGCCAGAACTAGTCATGGGAAATAACTCTGAAGGCATCATTTTGGAGTCAGATCTTCTTCTGACTAGCTAGTAATGAGCACCCACACATCCCAGGTGATGGAGCTCCCAGCATGCTCTAGGGGTACAACTATTAAAACTTCAACCTGTAGTGAATTAGGATGAGATACCCTTGCAAGGGAATGCACTAGCCGGTACACTATGTCAGATGTTTGAGAGGTCCAGGGGAAGTAGTAAGTATAAGGACTCCAGAGCTAGATGGCTATTGTTCGGTACCACCAAATACTGGAGAAAGACAATGAAAGGCTACAGGTGAGTCATCACCGATTTCAGGCAATGTGTGAAAGTCTGAGGATCTTCTGGGTGGTATGTAAAGAGACTCAGTTCCTGTTGCTAGAGAACAGAAAAACTGAGGCTTTGGCCCAGGACTAAATTACATAGGGAGCAGAGTTCTCAACTGGGAAAGCATTTTATTGCTAAAAGTCAGGGTCTGATTAGGAAGAAATGGGACCCTCAGATCTGGAATAAAGACATATAGGTGGATTAACCCATTAGCCTTGAAAACCTACATCCCTCAGAAGTCCATGGACCTGCAAAAGTGACCCATTCCTCCCTTTTAAAGATTAAATCTTCGCTATTCCTTAAGGCTGACACGGAGGCTCTAAGAGACAGCATTTATCCCCTTCAGATTGCATCCTACCTCCCCTCTTGTCCATAAAAGATTTGTGGTCAAAAAAGTAAAGTGAGAATAAGGTTTGTGGGTGCAGGTGCAGGTTAGGTAGGTAGTTGAACAGGGTGGTGCTAGTATACAATGAATTTGACTAGTTGGCAGATATATAATGGAAGAGGGCTTATCTGCAAGATGATGATTGCTGCTGTATCATGCAACTTACAGTGGGTTAAGGAGGGAAGGTGGACTTGTGGGGGAGAATGGCTAAAACACACTAAAATGGTAGAGCCAGAGTCGTGATGAGATTGAAGAATAGGAGCACTAGAGAAAGTGAGCAGGAAAGATAGGAGGGGGTGGTCAGAGAATGTGGTATTTGTCCTTGAGATTTCAGAGGTGGACAGCTATTGGCGATGGTGAGGTCTAGGAGAGGGTTGCTAAGGTGGGAATGGAGGAAAAGTTTGCTGGAGATGAGGAGGAGATCAAGGCACTAACAGGAAGAGTGCTGGACGGATCACATGTATGGATGTTGAAGTCAACTAGAGTGTTGAAGAAGGGAGGGGCAAAGAAAGGCAGTGAGCCAGGTTCTGGACTAATCTAGAGTGAGGATCAACGAACAAGAGGTAGATATAGGGCTTCCCTGGTGGCGCAGTGGTTGAGAGTCCGCCTGCTGATGCAGGGGACACAGGTTCGTGCCCCGGTCTGGGAAGATCCTACATGCCGTGGAGCGGCTGGGCCCGTGAGCCATGGCCGCTGAGCCTGCGCGTCCGGAGCCTGTGCTCCGCAACGGGAGAGGCCACAGCAGTGAGAGGCCCGCATACCGCAAAAAAAAAAAAAAAAAAAAGGTACATATAGATGACAGCAACGGGCCACTGGTACTTACCCAACAGGCAAACCTGTACTTATGTACCTAGCATAGTGCCCAGCAGGCAATAATAAATATTTGGATACCACGGCATGAATGTATCTGTTTGATGGCATGCTTCTAGACTTGGGTCAACATAGTGGTCTTTTATGAGAGCTTAGAATATAGCTGTGCACCAACCTGCTTCTGGGTGTTCCACAGCAGCTTCTGGGGTCCAGGGCCCTGCCTTCACATAGCCCCTCTTCTCCAGTGCAAAGACAAAACCTCCATCTCCAATCATGACCTCTCCAGAGTTTAACCGTTCTAGGATGCCCTAAAATTACAGAAGAGGAGGAGGAAAAGTTGTTACTTGAATTTTTAAGACAATTTTCTACCTTTAGAACTTTTGCTATCATATTCTTGAGAAGTATGATTTCTTTAGAATTCTCAGAAAATATCTATTTTATACAGAAATTTGTGACTATATTGAGAATCACCAGAATGCTAATATATTGAAAGTTTGTGTATCCATGTGTATGTGACAGGGATGGGGTCTTTCCGAACACATTAAAGAGTATTTGAAGAATATTGTGGGAGGATGTTATGTTTGAATAAATATCTTCAGAGGGATTAAATGAAAAGGTTTTGTTGTAAGGCCTCAAATAAATACTTAAGCACACCTTCTTGAAATGGTGATTGTTAGTCTTTCTTCTTAGTCTATCAATAAACTAAAGAGAGGATTATATTTTATAAAGAAGTTGAAGTGGCATACAATGTTATTAAGGCATTTTGAGACTGAAAAGTCAAAAGATATTTGGTGAAGACAGAAGGAAGGAGATACTACCACAAAGAGGGCCAAGTCAATTAAAGACTTCTGTCTCTGGCGTTAAAATTCAGTTTCCATAATAGCAGCTGCATTATGCTGTCCAGGAAGTTATGAGTATGCACAGCCCACTCTCTACAAGTGAGAGAACAGGAAAGAGACAGGTAAATAAAATATTTGTAAACTAATTTCTAATCCAACCTCCATACCTATTCCATTTACAGTACTATGCAATAATTACCCTGGTGTTAATAGAGAAATTTTGAACTTAATATTTTTAAAGGGCTTTATGACTTAGAAAGTAATTTTCTAGTGTAACCATTTTTTTTTAATTTCAAAAACTCATAGCCTTTAAAAATAAAAGGTACCCTAATTCAATTTAGGTCACTCTGATTTTACAAATGAAGAATTAAGGTCCAGAGTCTCTGAGTGATTTATACACGGTCTTCCAGGTGCAGTGTATATGGCCTCCTGATTCTTTTATCCTTAAATGGTATCTAGATTTAATTTTAAATGGGGGTGGAGAGGGTGGGATAGCCCTGAAAAAGCCGTGTAAAGTAATAACTTGGAATATACTTACCTGTTGTGTTCCATTTATTACTAATAATGGTTGACAAAACAAATGCTGATATAACAAGGGTTACAAATTCTGTGAGAGACATTCGTAGGCTTTTCTGTCTTAGGTCCTCACCAACTTCTGCCTCTCTCCCACACCATTTTGAAACTGGTGCTCAGAGAAAAGAAACATCTGACATTTCTACCTTAAAGCAGTGAAATAGGACTATGCTATATATTCTTGAATAGCCCTTCCACATAGAAAAGATGTCAAGTCCATGAGATAACAGATACAAAAATATAGAATTGATCACATGTAATTTTGAAATCCAAATACCTGTCATGATTACAATGTGTCTAAATGTCGCATTTTTAGATTGACACATATACACCAATATGTATAAAACAGATAACGAATAAGAACCTGCTGTATAAAAAAATAAAATTCCAAAAAAAAGTCACATTTTAAAACTACAACTTTGATCATTATGACCCAATTAACAAGAAAAATAGATATATTGCTAGTCGGTGCAGTTGTATAAAAACAACATGAACAACAGTCAAATAAATGAGATATGACTGGCTGCTAATTTTCATTTGGGTGACGTAATTCATGATATTTTATTCAATCACCTAGCATAGCTAAGAATCTGATATTTGGTGGCAGAGTGGCCAGTGGTGATTCAGTTACCATGCTGTACATTAGTTTATTGAACAATTACATCAGGAAGAACACTCTCTTAGATTCTACTGCATTTTTAAATTACCTGAACTTCAGACTTTCTTATTCCTAAGCTAAGTGGCTTTTTTTTTTAAATGGAATGTGCTATGAGAAAATGCTCAGGATATTGTTCGTGAAAAAGTGTTGCAAAGCAATATGTGTAATATCAGACTTTTTGTTTAAAAAGTACATATTTGCCTAGACAATAAACTAGCAGAATATACATCAAAATGTAGTAGACACTGTTCTTAGTGGTTTTCCTAGTTGTTTACAATGAACATGTGTTAGTTTTGTAACATATGTTTTAATTTTAATCAGAAGTATAGAAGTATTATTGTCCATATTTTGACAGTGACATAGGCATGGAAACGAGGTTACCAAAGAAACTTTTTTTTTTCTTCCCATCTTATGTCCATCTGTTGCTAAAATAATCCTTTAAAATGTTTCATTTTGTGAGTGTGAGTCTGGGGTAGTGGATTAGGATTTATGGCAACGTAAATCGGGCCAAACCAAGAAAAAAATTTAAATCTCCATGGGAATCGTCCTTTCCAGCCTACATCAGCTATTCCTTTAGTAGATATATGGATTGGCAAAATTCTCCACCTAACTGAACAGGTGACAGCCTATAATCGGTTGCCATCTCAGCATCTTAAATCCTGGGACTGCATGGCATTTAAAAAAATTAATTGAATTAATGTTTTTCCTTGTGTGGGGGTCTTTTTAATTTGAGGTGGGGTCATCCCTTTAGAAACTAGGTACAGCCCGTTTCTAAAGGGATGGCTGGCAATGAATTTGGGAGGTGGACCTGCCCCCACAGTCCTTACAGCTGCAGGAGTACAGTTGGCCTGGCCCTGTCTCCTCCGCTGCCATTCCCTGGGCCTCTGCCAGACATGGAGTTGGGTGCTTTGACACCCAAGGGGCAAGCATATTCCCTACTCCCTCCGTCCTTCTCTTCCCACTCCTAACCATAGTCCTACTCTCAGTGCATCCATCCATCTCCGCCCCCCGCACCCCCCCCCCCCCCCCCCGCCAGTAACTAGACGAAGGCCCACAATCTGGACTGAAACACTCGTCCCCAGGGAAGGGCGGGCTTGTTACTGGGTTTTTATTTTTAAAACTTATTAACAGTCCTTCCTCAATATCTTACGGCCATTGTGCTTAATTTTTCTGAAACCGTCTTTTCGAGGCCCGCATGGTGCCCTGTTCTGTGATCGCTGAAACCAAACTGCGGGATGAAAATTTACATCATCCAAACAACGCCAGAGCCTTAGGGCTGCGGCGGGGCGGGCTGGTGGGTGCAGCGAGAACCCTGCAAGGTAGGGGCCCTGAGACCCTAGGCGCCTGTGAGGGCGCGGGCGGGACACGGTGGGAGCCCGGGCGCGCGCCTCCCTGCCCTGCAAGCGCGGGGCGTCAAGGGTCGAGCGCGGTGGCACGGGCGCAGACCCCAAGAGGAGCCCGGGGCACGCAGCAGGGCGACCCCGAGTCCCACCGCCGTGGGGGAGGGAAGTGGCACCTGTGGGTCTAGGAGCCGCATCTTGGGGGAGTGCTCAAGACGTTGGGAGTCTCAGCGCTTTGGGGGCGCTCTGGAGTTGGGGGTCACATAGTTCTAGAGGGCGCTCTGGTCAGGGGGCAGGAGTGGGGACTCAGAGGCGCCTTGGGGTCCTGCAGCAGAAGTCCGGGGGGGCCTTCTGGTCACAGTCAGGCTCTAAGGGCTCCTCTGCGCTCCCCGCGGCTGAGATGCGATGCGGGGCTGGTTTGTGGATCGAAACTCAGAGCTTTGGCCGGGATGGACAGTGCCCTTGGGTCCCCTGCAGACTCACCTTTTTGGCCTTTTTGCCCCCAACTGGTGCCATCTTCGTGGTGTCCCGGACGGACGGTACTTAACACGGACGAGGACCGGCGAGGCGAGCGTTTCCCCCTGCGAAGCCCGAAGCTGCACGGCGGCAGCAGCCGGGCTCTTTATACCCGCTGCTCCCGCGGGGTGGGTTTCCCCACCCCCGGTGCAGTCCAACGCGGGCCTCGGGCGGGGAACACGCCCACCAGCCTTTGATCCCGGCCTGTCGCTGCTTGGGAACCTGCGTGCGGAGGAGGTGATCGAGATTGTTCTGCCCAAATGGGTGAAACCATCCAGAAGTAAAATAATAATAATAATAATGCTGCCACTCGCTCAGGTTTCAGACCTACCTGTGCCCGGCCCTTCTTTTCCCCTCGCGGGTCCCCGACCCTGATTTCTCCCTTGCCTGGGATCGTGTATCATTACTTCCTTAAGTCACTAGGCCAGACCCCTAAGAATTCCATCCAATGCCCAAAAATTTGTCAAAGGCCGAGGTTACAAGATTATTGAACGAGGAGGCTTGCAGTTCTTGGAAGAACTTCAGCCTGAAGTGTGACCTCCTGTGTGATATACACGCAGTGGGTATGTATCCAAACAAAATATGACATTTACAGAAGGGTCCGATACTGACCCTGCATTAGTGTGTGTGTGTGTGTGTGTGTGTGTGTGTGTGTGTTCAAAGTGAACTTTGCCCTTATATCCAAACACGCCTTACAGTTTCTAATAATATCTTTGCAATATTTAACAAGGACAAACACTTAACGTTTATATATGACAGTGGAAATGTACTTTACAGACTTCAAAATTCAGCGTGAAAACTGTGTATAAAAACGAATAGGCATTAGAGAAACTGGAGGAAAATAGAAATGTTAATAGTAGTTATCTGTTGATGGTAGAGTTCGGTCTTGCTTTTATTTTATTCATTATGTTTTACTGTATTTTCCAAACTTTCTTTACAGTGAGAACACACTGACTTTAAAAAAATTTTTAATTTAATATATTTATTTTTTATACAGCAGGTTCTTATTAGTTATCCATTTTATACGTATTAGTGTATATATGTCAATCCCAGTCTCCCAATTCATCCCACCACCACCCCCAGAACACATTGACTTTAAAATAATGAAAACATTACTTTAGAAAAATGTACAATGTAAGAGTAAATAGCCTAGAGAACAACTAAAAAGTCTGAAGTAGAGTTCAGAAACTTTTACCCAAATACATAAAAGCGCACAAGGAAATTTTGTATGTAGAACAGTAACCTCTATTTCAACAAGTGCAAAGAAGGAAATTACTGTAGCAAGTGATGAATTAATACAAATTTAGTTGCTAAAATTAGGTGCACTTGAGATAAAACTGAGAAATTAGAAAAGTCCTTTTGCTTCAGGTAATTGTCAAGTTTAAAATGGAAAAAAGGGAAGGATGATGGATGCATATTGTAATTAATGCAAATGATCTATTATTTCACCTGTCCGGCAAGAATGAGGCATTAGGTAATGTAGGCATCCTTCACAGTGCCTAGATTTTCGACCATGAAAGCATTGGAGTGTATGAGTAGGTAACAGTTCAGTTATTTAATGCGTCAACTACGTATATTATTGATATTAACCAGGTATGGGTGAGACAGGCAGGTTTAGGCTGAGTCTAGTGAGGGCTGCAGAGAGCCGTTGCGGTGGTGGGTACTAGTCGCTAGGGGGCAGTATCAGGGCTCGACAGTAAAAACTGAAAGCAGCTGTTCTCAATTTCACAGTTCGTCCACTTTCAGCAAAACTCAGGAGAGATTTTAAACTAGCAACATTTAATTTAAAAATGAATTGCGAACTTTTAGTAGATAATATAGACACATGGCAAAAATGTTAAAGTCTTTCCCCAGCCGCTATTCCCAGGTCAAGTCCTCCCTGGAGATAACCACTGTTACCTGTTAACTATTCTTCCGGAACTCTGTGCCTATGTAAGTGTATACATGTATAGATAAGGATTTGTATTTAAATGCAGGGAATTTAATTTATTTAGTCACTTATCCACCTCCACCTTTTCTGAAATGATTAATAGGCAGCTGTTGAAATAATTTTGTTTTTCTTCAGCTTCTCAGTTTGTTCTACCTCCACTCCCCACGCCAATGGGGTCCATTAAAAAAATTCCTGCACCTACTATTTCCGTAATAGCTAATAACATCCACAGCTCACTGAGTGCTTACTATGTGCCAGGCGCTACGTTAAGCCTTTTACATATGCAATAGTATTTACTCCTCACAATTCTGTGAGGTAGACGCCCCCTCTTTGTCCTCAAACCATGAACTCAGCGAGATATAGAAGAGTTATCAGAGTGACTTCTGAAGGCCCTGTGCCCCATTTCCAAAGTACAAAGTACTAAGGTGGCTTGGATGCCACCTGGGGAGTGAGTTCCGTAGTAACTGTTCTTGGAAGGCTATCCATGTTCTCTGTTCTCTGCTAGAGCAATGAGATGAGGAAGATCATATAGCACGGAAGTCTTTGACCTCCTACGTAGACATTTGGGGTCAAAAATATATCCTGAAGGGAAAGAGGAGGGTTAGAGCTGGAGGTCAACTCCCTCAGTTTTATAACCTCAAAAAGAGAGGTTATGGTTCCATCTCCAGCTAGTGCTTTGCTCCACTTATTACCCTATTTATTAATTCAACAGACATTTAAGGCCTATGCATACAATGATTCAAGCACCATGCTTGTTGCCGGAGATAAAGGATATTTCCTCCATTTTCCCAAAAGGGGGAAATAGATTCCATCTCATGTAAGAGTTAAAATGTCCCCTTTATCAATACGCATATGAAAAAAATGTCAGGACTTTTCATTTTCCATTCAACTGGGATCATCTTTAAAATGAAAGTGGCTTTTCATAGATCTTTTTAGACTAAAAATGTTTTATATAGCCTCTAAACTGTTGAACATGTTTTATGTTTTAACATCATGTAGAACAGTGTTTGCAAACTGGTAGCATGGAAATGGGGCCAACTTCTGTGTTTACTTTGGCAAGGCCAGTGTTTTGAAAAAATTGAATGTGAATTCCTTTATGTGGTGCCTTCCCATTTGCCAGTCTGCCCAACACCCAGTTGTTCCACTCTTGATTGGTTCACGTATTTACCTTACCTTGAAGGCATGTGAGTTTTCAACCTCTGCTGTAAGTAGAAGGAATATTGGGGGTTATCAAATATATGTGAGATGTCCTTCGGTCCGAGTTCTCCCAAATAGCCCCCAAACTGAAGATTTCACTTCCCTTATATTTTTCTATTGCCACTAATCTCAGTTATTTTTTGTTGCCACTATTTGGGATCACTGTAAAGGGATGGTGGGGGTGGGCTTTTCACCTAAAACCCTCTTTCCTGGGTACACAGCCTTTTCTCACTTTATCTTTTCTGGTAGTACAGCTGGTCCCAGAACAACTCAGGGGTTAGGGGAGCCAACCCTCTGCACAGTCAAAAATCTGCCTGTAATTTCTTGTCTGCCCGCCTTGTCAGCGGTTCCTCCGTATCCATGATTCAGCATCCTTAGATTCAACTGTCTGCAAATCATGTATTACTGTAGTATTTACTATTGGAAAAAAATCTTCGTATGAGTTGACCTGCACTTTTCAAACCCTTGTTGTTCAAGGCTCAGCTGAACTTCATTCCCTCTGTCTATTGCAACGGCTGCACTCAACACGTTCCCAACACACCAGGCACGTTAAACCACATCACACAATTACTCCTCTTTAAAGGGTCTTGGTTATTTATGTAAAATTCAAGCTGAAGCTAGGTGACTTCTCAGATTCCTTTTTTGCAATTGGCTTAGCGTATGCTTAGAGCAAAAAACAACCTTTTCCCATGTTTTTTCTTTGCCTTCCTCTTGTGGTCAGCAAGCACTTCCTTCGACTGGCTGAGAGGATACCTCTGGCTCCTGTTCCTGCCTCCAGCTTCTGCCCATTCCTAGTTCCTGGAGAAATAGTGGGTTTTATTTTTGCTGAACTATTCAGGACTTCTTTCCACCACAGGCAAAAATGCTTCGCTCAGAGCTCACAGATCTGCCATCTTGTACAGTCTCCTGGATTCTGCAGAAGAGTTCTCTAGCCAATGTTCCTGTGAATTCTGGATACCCCCCGTTTCCCAGACTATCCTCTCAGCAAGGTAATTGCTTCCCAGGTTCTCTTTCCAGCTCTGAAATTTTCTCTCATCTCCTCCCTTTCCTGTAATGCTTTCTAACAGGATAATTAGCCTGTCTTCTTTGGTCATGTGTTCTTTTGCTTCTTTTTCTCGAAACAAAACAAAACCAGAAACTATAACTTTATGGGCACTTACTATGTGGAGTTAGCCATGCTAAGTGCTTCATAGGCATTATGTAATCTTCACAGTAAACCCAGGAGGTAGGTGCTTTGCCATCCCCATTTTACTGATGGCAATACTGAGGCACACAGTTTAAATGGGAACCTTCCCAAGGTCGTGCCAACAGCAAGCACAGAGCTGAGAGGAGGATTTCAGCCCAGGATGAATGTTGTCAGAGATCATACTCTTTAGAGCGACTCTATTCTTCCTTTTCAGTAAACTGTTTTTCTAAAAAAAAAATTTCCAAACTCTTTATAACCTCATCCAACTCACGGCCCCTGCCACTCACCTGGCCCAACACAAAGGTCCCTTCTCCTGGTCAGGAGAAGTCCAGATTCACTAGAAATACAATTAGTTACCAACAAGTTACTGACAGAAAACAGTCTGCCCTGTCCAGTCTCCACGTGATGACTCTTGGATTGCGTGTAACCCCTGGCTTGTCCAGTCATACTGAAACTTTGTTGTTTTAAATGGGTCCTGGAAAAGAAAAGCCATAATTTCCCGGGATAGGCAAGCAAACCTTGGTTTCCTACACCTTTTTTTTTTTTTCTCGCGGTACGCGGGTCTCTCACTGTTGTGGCCTCTCCCCGTTGCGGAGCACAGGCTCCGGACGCGCAGGCTCAGCGGCCATGGCTCACGGGCCCAGCCGCTCCGCGTCATGTGGGATCTTCCCAGACCGGAGTACGAACCCATGTCCCCTGCATCGGCAGGCGGACTCTCAACCACTGCGCCACCAGGGAAGCCCGTACATCTTTGAAAGATGAATAAGATGTCGTTTGCGTCTTTGAATGGGAGAAGGTGGAGTAGGGGCTAAAGATCCCCTTTTCCCGTGGGTCTGGCACATGATGTCTGTGTGGTCCATCAGCTCCCACACGCAGCTCCCGATTTGAGGAGTCATACCCCAGGGACAACCACATGTCCTGGTCCAGAACCTGCAGGGGAAGTACACACCAGGTTGGTGAGTGTGTGGTGTGAGAAGGAAGAGCTGGAGAAATAAAGAAATTATCACCGGTGGCTCAGAGAAAATCTGGTCATGGTGGGGTGAGATGTGGTGTCCAGCCCAGGAAGTGTCAGACACGAGGACCCTGCTGAGGAGCTTACGTTTGATGGGAAACTCTCTGCTGGGCTGGAACCAAAGATTCCCCCCACCGTTTTTTTCTCACAAAAAACATGCTGTTTCCTATTGGTCTGCACATCACCGTTTCACTAGTTAGCTGCATCCAAAGAGGGTGTGGTGAGGGCTTTTAGCTTGGTGATGATAGTAGAAATCTTCGTCCATGTAAAGAAAGCATTTCTTTGGGGTGGGCTGGTACATGATTTTTGTCTCCTTTTAAAATTAATTAATTAATTAAATATTTTTATTTTATTTATTTATTTATTTTGGTTGTACCGGGTCTTAGTTGTGGCATGCGAACTCTTAGTTGTGGCACGCAAGTGGAATCTAGTTCCCTGACCAGGAATCGAACGCGCATCCCCTTCATTAAAAGGCAGATTCTTTTTTTTTTTTTTTTTCTCGCAGTACGCGGGCCTCTCACTGTTGTGGCCTCTCCAGTTGCAGAGCACAGTCATCCAGACGTGCAGACTTAGCGGCCATGTCTCATGGGCCCAGCCGCTCCGCAGCACGTGGGATCCTCCCAGACCGGGGCACGAACCCGCATCCCCTGCATCGGCAGGCGGACTCTCAACCACTGCGCCACCAGGGAAGCCCAAAAGGCGGATTCTTAACCACTGCGCCACCAGTGAAGACCCATGATTTTAGTCTACTTTAAGATCATTACCAGTGCACAGCCCTCAGTTAACTTAGAAAAGTGACAACACAAGTAATAACTGAGTATCATCACCCACCAGCTTCTGAACCTCAGGAATATAGGAACATATATGTTTTTCAAGTTAATATGTGCATATAATAGGAACCCCAAAGAGTAAAATGAGGGGTACCAAAAAAATGAGGTTCTCTCTAGCTTCCACTTCCCCAGTTTTGGCGTTTTTGGTATTTATAACCTACCCAGGTTATAAATAATTTAGAAAGAATTTCTAAAAGAAGTTGGTACTTTCAGAAACCAGCTTCCAGTGATACCACTACAAATCAGCCAGAATAACTAAAATGAAAAATACAAAATGTTGGGGAAGATGGGGAGCAACTGGAACTCTCGTTGCTGCTGGTCAGAGTATAAACTGGTACAACTCTTTAGGAAAAAAATGTTTGGTGGTATCTTTTAGAGCTGCACATATCTGTATCAAGCAGTTTCACTCCTGGGTGGAAACGTGTATAACTGTTCCTCAAAAGAAATGTACAAGAATGTTCATAGCAGCCTATTCATAAATGGAAACTGCCCATCGACAACAGAATGGGAAAATGAATTGTGACACACACTATATAGAATTCTATATGTAATGAGAATGATTCACTTATAATTACATGTAACAATATGAATGAATCCTACACTGTTGAGTAAAAGAAACCAGACACAAAAGGGAAATACCTTAAGTTTACATTTATATAATGTACGGAAACAGGCAAAACTAAGTTATGCTCTTAGGAGTCACAATATTGATTACCCTAGGGGAAGGGGTAGTGACAAGAAAGGCATGGAGTGCTTTTGGGTTGCTGGTAATGTTCTAGTTCTTTGATCTTAGTGCTGTGTACATGGAGTATGTTTGGTTTATGAATACTCACCAAGCTGTGCATTTACAGCAAATATGTTTTTTTTTTATAGATCTTATACTCTAATGAAAAAATTAAAAACGAGAATTAAAATGACAAAAAACATTTTCTTGGCCTTTTGTGCAACCCACAAAATGCTCAATAAACTAAATAAACTAAAAAAATGAAAATAAGCCTGTCTAGATTTTGAATACAGTCATTTCATTGCTGGTAGGAAATGATTTAGGCAGACAGTATTAACTCTAATAGTTTCCTTGCTATAAAAGTAATCCATTTTGGGCTTCCCTGGTGGCTCAGTGCTTAAGAATCTGCCTGCCAATGCAGGGGACATGGATTCGAGCCCTGGTCTGGGAAGATCCCACATGCCACAGAGCAACTAAGCCAGTGAGCCACAACTACTGAACCCACGTGCCACAACTACTGAAGCCCATGCACCTAGAGCCGTGCTCCACAGCAAGTGAAGCCACTGCAATGAGAAGCCTGTGCACTGCGGGGAAGAGTAGCCCCCGCTTGCCACAACTAGAGAAAGCCTGCGTGCAGCAATGACCCAAAGCAGCCAAAAATTAATCAATTTTTTTTTTAAAAAAGTAATCCATTTTGAAAAATAAATTCAGTCCTTAATATATACATAAGGTACCCTAAATTCAAAAGGTCACTAATTGTTAATGAGATTAACTATACACTCCTGATCTAGAATAAACTATAAAAAGGAAAAATTAAAACACTATTTCAGGGTCAGTTTCGTTTTAGTTTTAAATGACTGTTAGATCAACATTGTATAATATATAGAAGAAGGTTAATTTAAATTAATCAGTTAAGACATTCACTTAGTTCAAAATTCAAATAAAAAGGGGTATCCTGTCCCTCAGGCACTCAGTTTCCCCAGTCAACCAATGTTTCAGTCCTTTTGTGTCCATTCAGAAATATTTTATGCATATACAACAAATATGTATAAACATTCTTTGCCCCCCATTTAACTAAGCAGTAGTGCCCCATAGACACTATCTCCGCCTTGCTTTTTTTACTTAACGATATATATTCACAATCATTTCATATTAAGATGAGGAAGTTCCTCTTTTTTTAGTGGCTGAATAATATTTTATTGTATAATATACCAGAATTTATTTAGCATGTCTGCACTTACGGACAGTAATATTATTTCCATGCTTTGCCACTTCACATAAAGCTGAAATGAATAGCATCCCACGTCCATTATTTTATACATTTGAATAAATGCAGGCATACCTTGTTTTATTGTGCTTCACTTTATTGCAATTCACAGATACTGCATTTTTTACAAATTGAAGGTTTGTGGCAACCCTGCGTCAAACAAGTCTATCAGCACCATTTTCCCAATAGCATTTGTTCACTTCATGTCTCTGTGCCACATTTTGGTAATTCTTGCAATATTTCAAAATTTTCGGACTTCCCTGGTGGCGCAGCGGTTGAGAGTCCGCCTGCCGATGCAGCGGATACGGGTTCGTGCCCCTGTCCGGGAAGATCCCACATGCCGCTGAGCGGCTGGGCCCGTGAGCCATGGCCGCTGAGCCTGTGCGTCCGGAGCCTGTGCTCTGCAACGGGAGAGGCCACAACAGTGAGAGGCCCGTGTACTGCAAAAAGAAAAAATAAAAAAAAAACCAAAAAAAACCCACAACATTTTCTTTGTTTGTTGTGGTGATCTGTGATTAGTGATCTTTGATGTTATTGTAATTGTTTTGGGGCACCATGAACTTCGCCCACATAAGATGACAAACTTGATAACTGTTGTGTGTTCTGACTGGCCATTCCCCCATCTCTCCCCCTCTTCTTGGGCCTCCCTATTCCCCAAGAATTGAAATTGAAATTAGGCCAGTTAATCCTACAACGGCCTCTAAGTGTTCAAGTGAAAGGAAGAGTCACACGTCTCTCCGTTTAAATGAGGTATCAGTTTAAGCAGAGAGAGGCTGAAAACTAGACCTCTTGCGTTAAACAGTTAGCCAAGTTGTGAATGCAAAGGAAAAGTTCTTGAAGGAAATTAAAATTGCTACTCCAGTGAACACATTATAAGAAAGCAAAACAGCCTTATTTATGATATGGAGAAAGTTTTGGTGGTCTGGTTAGAAGATCAAACCAGTCACAACATTTCCTTACGCCAAGGTCTGATCCAGAGCAAGGCCTTAACTCTTTTGAATTCTATGAAGGCTGAGAGAGGTGAAGTAGCTGCAGAAGAAAAGTCTGCAATAACAGGGAAATTTCTTTCATGAAATTGAAAGAAATAAACTGTCTCCATAACATCAAAATGCAAGATGAAGCAGCAAGCACAGATGTAGAAGCTGCGGCAAGTTATCCAGAAGATCTAGCTGAGGTTATTAATGAAGGTGGCTACACTAAACAACAAATTTTCAATGTAGGCAAAACAGCCTTCTCTTGGAAGAAGATGTCATCTAGGACTTTCACAGCTAGAGAGGAAGAAGCCAATGCCTGGCTTCAAAGCTTCAAAGGACAGGCTGCCTCTTTTGTTAGGGACTAATGCAGCTGGTGACTTTAAGTTGAAGCCAATGCTTATTTACCATTCTGAAAATCCTAGGGTGCTTAAGAATTATGCTAAACCTGCTCTGCCTGTGCTCTATAAACAAAGTCTGGATGACAGCACATTTGATGACAACAGGTTTATTGAATGTTTTAAGCCCACTGCTGAGATCTAGTGCTCAGAAAAAAAGATTCTTTTCAAAATATGACTGCTCATTGATAATGCACCTGGTCCCCGAAGAGCTCTGATGGAGATGTACAATGAGATTCGTGGGTTTTTTTTTTTTTTTCCTGACTACTAATACAGCATCCATTCTGCAGCCCATGGATCAAGGAATCACTTTGACTTTCAAGTATTGTTATTTAAGAAATACATTTTGTAAGGCTATAGCTGTCATAGATAGTGATTCCTCTGATGGATCTGGGCAAAGTCAATTGAAAACCTTCTTCAAAGGACTCACCATTCTATTTTTTATTTTATTTTATTTTATTTTTTTGGTGGTACATGGGCCTCTCACTGTTGTGGCCTCTCCCATTGCGGAGCACAGGCTCTGGACGTGCAGGCTCAGTGGTCATGGCTCATGGGCCCAGCCGCTCCGCGACATGTGGGATCTTCCCGGACCGGGGCACGAACCCGTGTCTCCTGCATCGGCAGGCGGACTCTCAACCACTGTGCCACCAGGGAAGCCCAGCACTCACCATTCTAGATGCCATTAAGAATATTTGTGATTCATAGGAAGAGGTCAAAATGTCAACATAACAGGAGTTTGGAAGAAGTTGATTCCAGCCCTCAGGGATGACTTTGAGGGGTTCAAGACTTCAGCGAAGAAAGTCGCTGCAGATGTGGTGGGAATAGCAAGAGACTGGAATTAGATGTGGAGCCTGAAGATGTGACTGAATTGCTGCAATCTCAAGAATCTACTGGTGAAGATGATGTGGAGATTGTTGAAATGGATTTAGGGTTTAGGATTTAGGATTTACCAACTTCGTTGATAAAGCAACCCCAGGGTTTGAGAGGATCGACTCCAATTCTGAAAGAAGTTCTACTGTGGTTAAAATGCTATCAAACAACGTTGCGTGCTTCAGAGAAATCATTTGTAGACAGAAGAGTCAATCAATGTGGCAAACTTCACTGTTGTCTTATCTTAAGAAATGGCCACTGCCACCCCACCTTCAGCAGCCACCAGCCTGATCAGTCGGCAGCAATCAACACTGAGGCAAGACCCTCCACCAGCAAAAAGATCGAAGGCTCAGATGATGGTTAGCATTTTTCAGTACTAAAATATTTTTTAATTAAAGTACGTTCATTGTTTTTTTAGACATAATACTATTACACACTTAATAGGCTACAGTGTAGTGTGAACATAACTTTCATATGCCCTGAGAAACCAGAAAGTTCATGTGACTTGCTTTATTGTGATATTTGCTTATTGTAGTGGTCTGGAACCAAATCCACAGTATCTCCAAGGTATCCATGTTTGTGGCAAGTCTGGAAGATAGTTAACTTTGTATTATCAGACATTTACTTGCTTTCTCCACTTGGTCATTTTAGTTTTGAAACTAGAACTATTGAAGGTGAGTTTTAGAGTTACAGTCGTAAGGGTTTTCAGGTAGAATGGATTCACTGGTCCATGCTTTCATTTATTCCTTCAATAAGTATTGAGCCCTATTTTATTTATTTTATTATTTATTTATTTATTATTTATTTTATTCTCCCCAGTGAACAAAAGAGACAAAATTTCCTGATGTCTTGGTGTTTACATTCTGGTGTGTTGTGGGTAAGGTGGGGAGAGAAGACAGACAATATGCAAATAAGTAAGTAAATGATATATATGTTAGGAAACGTTAAATGCTCTGCAGTAAAATAAAACAGGGATGGGGGATAGGTCATTCCAGGAAGGGTGTTGCAACTTTAAACAGGGGTGGCAGGCCCTGTAAGGACTTGGCATCAGTAAGAGCTAGGGACCCTTGGAGGGTTTTCCCTCCATTATGTTTCTTTCCTTCTTTATAAGTCACATTTTTATTTTAAACTAGTTTTAGGTTTAAAAAAAGTTGCAAAGATAGCACAGGTAGTTCAGGTTCTTACCCCAATATAGGCTCCAGTATCAGCCCGCCCACGGCTTTTTATAACCCAGTTCTGAGGATTTCTACAAGTAGGCTGGCTCACCCACTTTGTTCCCTTGATGTTATCATCTTACACGACTGTGGTATATTTCTCAAAACTAAGAAACCAACATTGGTTTCCTCCTAGTACATTAACTCCAGACTTTAAAAAGTTTTTACCAGTTTTTCCATTAATGTCCTTTTTCTGTTCCAGAATCCAGTCGGGGCTACTACACGGCATTTAGTTGTCATGTCTCCTGGTCTCCTCTAGTCTGGACAATTTCTCATGATTTCCTTGTTTTTCATGACCTTGACAGTCTTGAGGATTACTGATCAGGTATTTTGTAGAATATCTATCAGTCCAGATTTGTGTGATGTTTTCCTTATGATTAGAAAGGAGTGATGGATTTTTGGAAATAATACTATAGGAGTGATGTTCCCTTTTCATTCCATCATATCTGGGCCACGTGATATCTACCTGATAAGGTGATATTAACCTGATCACTTGTTTCAAGTGGGTCTGCCAGTGTTCTCCACTATAAAGTTAATATTTTCCCCTTTCCAGTTTCTATGCTTTGGAAGCCAGTCACTAAGGCCAGCCCACATTCAACTGACTTACATTTTAGAAACCCTGTTCTGGCTGCTAGGGTGAGACTAGTTGTAGAAGGACAAGGGCAAAAGCTGTATCCCAGGTAGAGTTGATGGAGGCTGAAACTACTGTAGCCACATAGCTGGCGAAAAGAAATGCCTGGCTTCCATTTCAAAACTTCAGAACTGGGGAGCCCAGAGCCAATTCTGTGAGGGTAAATATGAATGTAGCCATAGACCACCCTGAAATCACTTCATTCTTGCCCCTCAGGGCTGGGCTTGGGGTTTTAGTTCCTTCTCTTTGTAAGTTACCTGAGGACAGTTAGCTGTAGGTGGAAGAAGTTTGGTTTACTCACCAAATTAGATATTCTGTATAAAGTGTAGGGATATTTAAAAAAAAAAAAAAGTGTAGGGATATAGAAGTTCTAAATACATGTTACTTTTTGTACTTATGATTTTTCATTGCTGTTCAACAAATTAAGAGTCTATTATCTAATAATAGATAAGAGACTATTATCTATTATTAAGTAAATAATAATTGTTAGATGAAGACATAGCACAGTGCCTGGCTCTCATAAATACTTATTGAATTAGCCAGAAGAAATTAGATAGCAAGTGGTTGACAAAGGAATGGGTCCCACCCAGTGACCGCAGCCAGGTCACAAGAGCTCCTCTTCGATCTCTCTCATGACCATCGCTTGGAATTTCCCCTCTTCCTTCTCTTTCTCCTTCAGATAGTTGCTTTCCAGGACCATCCCTTCCCTTTACCTTCATCTCACACCGGGTCAGCTTGCTCTGGAGTTAGTCTGTCAGACCAGGGAAAGCAAAAGGTCCTAGAGAAGTTCGATCTCCGATAGCTTCACCCATCCAGTCTTATTTTCTTCTGAAATAAAATGAATACTACCTCTCTTGCTTTTCTGCTTTGAGTGTCCAACAATCTGCTTTTAGCACCCCCTGGGGGTGACAGAAGAATTAGTCTTTTGATCCCAGCCAGCCTGCTTTTAGAAATCCCTGTAAAGTCATAAGGAACCATGTGCCTATACAGTTGGGTGAGAAGCTGAGACCATATTCTCTTCTCCAGTTCTTCCATGTACAGTGCTTGTCCTTGTGTTCTTGGTTATTCTGTAAGATTCAGGTCAAAGTTTTGCCTGGAAAATCCTTCCCTGACCTCCCCTTCCTATTTAACTTTAGAGTAGGAACTTCGCGCTGGCTTGGGAACCCAATCACCTTCCAAAGTAAGAAGACGTGTTTCAAGTCTCAAAACATTTATAAATTTGTTAACATACTCTAGAACAAAGAACTGCTAAAAAAGTTAAACAATAAAATGTTAAAGAAATTAATATAAAATTAAGGATCATAAAAAAATATTAAGGATCATAGGTTTTTTGGCTTTGTTATTTATTTTTTTTTTTTTGCCGTACGCGGGCCTCTCACTGTTGCGGCCTCTCCCGTTGCGGAGCACAGGCTCCCGACGCGCAGGCTCAGCGGCCATGGCTCACGGGCGCAGCCGCTACGCGGCATGTGGGATCTTCCCGGACCGGGGCACGAACCCGTATCGGCTGCATCGGCAGGCGGACTCCCAACCACTGCGCCACCAGGGAAGCCCTCATACGGCTTTTAACTGGGTTTCCTGAGATCTGGATTTGGCTTCAGGTAGTGTATCTGGGATGTGACTCTGGGAAGTCAGAGTGAAGAGGAGGAGAGTAAGACAGGGATGGGGTAAAGCCCAGGTGTGGTGCCCTAAGGAGGTTGCTGGCTATAGGCCAGGGTTGCATTGCCTCTGCTGTGGAACCTCCTGAGAATTAACCAGAATGTCTATGTGCATTGTCTACTTGGAGGGACAGGATGCTGGAGCATTAACCCACTGGATTTTTTTCCCCTTGATTGAGGGCTGCCCTGAGGCTGTTAACACCCTCACCCTTTTGGTTGTTTGCCTGTGGGAAGAGAGGTCTGCAGCCTGCATGGGAGAGGGTTTTGGGCCAGCAAGCAGGATGAGTCGAGCAGTGCTAAAGGAGGACGCTGTCCTGGCCAGGTGAGCCTAAGCCACAGGTAACCGGCCTCGGCAGCCACAGGTGAATTTCAGTCAGAGGTGTGGAGCATCAGAGCCGTCTGCTAGAGTTACGTGATGGATTGAGGATACCAAACGGTAGACACTGCAGCGGCTTGAAATTCTGGTCTGGAGCTCTCCACAGTGTCAAATTAGGGGAACTAGTTCTGGGTGCTTATTGCTTATTTGTCCAAGGCCCCAGATTTGATTGTATTAACACTCTGCGAGTTACTCCAGGCAGATATTAGTCTCTTGACTCTTTTTTTAAAAAATTGTGGTAAGACATAGATACCACAAAATTTGTCATTTTAATTATTGCCATGTGTACAGTTCAGTGGCATTAAACACATTCCCAGTGTTGTGTAACCACCATCTCCATCCATTTCTCGAACTTTAAAAGAATCTTCCCAAACTGAAACTCGGTACCCATTAAACAATGACTCCCCATTTTGACCTTCCCTCATTCCCTGGCAACCACCATTCTATTTTCTGCCTCTATGAATCTGGCTACTCTGGGAACCCCATATAAGTGGGATCATATAACATTTTTCCTTTTATTACTGGCTTATTTCACTTAGCATAATGTCTTCAAGGTTCATTCATGTTGTAGCATATGTCTGATTTTGTTTCCTTTTTAAGGCTAAATAATATTCCATTGTATGTATATACTACATTTTGTTCATCCATCCATCTGTTGATTTACACCTGGGTTACTTCTACTTTTTGGCTATTGTGTATAATGCTGCTATGAACATAAGTATACAAAAATCTGTTTGGGTTCTGCTTTCAATTTTGGGGCATATACCCAGAAGTGGAATCATATGATAATTCTGTTAACAAAAAAATTAACAGTCAATCTAAAGGCAAATTAGAGAATTTTATTGAAACCAGTCTGAGGATTGTAACCCAGGAGACAGTCTTCAGAAAACTCCGAGGACTGTTCCTTTTGTTAGAAGTTGGAGGCACAGTCTTACACATTTTGGAGAAAAAGGATTGTACATCAAAATGACACACTGACATTTTTACGTAAAGTTTACCAAAGATGCATAATCCAGTTTGTACTAAGTAAGCAACAGGTCACCATGACCCCTTACAGGATTAGGAAAGGAAAAATTAATCTTCTAAGGAGTTACATTGCTGTCATCAGAAGAAGAAAACAAAAAGCCATTGATCTTTATGGTCAACAGGCATTCCTGCCTTTGAGGAGGTCTGGTTAATGTATAATGCAGATGTACATCGCACATAAGGGAGGACCCAGTACAGGCAGGGAGTACATTATGCTAAATTTTCTTGTCCTGCCTTAAAACATAAACTTTATTTCATCAATTCTATTTTTAATTTTGTAAGGAGCCACCATACTCTTTTCCATAGTGGCTATACCACTTTACGTTCCTGCCAAGAGTGCACAAGTGTTCCAATTTCACCACATCCTCACTGACACTTGCTATTTCTAATGAGTTGATACCTCATTGTAGCTTTGATTTGCTTTTCCTTAAAGGTTAGTGTTGTTGAGCATCTTTTCATATGCTTGTTAGCCATTTTTATATCTTTGGAGAAATGTCTGTTCAAGTGTTTGCCCATTTTTTAATTAGGTTTTTAAAAACTATTGAGTTGTAGGAGTTCTTTATATATTCTGGATATTAACCCTACTGAGGTATATGATTTGCAAAAAATTTTTTTTCTCATTCCTTAGTTTGTCTTTTTTCCTGACTCTTTTTGTTTGTTTGTTTTTAAGATATTGGGGCTGAGAGGGATTTAGTGACCTGGGAAGATCACACATATCTTTATTGGAGCCTTTATTGGACTTGAACATGTGTCTCTACTCTTTACCTAATCTCCTTTTTTCACTATCTCACCCCATTCTCTAACATTTGGTCACATCAACATAAACAGTAGTTTGTCCTATGGCAATTAATACTGTGTAGCCAAAGAACCAAACAAGAAAATTTTAACTGGTTCTTTGGATGACCCAGCCTCTCACTGCCATCCCCGTTAGCCCTCCTCTCCCACTATCCAGCAGGGATGCTTATAGAGATACAGAATATACCTGGGTGCCTTCAGTTACATTAATTAGCGAATTCATTAATTAAATTTACACCATCATATCTTGCTTAAAATGTTCTTTTCTGTTCCTTAAAGTGTTTTTAAGAATCAGAACGTTTTCCAAAGGCTATTTATTTACTTTAACAACTGACAACTGGTGGGTTTTTCTACCACATTTTAAAGAAGAGACTAATTATATGGAGCAAGCTTCCATGCTCTCCAAATTAATCCCAAAGCACTGATGCTAATAGATTCAGGCCACTGCCTAGTATGGCGCTTGACACAAAGTAGGCCTCCAATAAATATTTGTCAAATAAATGTTGTAATGCTACAACGAAAGGAGAGGATTTGTAGGGAAAGCCGATTCCATTGTTTGATTTAGTAGGGAAAAAGGAGCAGTTATGTTCCACAGGATAGCCTCTGCGGAAATTGATTTTATTGGTCTCATTCTTCATGTCTGAGGCTTTGGGATACAGCATCCTTGGGAGGAAGCAGGAATAAATCTCTTCAGAAGAATACAGCAAGCGCAAGCAGCCTTTCTGTCTGGATGTTGAAGAGAGCCAAGATTTGGGCCCTCTTGATCAAAGCAACTTGGGCCCTTTTGATCAAAGCAACTTCCTCACTGTATTATGGGAGGCTATGAAAAAGGATTCTTCAAGAAACAATAAAACTATTTGGCTTTTCAACATAATATCATTTCAACAATGACGCTTGAGTAAATCACTGAACTTTCCTGGGCCTCAGCTTCCTCTCAGCAAACAACAATAGAGTTGAACCAGAAGAGCTATTCTCCTTGGGCTCTAAAATGCTATATTTCTATTTTAGTATTCCATTTGAAAGAAAATCTGGAAAAATAAATTGAGCAGGTCCAAGAGTTATATGTAAATACTCTATTTTAAATCAGGTCCTCACAGTCGTTAAAGTTTACGGAAAGCTTAAATAGAATTTCCCCCTCTTTCTGGTTTTTATTTCAGTCATTATCTCTAACTTGTAATTTCAGTTTATAACCTCAGTTACACATTCAATATGATATATATCTCATCCATATGATTAGATTCTAATGTGAGAGTATCATAAGAATATTTCTAGTCAACTGAATATTTGATTTCTCTTGGTTAATGTGGTCCTGTTGTCTGGCTGCCTACCAATCTTTGAATATCCTTCCTATGTTTAGGGGGATTTTCCCATTTTAGGAGTCTTGCCTTCCCAAGGTAGAATTCCCAAAATTCACTTTCCCAGCTTTCCTGATAGCTATGACGCAGCAGGCCTGTGACTGAGGCCCTCCTAATCACGTACACCAACTTGAGAGTCTGAGTGAGACGCAGTGGATATGACGAAGCAGGCATCAAGTGGACCCCTATTCTGGAATGGGTGTGGCCACGGCAGCAGTGATGGAAGGGGTGGTCTTTATATCTGGTGTCGGCAGTGGCATCACCATGGATTAGTTTGAATGTTGTTTAATCAGATCAGGCTGACTCTGGCCCTCCTGGAGTTTCTTTGAACTTCTGCATAATCTTTAATAAACCCTTTCCTGTTTAAACTTGGTGGAGTGGGTTCTGTTGCTGGCAAACAAGAACATTGATAGAATTTATTTTCAAAGGAATCTCTTATGTGTCCGGGACCTAAGTATTTACTTTCCAAGACAAAAAAATAATCTTCAACTTATCTGTTCTTAAACTCAATTTTTGTTAGTCCATAAAATAATATGACTGATGCTTTAGTAACAGTTATTTTTTTATTCAGCAAATCTTGTGCTCAGGGCTGAAAAGGATACGGTGATTAGTAAGTCACAAGCCCTGTCTCTGAAAGCTCACATCTGTTTCAAAGCTGAGCATCTATTGCTGGATGACTTAATAATTATAATAATGTTTAACATGAATGAGTACTTACCCTGCTCCAGGCACATGTTGTAACTCATTGAATTGTCCCAACAACTCTAAGAGTAGGTATAGTCCTTATTCCTACAGATGAGGAAAACAAGGAGCTTCCCCATGCTAAGTCACTTGTTCAAGGCCACATAGCCAGTGAGCAGTAGAGCCGAGATTCGGACTCAGGTGGTCTGGCCCCAGACCACACATTCTTAACACCATTCCATGGCAGTAAGTTTGCACTGCTCTGAGTTTCCATTTAGATAACACCATGTTTGAAACTGCTTCCTTCTCATTATAAAAGGAAAGAGTAAGGACCCCTCCCTCTGGCCTTTTTTTTTTTTTTTTTTTAAAGATAAAACTGAGCCCCCAAATGGACCATAACATTTCCCTCAGTTTCCCTGGGCACAGCTGAGAGAAACCAGAACTTTCAAAAAGACAATTTAAATCCTGCACCTCTCTTTCCTTGCTCTGACCTCTTTGTGGCTTATTCTCAACACAACAGTCAAAGTAATCCTGTCCTCTCTTGATTCAAAACCCTCCAGTGTCCTCTCATATGAATCAGAGTAAAAGCCAAAATCCTTGTTAAGGTTGCCAAGTCCTGACAACAAAGGTTCCCTACTTTCCAGATCTCAGCTCCTGTCACTCTCTCCTCTCTCACTGTGTCCCCAGCAACCCTGACTCCTTGGCTGTTCCTCGAAAACGTGGGGCAAGCTGGCTGCCTCGGGCTTTGACCTTTCTGGACTTCTCTTCTCCAAGATATCCATGTGTTACTGTCCTTACCTCCTCCAAGTTTTTTCTTGAAAATAACCTTTTTAGTAAGGGCCCTCTCTACCTAATATTTCAACTCCACCTCACTGAAGTAGGTTCTAGGATGACCAACTTTGGCCTAGGAGAGAGGGGTTTCCCAGGACACAGGACTTTCAGTGCTAAAACTGGGTTTGTCCCAGACCAACCAGTCCACTTGATCACCCTGTGTAGTCCCAGAACAGTGCCTGGCTCATAACAGCCTTAATAAATATTTCTGGAAGAGAATGAATGAATGAACGAACAAGTAGGTAAGAGAAATAAGCACTCTTAGAGGGGAGTGTCGGCGGGTGTTTATTGCCCCTGAGATCAGAACATATAGGTCTATCTGTTCATCATAGCAACTTGTAAGGTTTCTTCAGCATGGAATGAAGCCCAACTTTCATGAATAGGGAACCAATATTTCTTAATCTCCTAATCAGAAAAGTATGATTTATCATTTTGCTGTTGCTGAAAGTAGTTTGGAATAATGTGTTCCACACTCATCTTCTCAAGAAACAGTTAGAATGGCCATGTTGGCTTTACGTTTTCTTAGACTTCAAAGTGGTTTCCATATTTTAAACGGCAATGATGCATTTTTGAACGTGTGTTTTTTTCCATTGCTAATGACCCTGAGTGCCAACTCCCTCCTCTACCTTAACTCTTCCTCCGTCTACTCCAGCCAGGACCTTCCTGGGGTTGCCCCCGAGCCATTCTGCTTGCATAGCATGCCCTTCCGATTCCTGATGCCCCCTATTTTCCTCACACCAGTCTCCCCAACTTCAGCTTTTTCAGACGAACACAATCTGATGCTGGTCTGTCATACGACAGGTACTTGTTCTTCAAAATATTTTTGGCAAGAGAATTCAACCAGGCAGCATAAGTCAGTGGCTTATTCGTCTTTGCATCCCTTGACCCTAGCTTGGTTTGTACATTCATTCATTCACTCAACCAACACATCTTTTTTGAGTTCTGTAATGTGCCAGGTAATGGGAATACATCAATTAACCAGATATTTTCTCTGACCCCTCTAGTAGGGCACAGGCAAATAAACAGGAATGATCAAGGGAGTATTAAAACTACATTGTACTTATTCATGATAAACGTAGGGTATTTTGGAAGCACATGGGAGGGGTGCAGTAACTACCAGAGTTCAAGCACTAGGAAAATGTTATTTGAATAACAAATGGACGAGTGAGTGACTGAGTGAATAAATGAATGAATGAGTGAGTATAATTGGTATGAGAGCACAGAATCTCCATGGTTTGTAGTCACCATCACATGGAAAGATGTTTCTCCAGCTTCACTATTTTGAAGAGGCCAGCTCATATGAGTCCCTATGATGAAAAATATAACTTTTACTTCCCCCTTTCTCCTCTTCTCCTTTCTCTTCTGACCAAATAGCAGGAATGAAATGAAATGTGAGCGCCAGCAGTGCCATAGTCAGCATGTTCCATCTACTTTGCTCAAAACTCTAATAAAATAACTCTGATGTCAGGCAAAATTGCACCCTTCTGAAACTCTTCAGCATTTTCATTATTGATTAGACAAAATATCTACTCGACCTCAAGGCGGCTGGCTGTACAGCCAAAATGGGTTGCTTAACTTTGCTTACAATTTTGCTTAAGGGTATCAAATCGTGGCTGTGTTCATTGTGAAACAGGAATTGTTTTTCCAACTGAACTTCGCCTCTTGGTTTCAGCACATCTCTTCGATCCCTCGTGATGGTTTCCATGCCCGCAATTTGCCGGTCTGCGTTGCTGTTTCTACACACAGCACTGCAGGGTTTATCAGAGGACCATCTACTGTTCCTGGAAACTCCCTAGTAAACATCTGCTATGGAACTGGAAAGAGCTAGTTCAAACCAGTTTTTCTTAGTTTCACTGATCATTTTTGACCTTTTTCTTAATTTCTCTATACCAAATCAGAACCTATAGGAGTTTTGCTTTTTAAGAAAACCCTCAGTTTTATATGTTAAAATAGTTAAAGTGAATTATAAATAGTAAATTAACATTTTAGTATGCATTAAAAATTCTTACCTCTAAAAAGTAAGGACAAAATTAATTCTGATTCCTTAATACCAAGTCCATATTAAATTTTTCATAATTTGTACCCAAGAGGCCTTTTACAGTAGGTTTGTCAAAACTAGGATCCAATACGAGGATCCAATACGAGACCATGAGTTGCATTGGTTTGTTTTATACACGTGAGCACTTCCAATACACGGATCTGTGGAATGGACCAGGCCAGCAGCTATCCTATAGCATATATGATTCACCTGATTGTTTCCTTGTGGAATTATTTACCTTGTTCCTACATCACCTGTATTTCCTCTAAATTGGAAGTGAAATCCAAAGGCTTGATTAGATTCCACTCAGGCACCTTTGGCTGGTACATCATTGCTGATATAGTGTTTCTCATTCTGTATCACAACAGGAAACTCATGAAATCTGATTTTCCCTCTTGCAATCAGAAATCTTGATATAAATGTTAAAATTATAAAAATTTAAAAATTTTTATTTCATTGACACATTTAGACACTAAGAAAGGTATCAGAGAAAACGAAGTCTTCCTTCTACACCATAATTTCTACACCATACTTTCAATCACTAGTCTTCCTTTCATAAGAGGGAAGCATTCCTCCCAGAAATATTCTACACACGCATGATGGGAGCATACTTTCATTTAGAACTTGTCTGGGAGGTCCTTCCTCTTCAGTACATGTTGAGCTCAGGTATTCTGTTTCTTTTTTAATTAAAAAAAATTTTATTGAAATATAGTTGATATACAATGTTGTATTAGTTTCAGGTGTACAGCAAAGTGTTTCAGTTATACATATATATATATATTTTCAGATTCTTTTCCATTATAGGTTATTACAAGATATTGAATATAGTTCTCTGTGCCAAACAGTAGGTCCTTGTTCTTTATTTTATATTGTAGTGTGTTAATATCTACTGTTAATCCCAAACTCCTAATTTTCCCTCCCCCACTTCCCCTTTGGTACCATAAGTTTGTTTTCTATATCTGTGAGTCTATTTCTGCTTTGTAAATAAGTTCATTTGTATCATTTTTTTTTCGATTCCACATATAAGCAATAGCATATGATATCATAGCATGTATTCCTTTTAATGGCTCCATGGGTTATCATCCTGTACACGTTCCATAAATCACTTAACTAGTATTTCACTGATGGATATTTTGGCAGTGTCCAGACTTATGCTTTTGCACAAATATGAAAATAAGTGTAGGCTACATTCCTAGAAATGACATTGCTCCTCCAAGGGTGTGTGAATTCTAAATTTGGATAGGAATGGCCAAATTGCTTTCCAAATAGCTTGTACAAGTTTACACTTCTACAAAAAGCATATGTACAATAGTGACTTTTCCTTTACACTCTCAACAACACAAGATATTATCTTTTTTTTTGTTTTTGTTAATGATAGGTAAAAAAAGTATCTTCTTGTTTTCACATGCATTTACCTAATTTTGAATGTGTTGCATATCTTTTCCTATATTTAATAGGTTAAGGAAATCTATTTTCTGATTTATAGGTTAGGGAAAATCTCCCTTGGTATTTCAAATGTATGTAAATATTTGTAGCAGGATACTAGCACTCAGATTGCTTTAATCTGTAAATTATTATTATGCATAATAATAATTTACAGATTAAAAGGAAAGAATAAATTATTATTCTTTCTGCCTCTTTTTCCTGCCCTGGAAAGATAAAGAGCAAATATTGTCCCTACCTCCAATAAGGGTGCCTTTAGGAAAGTGGACCTCATTTCTCCATTCCTTTTGGTCTAATACCGTGTTATATCAACAGAGCAAGAGGGAAAGAGGTTTTTCAGAAAACTTAAAAGGTGTGGGGCATTGTGGGTAGTGGGGAAGAGACAGTATGAGCTGCATGTGGGCCACAGGAGCTGAGAATTGATCCCCAGACGTTTCTGAAGAAGGGAGAGGACCTGCTGCCTGGGAAGGAAAGAGTCAATTGGGCCTGTGGTTCCTTAAGTACCACATTAAGGAATAATGTATCAGTGCTCAGAAGCTGCCTGAACTCCCTGTCAGTGCCTGCAGACTCACTACCCAGCACCTCACATCATCTCTACCAGGTGCCCTGTGCTTCCTGTGGCACCTGACTCACAGCATCATATCCCACAGTGAAAGAGTGATGGTCAAGCAAGGGTGATGATGCTAGTACTGACCCCAAGGCTTTGCTTGGTCCCTAGCTGGGTACATCTCCCTCTCAAAACACCTGTAAGCCCAAGAAAACGGTGTGGAGTTCTGAAGGCCAATCACATAGGAGAGCCCTCCTCACAACATCTACATAGGTGGGAGGATGGTTGAACTAAGACAACTTAAGACCCCTTTACTGGAATAGTGGTTACTAACCCTCGTTACACATCATTCCCATTTGACTTTGTTTAGAGTATTTTGGGTTTTGTGCACACATTTAATTTTATATGGTGAAATTTATGTTTCTTTTTTTCTTTTATGGTTTTCTCTTATGGACTTATGTTTAAAACTTTGATCAACCTTGAACTTGTTCTAAGAGATCCAACTTTTTCTTCCTAGGTTACTGACCAAATGTCCAACATTATTAAACAATCAAGCTTTCCTCACTAACCTGAAATACTCCTTTATCAATCCAGCTTTCCCTTACTGACCTGAAATAATACCCTCTTTATCATACATTAACATTTATATATATACATATATGTTCCACTGAACTTTTTCTTAATACAAGTATCCAGTGGCTTTAATTACTATGTTATATATATATATATATATATATATATATATATATATATATATATATATATATATTGCCAGTGGTTATCTGACAAGGCCACACCTTCCTCACTATCTCTCTTTATCTAATTTTCTCATAACCCCTAGAATATACCCTCCGTCCCCATGTGCACTTGAGGTTTGCATGTCTATTTCCCCTCAATACTCATGATTTTTTCCCCTTGGGATTATATTACATTTATTAATCAATTTAGAACAACTTTGTATCTTAAAATATTGTCTTTCTCTTTATGAGCATGTGTGTAGATTTATTCGTCTTACTTTGCATCCTCAACTTTCCTTCAACAGCTCTTACACAGGTTTTGTAATATTATTCCTAGATATTTAATCATTTTGCTGAAAAAATAAAATAGATCTTTATTTCCACTATACTTTCAAAATCATTGTCAAGTGTATATAGAGAAGCAATGACTTTTGTATATAAAATTTTTAACCAGTTACTTTACTGAATTCTCCTGTTGTTTGTAAGAGCTTTCCAGATGATCTTCTTGAGATTTCTAGCTATATAACCATTTCATCTACATAAAATATAATTTTCACTTTTCCATTATTCTTAATTATCTAAATGTATTTTCTAGTCTTGTCAGACCAAGGCAATAACAGTGGAGGACTGAGCATACTTTTCTCACTTTATTTTGGGGCATAATTATTAAATTGGAGTTAGAACCAAATAGTTTGAAATACTTTTCCCCAATATGTTTTTATTATTATCTATAATAAAATGTGATCCATTACTATATAAATTTTGAATCTTTCAATCTAGGAAATCTATTTTTTAAGGACTTTATTTGTTACCTGTTTGTCTCTTGGAAGTTTTATCAACTTCCATCTCATCAACATTCTATTCTGAGCATTGCACTTACTAACCCAAAATGAAACCTGTGTGTTTCATAAATGTAGGTTGGCTTTTGTCATATATGTATATATATGATAGAGAGGAGAGAGCGAGAGAGGGAGAGAGAAGCAAGAGCCTGGAACATAATAAGTAATAAATGCTTGTTGTTATTACTATTCCAAAGAATGTCCATAAAATTTAAAGTATTCAAACACTTTTATAAAAGGTAAATTATTTTTAATTTTATTGTTACAAATTGATACATTGTTTTGAAAAATAGAAATTGGCATGTAGCAAATAGCTCAAATATAAGTCAAGAAAATATTAGACCAAGATAGATTTGAACTCTAACTTTTCAAAAGGTCTTCCAAAACTGTTTATCTATTTTTATTTATTTTAAACAATTAAAATAAGTATCTCATTGAGCATCTATTAGTATGCCTGGCACAATGATAAATACTTTAAGGAAAAATATAAGAAGCCTATCACATTGTCCTTGTCCATAGTTTATAATCTAGCTGTTTGTGATTATATAGACACATTTTTAAAATTCTGGGACCTAACACCTTTAAGTAAAATCATCTCTGAAAGTAATCACTTTAGAAGGTTATATGATTATTTCAAAAAGTCCTAAAACATTTTTTGCATCTTTTCCTTTGGGATTGTCTTTGGGGTCATTATACAAATCATTTAAGAAAGGCAGACTCGTTACTTTCATTTTAGTTTAGAATGCTGCTCTATCCTCCTTCTGTACCTAGTTTAGTCTCTGTAATTAATCACTGGGTTTGTTGCTCACAGACTTCATTATTTTAAGATCTCAAATTCACCCTAAAAGACAAGTTTCACTATTCTTGATTCCCTTCAAAAGCGCGTCCTGCAGCATTACTCGACAAGCCTTTCACATCAGCTTTGCACCTCCCCCAGCATCCCGCTCGGAGCTTAAGCACAGCAGGAATGCAATACGCATCCTATGTTGAATTGACAGCACATTAGCTGTTCAGCAGCTGGAGACATCAGGGTGGCCTGAGGATAGAGGCGAGGAAGGGTTCCAGATGGGGCTTGAGGGGGATTCCTTTCCATTCTGCTATTTCAGTGTTTTCTTTCATTACTCCTTAGGCGTCTGGCTTTGACAATGAAGGACAGAAAGGTCTGCCTGAAGCCGGCAGCAGATTTTCCCAATACTCCCTTCTAGCCCTGTGTTTTTAAAAATATATAGTTAGTCGATTAAAAGATTCATGTCTATTTTATAAGTCCAATACTTTATATATATATTGGCTAAATACTCATAAGTTTGGTGGATGATCAGGCTAAAGTAGAATTTCAGTTTCAACATACAGACAGAAAAACTATGCCCATATCCATTAATTCCAGGAGTCTTTCTACATTTCTATCCTCAATAACAATCACTGGGTTTCATACCACCTTTCAGAAAAAGACAACATGTTCGAATTCTACATGTTTTTGTGAATTATATTCATTTGGAAATTTCTAGCAGGGTCCTTCTAGCTCTACTCAATATTTTAACATAATGACAAGTATATGAAACCAGTTTTAAACATAATGAGACAAAGTATAATTCTTCAAAAAGTAACCAAAAACAGAATACAAATTAATTTGTCAGTATTTGTGCCTTGTTTTTAGACAAAGAAAGAACACAAAGGTTCCTGGTCACAGACCTTTTTGTTAAATGTATTTTTATAGCTTTCTCCATTTTACCTATGAAACAATGAATAAACCAATATTTTTGGATGATGAAAATGTCAGAAATCTGGGGTGTCTACAGGTTTCTGGGTAATCACAAATTTTTGTGAACATCAGTATGTTTGGGAGTACAAGGAATGTCTGGCTTTATTCTATAGAATAATGTTTTATTTGAAATTGCTAATGAATTTTAAGGATCCCTAGACAGTGTTTATTTAAAAAAAGCCATTTCTCACTTATCTGAACTATTTTAATCATCATCAAAGTACACTTTCCTCACCTTTTAATTATATTTCTTTTTTTTAAGTAATTTTATTTAATTAGTTAACTTATTTTTTGGCTGCGTTGGGTCTTCGTTGCTGTGTGCGGGCTTTCTCTAGTTGCGGTGAGCGGGGGCTACACTTCGTTGCGGTGCACAGGCTTCTCATTGTGGTGGCTTCTCTTGTTGTACAGCACAGGCTCTAGGTGCGCAGGCTCAGTAGTTGCAGCACATGGGCCCTAGAGCGCGTGGGCTCAGTAGTTGTGGTGCACGGGCTTAGCTGCTCTGCGGCATGTGGGATCTTCCCAGTCCAGGGATCAAACCTGTGTTCCCTGCGTTGGCAGGAGGATTCTTAACCACCATGCCACTAGGGAAGTCCCTATATTTCTATTTAGTACTTTTTTTCCTAAGCATGAGACCTATAAAAAAAATCTTCCTGGATAAATATCCATACCTCCCAGAAGAAATGTTTGCCTAAATGATTTCTTGCCTACTTCTACAATCTAAATTAATTTACATTAGGAACATTGTCCTAAATGTTCAAAAATGAAGACTGTTCTAAATTCTACTGAAATGGATAAAGAAGTACAAAATGGATTAAAGACATAACAGCTCTGATTAGAGAAGAGCAGAAATTGTGGTTAGTTTCTAAAAGATGGAAAAGATTGACAGATGAGACAGAGAGAGAGAGAGAATGATTCAAAACAGAACAGTAATTCAAGGAGCCCCCAGAAAAATATCTTCAATAATAAAGTAATTGTAACAAACAGTATAATTTAGATATTGGAAGACCTTAGAGAAGGTGAAGGTCTATTATTCTTCTTTCAACAATAAAAAAGAGTTAATTAGAAACTCCTATAAAACCAAACATTGTACAAAGAAAATCCAACTATGAAACAAATTAAAGTATGGCCTGAGTTTGGACTATGGATGAAATCTAAGAGGAGAGAATCAATTTGACCTTGATGCTTGGAACGTTCTCAAGGGGCTCAGGTTTTGTAAAATAGGTTTATTTCTCTTTCTCTTGGTTCTGTAGTGAATAATGTTTAGAAAATAGTGATCAGGGTACCAGGATATTAGATTGGAAATTTTATTGGTGGCACAAGATACGATAGATATCAGGTATTAAAGCAAGACAGACACTCTGCAGAAGTTTCAAAGTAGTTGCCTAAGAGCCAGTCAGATGACTCACTTGACTCTACACTGGAAAATCTAGATCACAGAGACCAACAGGTCAGCTATTTTGTGAGTGAAGATAGTGTGGTTAAATTGGGATCAGACCACACTCTCAGTGTGTCTCCTTAAAGGAAAGATGAAAAGTCTTCTAGCCAGTTTTGAGCCTAATAGGAGAGAGGGAGCCAGCCTGGGCATATTTAAAATCAGGCTCAAGAGAAACACCAGGAAGGAAAATGAGACTCCCCCAAATAGTGTATATCTATAGTGACCTGCTGAGAAAGTTGGGATCTGAGGGCAAAGCAGAGAAAAATTTTCAGAGAAAAATGCAACGCCTGTGGCATGAGAAATACAGACAAAAGTTTCCAGTGGCAGCCTCTGAAGAACTGTAAATACACTCATGAGGGTCTGCCAGGCCCAGAGAATGTGGTCTTCCTAATAGGGTGTCAATTAAGCAATACAAGTTTACTCCCTTTTCCACCTGCTCTCTTCTCTCTTTGAATCTGAAGAGGTCAGAAACCATGATCAGCAATATGGGAAGGGAAGGTTGGAAGCATAAGACAGAGAAAGAGAAAGATCAGACGGGCCTTCCCTGGTTTCCTGAATATTGAAACTGGAAAAAACGAGGTTTTCAGTTTGAAACATGTTCCAAGTCTTGATTTCACATGGAATTGAACACTTAATTACTGAATTGCCACTGTGTTTGCTTATACTGTGTTTGGTTATAAACCTTGATGATGTAAAAGTAGTTGTATACCTTAAAGAAACCAAGAGGTAGATGAGGGAGGAAAAGTAGAGGGAAATGGAGGAAGGCAATTCTTATTTTACAGAGAGTGGAATCAAGAGATACTGCCTCATATTGAGGGATTAAAAAACAAGTAGTTAAATATGAAATTCAAACTTGTAAAGATCGCCAGCAGAACAAGCAAAAATGTAATAAGTCAAATTTGTGAAAAGGAGATCAGGGCAAGGGAGAAGATGATGTGATTTAAATCCCTCAGCTTTCATAAAGGGTAATTACCACTTAAAATTGATAAAACAAGAAATAGAGAAATAAGACTTCAAAACATAAATGGCAAACAGGTTACCCCTGGAAGGGGATGGGTGTCAGAAATGGGCGGCTTTTACCTTTCATTTTGTATACTTCTACACTTTTGAATTTGTATTACCATGTGCATGCATAAAGCTAACAATAAATAAAATGAGATTACAGGAGAACAGTAAGTTAATTTAAAAATTCCTACCTGGCTCTAATCCAGGGTTTGGTGTGCGTGTTGAGACCACTTCCCCAGCTGCCATGTTTGTCAGAAGACGGAGGCAAAAATCCCCTTTCCGGGGCCAGCTCCTCTGCAATTGCCCTGATGTGGTAGGGCTCAAATCCACAGCACCCACCTATGTACCTGACCCCCAGGTTGTAGGCCTCTCTGGCATATTTTTGAATATCCCATCTGGTTGCAACTCTGGGCTCCAGTGCTGTAATACAATAGTTATGGCACTTCTGTTACCATCTCTATATTCAAACAATTGATGCTCAAGGGGTATTTTCTTTTTTCAATGAAGAAACTATAAATTTTAGAGTGTGAATTCCTCAGATAGCTAATTTTTGGTTAACACTGAAAGTCTTTGTCTTATACAGTCTCGTATCGTAAGTCTGTACTGTAGTTGTTCATTATAGCCATTTCCGTTTTGTCACAACAAGAAACCACAAGGTCTCTAATATGTGCCTGAGCTTACCGAAGGGATATTCAGGGAGATCCACAAACCCTCCTTTGCCACAGTCGGGCATGTGGAACCCCAGGGGCTGCACCATCAAGTGTGCTTTCAGCCCTGCAGCCCATAGGCCTTCCTTCATGAGTCTCATTGTCTTCAGGCTGGTGCAGGGCCCAAATCGGCAGTTCACACCAACGATTGAAGCCCCTATGCAAAGAAATACATTTATTTACTTGTTTCAAAATTTATTTACTTGTTTATTTTTTAAAATTGAAGTATAGTTGATTTACAATGTTGCGTTAGTTTCAGATGTACAGTCAAGTGATTCAGTTATACATATATACTTTTTCAGATAATTTTTCATTATAGGTTATTACAAGATGTTGAGTATAGTTCCCTGTGCTATACAGTAGGTCGTTGTTGTTTATCTATTTTTTATATATAGGAGTGTGTATCTTTTAATCCCAAACTCCTAATTTTCCCCTCCCCCCTCCCTGTTTCCCTTTGGGAACCATAAGTTTGTTTTCTGTGTCTGTGAGTCTATTTCTGTTTGGTAAATAAGTTCATTTGTATCATTTTATTAGATTCCACATATAAGTGATATGATATTTGTCTTTGTCTGACTTCGTTTCTATACACTAACAACAAAACATCAGAAAAAGAAATTAAGGAAACAATTGCATTTACCATTGCATCAAAAAGAATAAAATACCTAGGAATAAACCCACCTAAGGAGGCAAAGGACCTGTACTCCAAAAACTATAAGACACCGATGAAAGAAATTGAAGACAACACGAACAGATGGAAAGATATACAGTGTTCTTGGATTGCAAGAATCAATATTTT
Organism: Phocoena phocoena; assembly: GCF_963924675.1. Lineage (NCBI taxonomy): Eukaryota > Metazoa > Chordata > Mammalia > Artiodactyla > Phocoenidae > Phocoena > Phocoena phocoena. Next base: position 63,079,381 of record NC_089221.1, on the reverse strand, counting down.
TAAATGACCATACTACCCAAGGCAATCTATAGATTCAGTGCAATCCCTACCAAATTACCAATGGCATTTTTCAGAGAACTAGAACAAATAATTTTAAAATTTGTATGAAAACACAAAAGACCCTGAATAGCCAAAACAATCTTGAGAAAGAGGAACAGAGCTGAAGGAATCTTGCTCCCTGACTTCAGACTATACCACAAAGCTACAGTCATAAAAACAGTATGGTACTGGCACAAAAACAGACACAAATATCTTTATTTTCTTTTTTAATAGGTGGAAGGTATCTTAGAAATTAGCTGTCCCCCTCCACCTCTTAAGTTTTACAGATAAAGAGATAGATTCCGATTAATGTTTTTATTTCTGAACTGCTCTCCCAATGTTAAGAAACATTTCATAAACAATAACTGAACTGCTTATCATATCATGGGTCCACATTACCTGCCTTCACCAGCTTCACAGCACATTCTCCAGGTGTTATACCATGCATGTCTCCCTCTGGGCCTATGCACATGGTGGCTGCCACGGGTTTTCTGGCTTCTTTTAAGACTTCCACAGCCCACACAGCTTCTTCAGCATGTTCAAAATACTAAGAGAAATTTCATGTTCTTCTATTGGTCCAAATATAAAGCAGATTTTGAGTGGTAGACCGCAAATGTTACAAAAACAGTTATAAAAATTACCAAATATATGTGATAAAATGTGCTAAGAAATGTGTCTCTATCAGACTGACTACAGAATACTTTTCTGAGTAAATATTTTAATTCCTTTAACAATAACATATAGGTTTTCATTCAGATATCATACTAAAAAAAGGTTTTAAAGTAACTGAGTATTTAAAATCATACTTTTGAAGGAACAAAAGTTTTGCTAATAAATTTTGGACTCATTTTTTATGGAACTTGGGTGATCTCTGCAGAATAATTGTTTATCATGCTTTACAATTCAAAATACTTTTATATTCACTTCTAGTTCGATATTCTAAAGTGCTCCATAAAGTAAGAAGGGAAATATGATTAGTTCCCCAGATGAGAACATCGAGGCATAGAGAAGGGAGATGTAGCTACTGAGTGTCTTTGCCAATGGTAGACAGGACACCTTGTCTGGTAAACCCAGGCCATTTGCAGGGGTGCTTCCCAGGAAACCCCATAAGTGCCACAATTGAAAAGCTGAACTTAATTTAAGTAAGTGGAGAAAAGCTAGCAGAAATCTCCCTGTTTCTTCCTTTTTGACTTAGATTCTGCAGAAGCAGTGTGTGAGGAATGGCAGAGAAAGTCAAAAGAGAGGTTCTTAAAAAACAAACTTGTGTTCTCATCCATCTGGAGAACATATAGGGCAGAGTTTGTGTTCATTTCTGTAGATTATTTTTTCCTGGTGGGTTAGCCAGGCTTGGGTAGCCCTAAGCCTTGGGAAGGTTGACGTAGCAAGGTTTTCAGTAAGTTCAGTAGGGCGATTGGGGAACTAGCAGTTGGGAGGCTATTGTCCTTGTTGGGGGTGAAGAGCTGGGTTGAGGCCTTGACTCTAGATGGTAGCAATCATGATGGGAAATAGGGAGATGGGAGAAAGAGGATATTCTGGGCCTTCATATCCAGTCAGTGACAACGCTTATTGATTCTAACTTCAAAATATTGCTCAGATGTTATAGCTTTAGTGAAAGCAGAGAGATGGGAGTGAGCAAGGCAGGGATGGAGGAGAGCAAGGAAACTACTACTTGGCACTAAGTGTTAATGGTGAGGCCTGAGCAGCCGCCTACCCTCTAGGCTTTACTCCCGGACAGCCTCTATCCTCCCCTCCCACAGCCCCTTCCAGCCCTGCCCCTTTAATGTTAGGCTTACCTCTGCAATCAGGAAGTCCACATTTTTCCTGGTAAAAACCTCTAGCTGTTGTCGAAAAAGTTTTTTAATTCTAGCTTCATCCTTGTGGTGTTTGTACAATGATGTCTGACAGATCCCCCCTGCTACCAAAGCATCACCTTTGTTGGCTACTTCTCTGGCAAGGTCACAGGCAGCGGTGTTTACAGCTTCCCACTGAGGTTAGACAGCAAGAGTACACATGGTGAGCCTGGCATTTTAAAGGTGAGCTATAATAGATATCAAAGGGGGCAATGAGCACAAGTCACTGGTTTAAAATGCAATTTGAGAAGACCGGCAGAGTTGGGTATCATCTCTACTCCCAGTGAGCTTGTATGTTCATATTGTACTTACCACACTGGATTTTAGTAAATGCTCATTTGTTTGTCTCCCATACTTGACTGTGAGCCACTTCAGAATAGTGTCTTTGCCTTTGTATCATCTTTGTATCTAGCATAGAGAATGGACTATAACAGGTACTCAATAAATGTTGGTTGGTTGAATGAATAAATGGGCATTAACGTTGACAAGTATTAATACTTTATATTTGCAGAATATCTCACAATACTTCCACATCCTTACCCACTTTTCTCAACAACCCTATGCATGTAAGTAAGCATCAGTTATCTCCATTTGGCAGAGTAAACCAGTTCTCCATGTCTTTAAGTGTCTAACACAAAGTCACACAACCAATAGGTGGCAAAGTTGGGTATAAAACCCAATTCTCCTCATTCCTAGGCTAGTGCTGTGTTCCCTAGGACCGCCCTGTCTCAACATGGACAAGTCAGAAGAGAAGGATGTGAAATGAGAAGGTAACAAGAGCATCTATAAAGTGTTCTTTCCTTACAAAAACATATCACAGAAGGATGGTCATGCCCTTCTAATGGCATATTTTCTCCCAGTCCTACCGCCTCCCCTAGATAAAGAGACAGAAAATGCTTATTTATTTAGTACCTATATGTTTACATCATGATTAATTACTGGATAGATATTTTATGTGGAGGAAAAAAAATTTTATTATTTTTTAAAAAATATTTTATTATTTTTTGTAATAAAGTGTAGTAACACATCAGGTCAATTCCATGGATTCCCATCAAGAGGTTATTTTTATTATAGATGATCCCTCTCCCCACCCCTCCCCACTCCCACCTGCCCCATTATCGTTTACCTGACTTTCCATTTTGTCCTCACTGGCAGAAAAGGTGAAAGTCTGCATGACATTTGATCCCGCTCTCAAGAATTCCATGTGAAGCTGACGAACTACAAAGGAGTTGTTTTTTCCATTGAAATTAAAAAAGTAAAAATCACAGAAGCTATCATTTTCAGTGGCAGCTCATCCACTCACATCTCTTTCAATCATACACAATTTCAAACCTGGTACTTATAAAGAAATTCAGATTCAGGTCAGCAGAATTTAGGGGCAAGGCAGAGCCCATACCAAATGGGGGCTGTTTAGAATAGCCTCATGTTGACCTGCCAGTGGGCCCCATGGCCTGGTGCAGTCACATGCAGACACTAAGGCCCAGTTGGCCAACTGTCCCTTGGTCTCTTGGTCTAGAGAGGGTTTATTCATTTGCCAGTGTCATGAAGGATGTAGCTCGTCTACTTACAGTCAGCACTGGGGGGGAGGCCCTCAAAGCAGGATGAGGGAATTCTCACAGTGGGCAGAATGCATATGGGTGGCGCCCCTATCAAGTGTATTCAATAGCAAGCAGCTGGGGAAACGCAGTCAGGGAGTTTTCCTTGGCCCATCAGAAACTCCTTCCTCTCTCTCCCTTCATCTCCTCCCCAACTCAGTCTTTATCCTTGCTATTTCAACACTTTCTTCCTGGTTGAGCAAAGAAGATTTTCTAAAATTAAGAATGAGTTCTTCTTGGGTCAGATGAAATCTTCCTGCTAACACCAGAAAGACAAAACTCTGTCCTACCATATAACTCTGGGTGTCTGATGAAACAGTAATCATGGCCATTGGGTACTTATATGGGCATTTCATGTGGGTCAGTTCACAAGTCCTCACAGCCAGTCCATGTCATGCCCCCATGTGACAGATGAAGAAACTGATCCTCAGAGGTCAAATGACTTGTTCAAGGTCACTCAGCTGGTCAGTAGAAGGACCTAGACATGACCCCATGTTTGTCTGACACACTGTGTATATATGAATAAAATCAGAGTGAATCAAAAGTTCCATTCCCAACTTGTATCCCGTTTCACCCATATCTTCTTTGGCTTTATTTCCCACTTTCATTTAGAACAGCAAATTTATATTTGCTATATATATCTATATTTGCAAATCTATATTTGCTATTTGTCTATATTCTGTTAAGCTGGTGGTTACCATTAATCGTCCCTACCAAATGTACTGTTTTAATATCGTATGCAAATTAGCCAGAAGGATGAATCTGAAGCAATAACAGTTTTACTATGTTAAGGAAACTCTTGAATATACAAGGTAAGTATTCATGGAACAAATATTGGTATGTATATTTTAGCACTCCCTGAATATGAAGATGCAAGTGTGTGTGTGTGTGTTTGTGTGTGTGTGTGTGTGTGTGTGTGTGTGTAGAGGAGGGAGGGAAGGAGAGAGAAGCCCTTTCTTCAGCTCGTGTACTGCCACTGTCTCCACATCTTGGCAGTTTGGGCAAGTGAAACAGTCCCTAGAAAATGCTCACGGAACTTCCCTGGTGGTGCAGTGGTTAAGAATCCATCTGCCAATGCAGGGGTCACAGGTTCAATCCCTGGTCTGGGAAGATCCCACAGGCCGAGGAGCAACGAAGCCCATGAGCCACAACTACTGAGCCCACGAGCCACAACTACTGAGCCTGCATGCCACAACTACTGAAGCCTGTGCGCCTAGAGCCCGTGCTCTGCAACAAGAGAAGCCACCACAATGAGAAGCCCGCGTACCACAACAAAGAGTAGCCCCCGCTCACCGCAACTAGAGAAAGCCCGCACACAGCAATGAAGACCCAGTGCAGACAAAAATAACTAAAATAAATAAATTTATTTTAAAAAGAAAGAAAATGCTCGCTTTTATTTATCTTCTCTCAGTCAGATTTAAGCAAAATGTCACCCAGATAAACACTCAGGGGTGATGCTGGCACCGACCTGCATTTGGATGTTCTACTACGGCTTCTGAAGTCCAGAGCCCGGCCTTCACGTAGCCCCTCTTCTCCAGAGTTATGAGAAAGCTGCCGTCTCCAACCACAACCTCCCCACTATCCAGACGTTCCAAAATGCCCTGAAGAAGAGAAAGAAAAATCACCTCAGACCCCTCTTTTTTTTTTTTCCTAAAAGCAGTCTCTAATTTTAGGAAAGGTGGTACAATGCTCTCACAGCTCCAGTTCTGTTGAAATCATCCGAGCCTAATAGTATTTCAGAAAGATTGAGAATACTCTATTATTGGACAATCCAGGTACTTGTTTTGTGCAAAGTTCTGTGACTATTTTTTCTCAAATACAATTTAATCTGAGTCAAATTGTAGTTAAAGTGCTGATGCCACAATGGTTATTTTGGTTTTTCAAGATGTTTGTGGCAGACACTGCTAGCCACCTAATGTGCATTTTTTTTCTCCTCTTCTTTGCTAATATATTTTGTTTGGGGAGACAATGTCCCCAACTTAAAAAAAAAAAATCCTCAGGCTCCTTTGCTGAGTGGGGTGGCCATGTGACACAGTGGTGGCCAATGGGAAATAAGTGAAAGTCTGCTGAAGATTTCTAGAAAAGTTTTGCTTTCCTGATACAGATGCCCACTCCCTTCCCTCTTGTCCCTTTTTCTCTGTCCTGTCTGGAATGTCAGCTTAAGCCCTGGAGGTATAGCCATCATCTTGCAGCCATGCCACTGAAAGCCACACGCAGGCTGATACCCGCAGCCTGGTGTCTTAATGACATCTTGGAGTAGCTGCAGACGCCGTGGACGGTGACCGTCCGCTAGACCTCTCGTTAGGTGAGAAAAATAAACCTCTTTTGTGTGTGAACCACTGGACATAATCCTATTGGACACAACATTTTATAATTATACCCTACATTTTCCAGCATGTTCACGGACACGTTATCATTTGGTACTCTTAACAACTTTGGGAGCCAGGCAAGGCGGATAGTTTTTATTCCCACTTTATAGATGAGGAAACTGAGGTTCAGAGAGGCTAAGTGAATTGCTCAAGATCATAGAGCTCAGTAAGTGAAAAAGCAGACATCAGACCTTCTAAATTCCTAACCTAGTCTCTATTTACCACCTTTCGAGTCAGCCCACCCATAATCTGAATATAAGGTTGCATCCAGAGCAGTTATCCAAAGCTATGGTTTCCATTGTCTACAAAGTGCTTCTCCAGATACCTGAATGGCTCGCCCTCTGATTTTCTTCAGGTCTTTGGTCAAGTGTCATTTTTTCAGAAAGAACTTCCCTGCGATTTATAAAAACTGCAAACACCCCCATGGGGATCCCTATCCCTCTTGTATAGACTGCATTCGTTGAAGATACAGCCTTTTGTTGAAAATACCAGCCAGTTCCTCTCAGCCCTGCCTACAGCTGGACACAGAGCAGTGCATGAATGGGGGAGGAAAGGTTCCCACTGCCCCTTCTAACCAGTCATATCTGCAGCCCAGGAAGGTACATTGGAAGTGGTTGCCCTGAGGCTAAGTACCAGGCCACTATCTCTACCACATCTCCATTTTCCTGTGGAGGGAAGTGGAATGGAGCCCAGCTCTGTTAACCAGAGCTGTAAGATGCTTGAGGCTCTGTCACCTCATACAGCACCTAACAAAGAGTAGGCCCTTAATAAAATATGCCAAGAGTTAGCAGACAGACAGGACTGTTTTGAAAATGGCACAAACCTCACATATGCTATAAACTTGGTCCTGACAAGGAGGAAAGAGATGATACTCTTTAATAGAAAATTAGCTAGGATTTTAAGAAAATGACAGTGCAAATTTTGACTGTTGCCTTCATGATAGCAAGTAAATGTAAGGCATTTTGGTCTGTTATCTAGATGTTTGTCCAACATTTAAAATTTTGCCAGTTTTCTAAACAGCCATTAGCAAAATAACTAAACTATCAATATTTGAATTCAGAGCATCTTTTAGCCCCTCCTTCACCGCTAGACTTACCACCTCAGTTAACTGCTACACCTGTATGATCTAAAGCCAGCTCTAGAATGACAGGACTGTGTAAAATAAAGAGCACTGGAAATTATTCGCAGTATATTTATATTTTCATTCCATCTTCCCTTTCAGTGTGGCAGTGACTCTGCCTTGGATCTGATGGTGATCTCTGAGAGGCGTTTATGCCCTCTTTTTGCAATTAACAGTATCTAGACCTCTTGGATTTAAGATCTGGCTTCAGGGCACCTCTATTCATACACAGAGGAGTAGACCAACTTCACCCTATGGCAGGAAGCTGCCAGAGGTCCATCTGCCTGAACTTGCCACCAGGACTGCTCTTTTGGATTAAAGAAGCAATTGGAGGTGTCCTCTGTAGCAGTTAAATGAATTCTTAAAATGCACCTGTTAGCTGAGCAGAGAGGTGAGGTTAGCTCTGCCCCACTAACGTCTTAACTCCCAGGTACACATTAACATGGATTCTCATATGATAATCTTGGTGTTGCAAAGAGCAGAGGCCAGGAAAAATAGAACAGGGAGAGCATATTTTTAAAAAACCTTAAAAAAAAATGAACTGTAAAAGTGAACATAGTATTAGAGAAAGTTCAGAGAAAGAAGTCAACACAATGTTCTTTGCTTCTTTTTTTTTCTGTCATGCTCATTTGCCTCAATGCCCATGTTTTACCTTTATAATCAGAAAAACATAACCAGAATATGTTTTTTTGTTAAGTTTTTTAAACGTATATTCCACATCTTATGGAACTACTACCATTACTGTGTCCTTCCTTGCAGCGTGTGTATAAATATTTTTATGTAGTTGGGATCAGTCTGTGATATATCTCCTTTTGTAACTTAACATTGCAAAGCACTTTGCCTGTTCCCATACTTAGCTTTTTAATTGGCTGCCTAATAACTTATTAAATGGATGCACTTTATTTACGGAGCCCACTATTGCAGGGCATCTTGGTTGTTCCTATCTTTTTAGTATTACTAAGTAAAACGGTGGTGCACATCCCCCCTTCCTTCCCCACCCTCTCTTCTGAATTAGGGAGCACAGATGGGTTGCCTCGAGGAGTCTGGAGATGTCCCGCGTCCAAGTTCATGCCCTTTTCCTAATTTTGTTTTGTCACGCCTTCTCCCCACCACACACACATCCAGCGTAAAAATGGGAGAACAGGGCGACAGCTAGCGAGCAGATCGGGAAAGGGGAGCCCAGAGACTCGGACTACGGAGTGAGATGAGGCGGAGGCCCCACCCCTGGCTCCGCGAACCCCACCCTCCATCCCCGCCGCGGGTCTAGGGGTGTCCATGCCCGGGACCGGTTTCAGGCCAGTCCGAGGCTTGGGAGACCAGGCAACGGCCCTTCCCAAACACACGAGGGGCACGAGCACTGGGGCCATTGAGTCGAAGAGCTGTAGGTGCGGGCGGGCGGAGGGCAGGAAATGTGAGCGCGGCCTGAGTCCGATGGCTGGACTTCAAACCCCTGCTCCACCTGGACTAGATCGGTGACCCTGAGCTAGGGTCTCGGACTCTGAGCCTACAGTTTCCTCACCTGTAAAATGGGAATAAACGTGAAGAGGAGATAATTTGCATGAAGCACTCGCGCAGTGCAGGGCAGCGAGTCAAGGCTCCATAAATGCTACCCAATATTGTTATCTCATCCTGACACCTAGGCACTACAGTCGTCCGAGCGACTCGCGAGCGGGTAAACCGAGGCTCAGAGCCGTCCAGGTGCCTCGCCCAGACCGCAGAGCTTGATTAGGGGCTGAGGTGAAGCCCCGCGGCCAGGAGGGCTGAGTACCTCCCGGTTTCCCCGAAACTCACCTTCTTGGCTCCGGGGCTTCCGGCCATCGCCATCGCGCAGCGGCTGTGGCGGGCGCTGAGTGGCGGGCAGCTCACGGAGCCAGAAGCCCGCCCCTCGCCGGGGGGAGGGTCCCACCGCCTCCCACCTCCCCTGATGTCTGCTGGCTTGGGAGTAGGTACCTGCGCCCTCGCCCTATGGTCTCGACCTCGGCATGTTCTGCCTGGGCGCGCGGCGGCTGCGGGGCTTCCCGCTGCGGGGCTCTCCCGGCCGCCTACTTTACGTCTGCGGCCGCGAAGGGTGAGTGGGGCCGGGTCTGCGCGGAGGCCCGCGGCTGGGCAGCTGCGGGGTGCGAGCGCAGGGCTGAGGCGGTCTCCGGGTTAGGGGTGCTTCCGACCCCGAGAAGTGGGCATTCGGCTTTCTTCTCGAATTATGGGTGTTCTTTTCTACGCACAACCGTTCAAAGTGAGAATATCAAAGGGTTCCTGGTGCAAAGACTCTCCTATCCCCATTCCCTTCCCCAGTCAACTGTTAGCAGCGTCTTCTGTATGGGGAGGCAAACGCAGGTGTATATATGGTCTTCTTTGACTTACTTATACCTTGCTTTTTACAATGCGTCTTGGAGAAGCTCATGATCTAGCTAGGAAGACAGACATGCAAATCAATATATAAAGCCACCGAGCAATATTTATAATTAGAGAAGCAGGTACACGGTGAGAGGACGTTGAGCGAGGAAGAGCGTTGTACTCCATCTAGCTCTCTTCAGCCTGGAAAACATTGGAGGGAGGAGGTGATCCAAGATTTATAGATAATGGACTTCATGATTATTATGGGTTTTTTTATGGAATAAAATGTTTATCAGTGTGTTTTTAAAGTAGACTGAGAAAAATTATTCTCTAGATTTCTTTGAGAAAAGTCATCTGTTCAATTCTTTAGCTCTATTAAGTATCTACAGTGGGTCAGAATTAGGGGAATGGGGTTCAAATGCCTCCTCCTCCCTCCCCCAACCAGGTTGCCTAAGTCAGATTGAGGCTCCCAAAGGATTGTCAGCACATGTAACTCTCCCAGGCACTAGATGTTAAGTACTTAAATAAGGAGAATCACACTAGTCAGAAAAAAACCCACAAAAACTATAACTATCATAGCCTAGTAAAGCTACTATTAAAAACAATGTCTTCCAGAGAAGAAAACCCACCCTCACGTGCAGAAACAAGATGGAAAGACAGGGCAGAAACAGTGATAATTGGAGGTGGCTGCGTTGGTGTGAGTCTGGCTTATCACTTGGCCAAAGCAGGCATGAAAGATGTGGTCCTCCTGGAGAAATCGGAGCTCACTGCTGGATCTACCTGGCACGCAGTAAGAAAACGATCTCAACACCGTCATATGCACTGAACGGTCACTTGTGCAATTGATTTTTTTTCCCATTCACAGCTCCCCACTGAGAGCTCTTTAGAGCAAGTTCCCTTTCCGTAGCGTTGGAAGGTGCAATTGCAGTTTAGTTGGTACACTTTAAGTGGGTGATCAACATGTATGACGTTGGTAATCATGAGAAGATCATCTTGAACATATGACTCTGGATTCAAATCCTGACTCTGTCATTTTCCACTTCTGGCAACTTACTTAAGTTTCTAGTTCCTGATGTGTAAAATGGGAATATTAATAGTACCTACCTAATAGGGTTGTGATGAAGATTGAATTAATATGTGTAAAGTTATTATGGTAAGTGGTTAGTAAATGTTAGCTTTTGTACCAAAGGATAGTGGCTGGGCGATCCTGAATACAGGCCTGAGACCTTTACCTATATCCCCTCACCTGGCTTTAGTGATCCTTTTATGTTTATTGATTTATGATTTTAAGTTAGTGCTGTGAGACAGCAGCTTGGCTTCATGAGGACTTAACTATGAGGGCTGAGAACGTGCAACACAGCTTTCATGTTGTATTAAATGAAACACACGACCAAGTCAATCTCGCCTATTTAATGGTATGCATAATTGTTCCAGTGCTGTATAATAATTGGGCTTACATCGAAAGCTGCTCAGGTAAATGAGGTGATTGACACTGCTTTCATACTGCCAAACCAATTATTTCTGAAGTCAGCTAAGATGGGAGAGGAAGATTTTATGACTGCAGGTGCCATTTTTGTTTGGAGGAAGAGTTGGGATGAACAACGAGGTCCTACTGTATAGCACAGGGAACTATATTCAGTATCCTGTAATAAACCATAATGGAAACGAATATGAAAAACAATATATATATATGTATAACAGAATCATTTTGCTGTATACCAGAAGCTAACATAACATTGTAAATCAACTATGCTTCAATTTAAAAACAAGTTGGGCAGTGTTAGCTTCTGCTCGTCATCCCTTTCCATCATTAGCTTTCCACTACTGAGACAAGAGGGAACCCTGCTTTTAGGGGCCTTTTGACACCCAGAACGTGCTCACGGTAAGGGATAGAGTTGGATCTCCTGCCTCCAGCTGAGCTTCAGAGAGATTGATGCCCAGACTTAAGCCCAGTTCACCCCAGAGTCCCTGTGGTCACATAGTCAGACCACACCCACCAATTGGATGGAGACTTATAGAAAAACGGCATCAAGCCCTGCTTCTCTTCTTTCTTCTCCTGCCAGCCCTCTCACTTCTCAGTCTGGGAGGGAGGCCCAGCTACCTGGTCCTCGCTGAGTGTCTTTTCTGAGTCTCCATAGGCACATTTGTCTCTTGTGTCAGCAGTTCTCCCTCAGCTTGCTTCCTGCTACCTGGAGAGAGGGGCCCAGGAAGCCACTGACCCTTCTGGCTCTTCTCCCCTCCCTGAACTAGACTTTCTATGCAGATTTCCTTTTATCATGGAATAGAAAGCCTGCATTTCTGCCACAGCTCTCCCATGACTTCTTTTTGGTGGACATTCGGTCAGTCTTTCAACAAATATTTATGAAGAGCCTATATTGTGTCAGGCCAGCACTGTTCTAGGAGGTGAGGACACAGCAGTGTGCAAAACAAAGCCCCTGCCCTCATGGAGCCACATTCTGGTGGGGCAGATGGAAGAAAACACAAATGATGCTCTAGAGTAATCGGTGCCAGCAGAGTGGAGCGGGGTGAAGGGATGAAGAATGATGGGGGTGGAGGAGCCTGGAGGCTACTTCGAAAAGGTGACGCTTGAGCAGAGACTGGGCAGGAGTGAGGGAGCAAGGGGGCCATGAGGCTCTCCAGGGAAGAGCATGTAAGCAGAGGGAAATTTTGCCGAATGGGAATCTCCTGAGAGGGAGGGCTTACGCCCTTTTAACACTTCCAGATTATTAAGGAGGGTGTACACTTTAATATTTTAATTACTTTTTTGTTCATTTATGGTGGATTGACTTGATGTAACCTCCAATTTAGTTACTAGAGTAACTAGAATCCCTGAATATTACTTCTTAAACATCCTATGAATAATAATAATAACAATAAAGCAACATATCCTTAGCTTAAGATCTTTTAAGAAAAGTGGGCAAAGTTTTTAAGATGATGGCTTCTTCTTAAAAGTTAACTGTGCAAACTAATTTCCCCTTAAGCAGAGAGATACCAGAATGAGTGGAAAAGGCATTTTTCTGCTTTGTGAACGAAGTAGTAGGCTCTGGTTCACAAAATAAGATTCATGCAGGGTGAGTTCAAGATGGAGTCAGGTATCAGAAGCCAGGTTATTTGGGCCCCTACAAATAAAGGAAAAGAAAACTGGATTGCCCTAGGAAGCTGATTAGAGGATTTCTTGCAAACAAGGGGGTCTCCCACCAAAGAGCATCCTGAAGAACTGCCACAGATTAGAATTTTTTTGAGCTATAATTGACATAATAGTTTCAGGTGAAGAACATAATGATTTGATACTTGTATATATTGCAAAAGGATCACAATAAATCTGGTTAACATCCATTACCACACGTAGATACAAAATTTTTTTCTTGTGATGAGAAGTTTTAAGATGTACTCTCTTAGCGACTTTCAAATATACAATACAGTATTATTAACTGTAGTCACCATGCTGTACGTTCCATCCCCAGGACTTCTTTATCTTATAACTGGAAGTTTGTGCCTTTCGACCCCCTCCACGCATTTCACCCCCTCACCACCCCTGCCTCTAGCAACCATCGATCTGTTCTCTGTATCTCTGAGTTCCATTGTTTTGTTTGTTTGTTTTTAGATTCCTCACGTAAATGAGATCATATGGTATTTGGTATTTATAGTTCTTTGTCTTGTTTTATTTAGCTAAATGCTGTCAAATTCCGTCCATGTTGTTGCAAATGACAGAATTTCCTTCTTTTTTATGGCTGAGTAATATTCCATTATATATATATACATGTCACATTTTCTTCATTCATTTTTTAACAGAGAAATTTTGGAGCAGATATGAGAATGTGGACGTTTTGGGGGGCCAGCTGAAGGCGTAGACTACAGAAATAAAGGCAGTCTCACTGGAGAATAACATGTGCTCAAGGCTAAACATTTCTGGGACATGCAGGAATCAGATGCGCTGGGGAGGAGGGCACAGCTTGCAATGTGAATATTCAAAATGGAATCACAAGTCCAACAGTCTTGAGGTTTTGCTGGATTTTAACGAGACTGTTTTGTCAGCCCCAATAATACTGCTAATATAGAACATTTCTTGTAGGATGGAAGGAAAGGGGAGAGAATGGACAAAGAAGCAGTTTTGGCATATGGGGTCCCCAGGAGAGGTTGCCCCTGGGAATGGTGTCAAAGTGGTTGTTTTGGAGGGCTGAGGACTAAACATGCAAGATTATGTATTTGGGGTGTAGGAAGATAATGTTAGACCTTTCTGTTTATTTTATTTTATTTTTTTATTAATTTTTTTTTTTTGCGGTATGCGGGCCTCTCACTGTTGTGGCCTCTCCCGTTGCGGAGCACAGGCTCCAGACGCACAGGCTCAGCGGCCATGGCTCACGGGCCCAGCCGCTCCGCGGCATGTGGGATCCTCCTGGACTGGAGCACGAACCCGTGTCCGCTGCATCGGCTGGCGGACTCTCAACCACTGCGCCACCAGGGAAGCCCTCTGTTTATTTTTATCTAAAAATATAAGAAAGACATTAGCTTTACTAATCTTTATAAATAGCCCTCACCTTTGATGTGGGTGACATATTGTGTATGATACCAATGTTGCCTAAGGGAGAGGTTGGTGCTCCACAATGGGAGTGTCCCCATTCTTTCTTTTGTCTTGATCTGTCATGACATATTGCAGATCACATGCTATAGGATATCAATGTTAAGATCGATTTTATAGAAACAAGGCTTTAAATAATATTATTTGTGATGAAAGGGAGAGGGAATGACCTTGAGAGTGTTGTACTACACAGAGGTTTGTTGGTTATCCCGGAACAATAATCAAAAGAGTTGTAAAAAAAGTTTTTCTTTTACAAAAAGACAAGTGTCCCCAGTTTGGTGATCTTTGTAGTGATGGAAGTGGCTGCCAGTCATTCTATGTAGTAGATACATACAAAACAATAGATGTAGTTTATTCCTTCGAAGTCAAGGTGATGCTCACAATAAGTGAAAAATAATTTTTGGAAAATAGTCCTGTTGGAAAGAAACCATTTTGAGAAGGGGTGTTTGGAAATGTTGGTATCATTTTTAGATTTTTCTGGCCAAAATGTTATGTATCACCTAGAAAAAACTCTCATACATGCAAGAGATAAATTTAAAGTTAAGTTTAAACCCATTTAACATTTTCCCAAATGAGGAGTTTCAGTGGGTTTGCACCCATTTTTTAAAATGTAAAATGCAATACCTCCCAATTAACTTATAACAGCTGATGGACAAGAGAACGTGAAACATTAATAGTCAAATTTCAGTAAAAACCTTTTGGTAGGTGGTGATGGGTATGGAAGAAGTGGCATCAAGATACAGAGAGTACAGCCAAGAGGGGGCACTTCTCCCACTTACATCTTTGTATCACTGACAGATAGCTTCTTCAGCTATCACAGCCATTCAAACCATCACAAAAGAAAACACACCAAGAAATTAGACCTTCAAATCGCTGTTTTACCAACATTAATCCGACATATATATTTTAGTAATATAAAATATTACATAGCCCTTGCTAAAATATTAATAAGCTTAATATTCAAAAGCTTTTCTACACAATAAATTTTTAAAATTCAGAAACCTTTCTGCACAATCAATAAAGTAAGAATTATTTACAACATTTAATTCATTTCCAGTTGTTTTTGTGTGTTTTATGAGCTCTGCTAATATAGTAATACATATTTATACGTCATGTGGGAATAAAGAAATACACATATTTTAGTGGATATGCTCAAATATTTTTATTGGATGCGAGTACCTGGAAGCACTGGGATATGGGAAGGCTTGAGGTCAGTCACTGGGCTTTTTGAGGCTGTAGAGGCTCATGACAGAGTGGGAAGGATTATTAAATAGAGAGAGGACATCACTAGCTTTAGCACCCATGGATTATTTTTCTAACTGCATCATTCCTTTCATACTTATTGTTAGTGTGCTAGAAGGAAGAGCTTTCCACTCTCCCTACTTATTTATTGATTTATATCAACAAGGATTTATATATTCTTATTTTATTCAAAGAGTTATAATTCTTAATGATTATTCTTTTTTTTAAATTGAAGTATATTTGATTTACAACGTTGTGGTAATTTCTGCTATACAGCAAAGTGATTCAGTTATACATATTTATATTCTTTTTCATATTCTTTTCCATTATAGTTTATCTCAGGATATTGAATATAGTTCCCTGTGCTATACAATAGGACCTTGTTGTCTTAATGATTATTCTTGTCTGTGTTTCATCTTCCCTCTTTTATCTTCTCCACCAACTGTAATCATTTTCTTTCTGCAGATCAAAAGTAAGCCCCTGCCTGTCCTCCATGAAGCCTTCTGTGATCCTTCCAGCATCTCTTCTCTTCTCTTAGTTCCCTTAGTTCTTGTGTCTTTCTCTCTATGCTCTGGCACTTAATCATATGCTCTTGATTTCATTGTTTCATGTATGAAAGTTTCATGTCCCCAATCAGACTATAAAATCTTGAAGGGTAAGAACAGTGTTTTTCTTCTTCTTCAAACTTCCCACTTAAAATATCCTTGCTGGAGCCCAGAACGGAAAAACATTGTACCCTTCTTCCACCCCATGCCACAGGACTGACACACAAGTTAACAATAAATACCATGCAGGACATTACATTCAAATAACTCACAATAAAAGCACAGATACGGTTGACCCCAAATTTTGAACACATTAAAAGACAAAAACTGGTTGATAAAAAATGTAAGGAATACAAAAATTATATATATATATATATATATATATATATATGTGTGTGTGTGTGTGTGTGTGTGTGTGTGTAATTTTATACCTGACAAAAAATTGAGTTCAGGATTTACTTCTGACTGTCCCGGCAGCAAGGAAACTAGGGTTGTATGAATTGTTCAGTAGAAATAGTTATAGCATTTCAGTAAGAAAGACCAATTTTTCCTTGACCAGAAATTCCTAGAAGAATTTATTCCCTAAAAAAAGGATATTGAGCTAAATGTTTTGAGTAAGAGCTTTACAAAACAAACTGATGTGACCCTTTCAGAAGAGAGATCATTAACTCATTCTATGAAAACAGCTTTCCAGGGTGGGGAAGAAGATTGATGTAGTGTAGATATATCATTTTCGGGTGGTCTGGCTCTACCTAGGTTAAACTTAGAGGATCTTGAGGAGTGAATGGTGAACAGAACCCTAGGCCCAGGCTTGTGAATATCCATTTTCTCAACTGACACGAGATATATTGAAAACAAAATTGAGTTCTCTAGAAGATGCCTGAAGACCAGAGATTCTCTATTATTGAACTAGAAAACTTCATATCACACTAGATACCAAGCATGTAAAGAAGGATGTGATATTTGGCTGAAAGTTAGGGAGCCTGACTCACAGTTGCCTCATTATGGGGCTGTGCTATGAGAGGACCTATGAACTTGGGCCAACATTTTTCTCAGAAAAGTAGCCAAATGCTTGAACAAGTACTTGATAGACCCCGAGGATTCTGGTCCATAAAGAATCTGGTCCATAAAGGATCTGATGAACTTTAATGGCGGATTTTTTTTTTAATTGAAGTACAGTTGATTTACAAAGTTGTGTTAGTTTCAGGCGTACAATGAAGTGATTCAGTCATACATATATGTTCTTTTTCAGATTCTTTTCTATTATAGGTTATTAACAAGACATTAAATATAGTTCCCTGTGCTACATAGTAGGTCTTCCTTGTTTATCTATCAATATTTTATATATAGTAGTATGTATCTGTTAATCCCAAATTCCCAATTTATCCCTCCCCTGGCTCTTTCCCCTTTGGTAACCATTAGTTTGTTTTCTATGTCTGTGAGTCTATGTCTGTTCTGTAAATAAGTTCATTTGTATCACTTTTTTTAGATTCTGCATATAAGTGATATCAGTAGAACCAAATGCCCAACACGAAGAACTTTATATATACTCCCAAACAGACTTTATTTTAAACAGATTGTATTCGGATGAGCTTTCCAGGATAAATTAGCTGCTGAATGGGGCCCCAGACACTTAACTGAGAGAACCTGCTTCATATCATTGCTTAGAATTCTTTGCCTGGATACTATATTGCATCCGCCAGAGTTGATAAAAAGGGGTTTGGCAGGTAATATTTAGATATTTTCCTGAGAGTGATTATTCAATATTTATTCAGGAAATGTTTGCGGTGTATAATCTATGTGCTCATTCATCAACTGGTTAAGCTATGACAAAGGTCTGTTCACCACTCAACAGGCTCTAATTCCTAGGAATGTTCCACTTCTTCAATTTTGGAAATTTCAAGAAAGAAAATAGGAGGGCCGCTCAATTCAAGGGAATGGTGGGGATCGAGACAAGGAAAACTTTTTGCTTGCTTGTTCATAGTCCTCCTAAAGGGAACACACGCTTTGTTGGTTTGAGTCCACATTGTATGCCGTCCCCCCATATTTTTCCTAATAGCGTACATTCCTAACCTAAGTGATTCCATCTCAGTCATCCCGTTTCTGAATCTGCAAACAATCCTTTCCCTAATAACTTTTAGGGACTTACTATATATGTTTGTTGGCTGGCTCTCACATTATTTATGTGGTTCAAGTGGGTTCTTATAACTGTCACGAGCCTTATGCAATGTGCATTCAAACTCGTGCTGATGTGTTCTCATCCCAGAGGACTGGCTGGTGCTTGTCAATTTCTTGCCAGTAATAAATTACTTCTTAACAGATAAACTGTCAACATTTTGAGAATGTTAATTTTTTTCGGTATTTCCTTTCCTCCCCACTTTTAAGGCAGGTTTAACAACTTACTTTCATCCTGGAATAAACTTAAAGAAAATACATTATGATAGCATCAAACTTTATGAGAAACTGGAAGAAGAAACTGGACAGGTAAATGCATTTAGCTTGAAATTGTCTGTTTAGGTCAGTTTCTCAGAGATACATAAGATTACTGAAGGATTTTGATATCATCATGTATCGCTGTGTGTAGTGACAGCCATGGCATGTGAAATGTGGTAGAAGATTCTGATGAGAGTTTAAGATGAGAACCTCTAGAACTTGCTTTTCAATCAATTTAATTTCTTGAAGTGTATTACCCATGTAATTACCTGCTCCTGATTTTTTATTTTATATTTATTTATTTATTTATTTTTAAAGAAGATGTTGGGGGTAGGAGTTTACTAATTTTATTTATTTATTTTTGCTGTGTTGGGTCTTCGTTTCTGTGCGAGGGCTTTCTCTAGTTGTGGCAAGTGGGGGCCACTCTTCATCGCGGTGCGTGGGCCTCTCACTATCGCGGACTTTCTTGTTGCGGAGCACAGGCTCCAGACGCGCAGGCTCAGCAGTTGTGGCTCACGGGCCTAGTTGCTCCGTGGCATGTGGGATCCTCCCAGACCAGGGCTTGAATCCGTGTCCCCTGCATTAGCAGGCAGATTCTCGACCACTGCGCCACCACGGAAGCCCTCCTGAGTTTTGAAATGAGAAAAGAATAAAAAGCAGCTTTCAAAAATATCTTTAGTCAGCTTCTATATCTAGAAACTAAGATATCACAGCCTTTCTGCACTGGATTGCAAAGGATCTGACAACTGTACATGCCAGATTGTCACATGCCTTCGAAAAGTACTTCACTAAAAGCCCCTCACTTTTTTTTTTAAATGTTTGTTTGTTTGTTTATTTATTTATTTATGGCTGTGTTGTGTCTTAGTTTCTGTGCGAGGGTTTTCTCTAGTGGCGGCAAGTGGGGGCCACTCTTCATCACAGTGCACGGGCCTCTCACTATCGCAGCCTCTCTTGTTGCAGAGCACAGGCTCCAGACGTGCAGGCTCAGTAGTTGTGGCTCACGGGCCCAGTTGCTCGGCGGCATGTGGGATCTTCCCAGACCAGGGCTCGAACTCATATCCCCTGCATTGGCAGGCAGATTCTCAACCACTGTGCCACCAGGGAAGACCCCCTCACTTTTACTTTTCTCTCTTCTCATTTGTATTAGTACTTTCAAAATAAAGTGGCAGGCAAAGAGTATCCATAGACTAAGACTGAAGTCTGCTTAAAATTTTCATGCTATTTCCCCTGCCTAAAACCATCACATGGCTCCCCACAGTCTACAGGACAAAAGCCAAAGAAGACGGGCCTTCATTAGCTAAGCCCTGCCTGCCTTTCCAGTGTTTTCTCTTGCCACTCTTTGCTATGCTCAGTTGCTTCAGCTATGCTTAACTGCAAACAGTTCTAGAATGAGCTGGGCTGTCTGCCTGAGACAGCATTCCCTCTGGTCCCCATTTCAGCATTCGCCTTCCACTCTTTCCCGGGGGGGGCGTCTCCTTTGAGAAGCCATCCTTGGCTTTGTTCACCCAGCAGTCAGGCGGAGCTGAGGGCATATCTCTTGGTTCTAAGAACATGTGTACACATACCTCTTATATTACGAATCCCCCTCAATTGTGATTGTTGCTTTACTGATTGGTCTTTCCTACAGAGTCCGAGCAACTTGAAGATAATGACTGCATCTTTGATCACTGTCACGCAGGGCCTTGCTGAGTGCTTGGCCAACTAAAGGACTTCAGTAAATGCCAGGGCTTCCCTGGTGGCGCAGTGGTTGGGAGTCCGCCTGCCGATGCAGAGGACGCCGGTTCGTGCCCCGATCCGGGAGGATCCCGCATGCCGCGGAGGGGCTGGGCCCGTGGGCCATGGCCGCTGGGCCTGTGGTCCGGGGCCTGTGCTCCGCGGCGGGAGAGGCCACAGCGGTGAGAGGCCCGCGTACCGCAAAAATAAATAAATAAATGAATGAATGAATGTTTATTTCGATTCACACTTAATCTTCTCACCGCAACATTCTGATTCTTCATGTTTTCTCTTCAAATCCTTTGTCTTTCTTTTCTTCACATAATTTTCTTCCACTCTGTACGGGAGCACTATCTCATGTTGTAATTATGCATTTAGCTGTCCATCTTCACCTATAGACTGTAAGCTCCATCCAGGCAGGATCTTCATCTGTCTTGTTCACAACAGCATCTCTGGGGCTTAGCATAGTGCCTGGCACAGAGGAGACACTTAGTAAATATTTGTAAAATGAACATCTTTTCATATGATGTAAATATGGTATATAGCTATCACTTTCACTGCATAGTGAATCTCTTTTCTTACACACCTTCATTTTCATTGTGCTGGAGAAGAACCATGTTTGAGTGCCAAATAATGATTTATGAGTTTTTACTGGCATTGTCATCACAGGTGGTGGGATTCCATCAGCCAGGTAGTATCAGAATTGCTACAACTCCTGTAAGGGTAGATGAATTTAAATATCAAATGACTCGGACTGGCTGGCATGCAACGGAACAGTATATTATTGAACCTGAAAAAATACAAGAGATGTTTCCTTTACTCAACATGAATAAGGTATTTATCCTAAGGGCATTTTTTTTTTTTTTTTTTACCATTTGTTGATTTTAATTAAGATCAGAAAATGTTATTTTAGAAATTTAATTAGAAAAAACTTTGTGCACACATTTTGAATGTCAAAATCAGACGATTAATGCTGGAATTTGGGTAGATTATAAGATGGGCTATTATGTTTGCTAAATACAGTAAAGGTAATGAAAAATCTTATTAGCTTTCTACCTATTACAACTGAGGAAACATTTTCAATACCTCTCTATTACTGTATCCCCCAGATCTGGAGGTTCCTATAAATAAACCTTCTGCTTGAGAAATGCAGAGAAGACAATAACCAGGTGTGACAAATGTGTGTATAGAAAGACTGTGTTACTAACATTTTTTTTACAAAATCAAAGGTAGAAGTACATGTTATATTGCTACACAGATATCACCTAACTCATAGCTGTACTACCCTGACAGGTATTGATCTAACCAAATTTAGCTGAGAAAATCCACTTGGGAATTTAGTGTCTTTTTGCTGGGTGATAATTCCATTTGAATAATAATAACAATGATTAATACTGCACTACCTAACACTACAGCACATACTTAATGTACTAGGTACTATGCAAAGCCATTTACATGTATAATCTCATTTACTCTTCACAATAATAATAGAAGGTATAGATTATTACTAAACAGGAAATTGCAGCTTAGATAGTGTACATAGTGGGCCCAAGCCCATCCAGCTAGAAAGAGCTGGAGGAGATTTGAACCCAGGCTCTCTGACTCCTTTGTACCTATGCTACCTAAAGGTACAAGGTGGAGCTGTTCAGGGAAGCAGAGGCTTGTGTTTCTCCCCAGTGTAGTATCTATGACGCCTAAGTGTTCATAGCATTGCTCTGGGAGCTGGGTTGTTAGCCCCTGTGAGTCTTGACAGGTTGCTGGCACTCCGTTTTCAGTAGTTTTGTGTGATGCCAGTGTGGTGGCAGATTGGTGTCGCATTGCATTGTCTGCGTTAAAATTCTGCCACCACTGCCAGGAAGGATATTCTTATATCTGTTTATATGTCAATCTTGGGATGCTCTGCTGGAAGTTCTCACCATCACAGATTTTTCTCAAAGACATTGGGCAATGGAAATATGTGGGAAGGGTATTCTCTGGCTCTGGGCAGGGTGCCAAATCAAATAGATCTAGGGTCACTGCATAAGGACATATCCATTATAAAACACCAAAGTGACATTTAGAAGTCTACAGTAATACAAATTCCATTAAAACCAAAAGTCTCTTGCACTAAACCTATAACAAGAGATTGGATTAGTAATCCAAAACTTCCCACAAAGAAAAGCTGGGGCCCAGATGGTTTTCACTGGTGAATTCTACCAGACATTTAAAGAAGAATTACTACAATTCTTCAGAAACTCTTCCAAAAGTAGAAGAGAATTGAACACTTCCCAACTTATTCTGTGAGGCCAGAATGTATTGCTGTGATACCAAAACTAGACAAAGACATCACAAGAAAAGAAAGACCTGTATGTCTTATGAATATTGATGCAAAAGTCCTCAACAAAATACTAGCAAACTGAATTCAGCAACATATAATAAGGATTTTTTTAGCATAACCAAGTGGAATTTATCCTGGCTAGGCAGGGTTAGTTTAACATCTAAAAATCAATCAATGCAATATTGCATGAATAGAATAAAGGACAAAAAGACATCATCATCTCAAAAGATGCAGAAAAAAAATTGGCAAAAGCCTCTTGACCATACTTGGTGATTAATAGATTTTTGTTGAATGGATGAGAACTAACTGTACTATTTCAGTGCTCCCTCCTTGTTTCATCTGAGTTTTATTCTTCTTTGTTTCCCCCACAGTACCTCAAGCCGTAGCACAAAGTAGGTACTTAAGAACTAGTTGTTGATGACTGAATCAAGTATACAGTTTCCTGACACCAGATATATATTTAACATGTGAATCTATTAACAGTATTAAGCAATTAAATATAAATAATTAATCAATTAGCATTAGATTTAACTGCAAATGTTAGAAACCAAAATAATAATGCTTAAACAAGATAGACGTTTATTTCTCTTTCATTTTGGCAGTCCAGGGCTGAATGGTGGCTCTTATCCATGAAGACTTCAGGGATCTATTCGCCTTCTGGATCATTGCTTTGTCATTCATAGGATGTGACTCCTTTGTTCTTACTCCAAGATAGCAGCTAGAGCACCAGCCATCATGTCTGCATTCCAGACAGCAGAATGGAGGAAGGGACAAAGAAGGGACAAAGGGCATATGCCAGTTGTCTCCTTAAAATGGTTCATGCGACCATGACTCTTTCATTTGACACTTTCATTTGCATTTCATTGACCAGAATTTAGTGATAGTTTTAGCTACCATCTGGAACTAGTAGCTGCCAACTATTGGAAACTCTTTGTTCTTAGTGGTTATGTGTCTAAATAAACATTTGGTTTCCATTGCTTTGTGTGGGAGGGGAGAATGAATGTTGGAGACAATTGCAAACCTCTGTCAAATAGCCTGTCTACTTAACTCTCAATGTGAGTCCTGCCTAGCTCTGAGCTTGGACATAGGGAAAAAAAAGTGGAGACTGATCAATCTGATGCCATGATGCATTTTTCAAGTCCAGTTTTGCTAAACATTTGCTGGCAGGATACAGTTACACTGAGTGAGTATATGTATTCATTTGAATATTGACTCTTTTGTGATCGATTTAGATTTTAGCTGGACTGTATAATCCTGGAGATGGTCACATTGATCCTTATTCTCTAACTATGGCCCTGGCTGCTGGGGCTAGGAAATATGGTGCCCTTTTAAAATATCCTGCACCGGTGACTTCTTTGAAACCCAAGTCAGATGGAACATGGGATGTTGAAACACCACAGGGATCTATGAGAGCAAATAGAATTGTGAATGCTGCAGGTAAGCGTCATTTAAAAAAAAAAATACTGTTTTTTTTCTAGTGGCAAAGAAATAAGGTATTTAGTCATAACGTAATGTTTTATACTATGAACATTGTTATGAAACACCGTGGTACTCCCATGGCGAACATTTTGTCTGTTTCTAAGCTACAAAGCTCTCCCTCCATCACTTTGCTCTTGTTGTGTGAGATAACTCTGTCCTTGGTTATCCATAGTGAGTTGGTTTTCTTTTCCATGCTCCATTTTATTCTGCTCCGGATAATGTTTTGCCAAATTATGCTGCTTTTTCCTACCTGTGTTCACACTTTCTTTATAATAATAACCAAATTCTAATGTTCAAATTCACGAGCATCCTCTTTGCTCTCAGTTTGTTTTCTAGAGCAGAGTTGATTATTTGTGTTCTTTCTCATCTATTTTGATTACTTTACTCTGTCCAAAAACCTTTTAACCCTTTTCCTTTCAGCACATTATTAAATATATTTCATAATCTTTTCTTTAGGTTGCTCTGTTACAATCTAGACTCAGAGTAATGAAGCCAAAAGGGATATTTGAGATAATCTAACAACTCACTCATTTTCCATTTGTGGAGACCAAGGTCCAAGAAGGTTATACTAATTGGCAAAGTGACAGTTATGTCAGAGCCAGGACTTGAACCTGGGTCTTTTGATTCTTGAATTAACATACTTTCTATCAGATTCTTTGCCTATGAAGTAATTTTCAAATATTACACATTAAAAATAAATCCTCGAGCAAATGAAACTGCTTGTGCAATCTAAACTGGGCTAATAATTTATATTTATCTATAGTTCATAATGGTTAATTTAAAACGTAAAATAAACATAAGGCAGCTACTGATTTTCTCATGTTCTGCTCTTTGAGTCATTGCTTAAATTTACAAAATGAAAACAATCTTTATTATTTATCAGATCAGATGATACGCCATGAGGACATGCCAGAAACAAATACCCTTAGGATTCTTTCCTCTAAATCGTAACTTCTGATTGATGTTATTTTTTAACAAACCATTTTTAGTGGCCCTGGAAAAAGTCATGTCTTCAGTATTTAAGAGTTTAAGTTAGTATTTCTGAATCTTTCTAACCCATGCCCCCCATTTGAAAAGCATAAAATCTCATTCATTCTTTAACATCATTTGAAATTCCAGATAATGTAAAACAACTTACATAATAAATAAGAGCAAAGGCATAAAACTTTGCTTTGTTTTTGAATTTCACTTGCCTGCCCCCAAGGAAATCCCCATCAGGCACCCCCTATCTCCCACTGTCCTTGGGTACATCTGGTCTAAATTCTCCTAGAAGATCCAAGGCAATGAAATCATTCATCCTTTTTTTTACAAGTAGCAAAAATTCTTTGCAGTCTTGCAACTTTCTTTATGGTCTCATGAATTCAGCCTCTAAAAACATTTGACTGTTTTCCTAGTGATAGCAAATACTAAATAAACATGCTCTGACTTCACATTCAGCACCAGTGTCAGACATTGCTAATTGATCACTGCACTCATTTCAGAGAGACTTGGACAAACCCCGCGATTTTTCTTAACACAGTGCTTCAGGCAGCCACACACTCCCAACTGATATTTTGACAAATAACATAGAAGACCTTAATTTAACACATTTATCTATTGTTTTCCTAAAATGGATACATATTTATTTGCACGATTCATTGTCATTGTAATATTTTGTTTTCTAAAGCACAATCTGTGAGGAATAAGGAATCTCTGAAGAGAAAGAATAATTTCCAAAGAGATCTGACCTAAGCCCAGGACATTGGTTACCAGATGAAATATTCCATGCTCTATGCAGCTGTGCAATCTTGTGGGGTGATCAGGGCAGAGGAGGGCAATGGCAGGAGGTCCTGGAGAACAAATCAGAAAACAAATCCCAGACCAGCACCAGAAAAACTGTCCTTCTTCATTCTTTGCTCCTGATGCCTTTAACTCAGCCACGTCTGAGTTCCATCCTCAGGTCCTGGTAACTCCAGGCAGCTCCTTGTTCACAGTTGTATGAAGAACTATACGGTCTCCATTCTCAGTTCTTTACATCATTCAGATCACATCTCTGGCCCATATCATTTTTTTTCCTTTTTCTTCTCCATCTCTTCTCTTCCACTGGGCAAAAGTTATTGGAGAAAACCTAACTGATCACATATAAATAGTCCGTGGAAGGTGTGGAGGGGTGTGTGTTCAGTTATTTCTGTCTGTTTTCAAAAAAAACTTTATTTAAAGTACAGAAGTTCCCCAAAAAGTAAACCTCAGTAATAGGGGGTGAAGTTTTGGATATGCCCCTTTCTAGACTTAAAGCTAACAAAGATTAATTTTATGAATAAAAGCAACCATCTGCAGAAGGCATTGTGCTAACACGATTTAGAATGTGTGTCTGATGGAATGTTTCCCAGAGTTACCCAGTGAGTCCAGGATGTCTCATAAATTCAGGTGAGGCCCTCAGGCAGCTCCGAAACCTAATTAAAGTAACCAGGATATAGACTTGGAAATACAACCAAAACGTAAATGATGTAAAGGCCACTCTTATCTACTCAATTGTAGCATAACCTGCTAAAAGTTGTCATATAACAGAAGGCTGCTGGATCTTCAGGATCTCCATGGAAAGGGAAGTCTAAAAGCAGAAATGTATCAGTTTGCTGATGTGTCTCCAGCACTGTCCAGGGCAGTGGGGCTATCTCAACCAGAGACACGTTATTGCCAACTGTGTGACTTGGGCAAATTACTCATTTGTAAAATGGAGATAATAATTCCCATCTGAACAAGTTATTCTGATCCGTACATGATGTAAAGTACCCAGAAAAGTCCTACCACATAGAAAGCACTAAACAAATTAAGTATAATAATGATAATTTTTATGATTATTATAATTATTTCCTTGAAAGTTTATGCCCTGGTCTGGGAAACACTAGCATCAAGTGTCACAGCTTCTTGGTACCAGCCTTAAGATTCCCCAGATCCTTTCACTTGCTCTGTAGTCATCCAGCACCCATTCTGCTGGTAAACTGACTTCCCAAAGAGCTTGATTCTCAACCTAGGTACATAAGAGTCACCGTGGGAAGTTTCCCAGGTGGTCTGGCTGGGAAGCTGTATTTTAAACAAGTATTCCAGGTACTGTACTGTCTGTACCAGATAGTCTGTAAAATATCTTTTGAGAAACACTGCTATATCAGTGTTCCTACAGAAGAGGGAATGTAGGAACCTTATTCTTGAGCAAGCAGAGCTGAGGAACAGTTTCTGACCCTGCTGACCTCTTGGTGTGCAATAGGCTAACTTGCCTTTCTTTAGTACTGCTTTTTTTTTTTTTTAATTGGAGTATAATTGCTTTACAATGGTGTGTTAGATTCTGCTTTATAACAAAGTGAATCAGTTATACATATACATATGTTCCCATATCTCTTCCCTCTTGCGTCTCCCTCCCTCCCACCCTCCCTATCCCACCCCTCCAGGCAGCTTCACTCTACCTTCGGTCTAACCTGAGCCCCAGAGGCAGCTCGAGGGCAAGGGCAGGAGCTATTCACTGTGATGCAAGCTTTTTCTTTGCACGGTGAGGAATGTTTCTCTTGACCTTGTTTACAGTTGACTCGTTAAGCCCAGAGATAACTTCGTAGACTTAAGAATTTTCCTAATATGGTAAATCAGAAATGTGATTGGGTCATGCCAAGATGAAGCCCAGTGTTCAGCCAAAAAAGAATTGCTTAATTTTATCAGAGAGTGTCACTGACTGTATAAACATCATTGTCACTGTATAAACCATCTAGTAGAAGTAAACCTGTCCACCAACCTGTACTGTTCATTTTAACTCCATTTCTGTCAGTCACTGCATTTTTAAAAATTGGAAGCCATTTCTAATGATCACTTTTTAATTGATTCTTCTGTTCAGTGTTTTTTCAGGTGATAATGGTAGGTTATAGAGGATTCCTCCACATTTGTTTCTCTTCCCTTTGAACTTGCTGGGTGGGTGATCTAGCAAGGGTTGAAGTGTAATCCTGGCAAGTATTATGTTAATTTGGTTGACATATAGAGGAAGAGAATGCCGACAAACACCACCACATAGGGAAAAACAGTGTCCAGCTTGCTATGGGGTTTGGAGTAATATAGTTAGATGATATTTATGCATATACTTCTGCTTTGTTTTAATGATGAAGTATATTAATAAGCAATTAGATTCAGAAATTTATAAATATATTTGAATAGGATGGGATTTATTTTCTTCCATTTATTTTTTAATTGAAGCAAGTATATTAAGCACTGCAGTAGTTTGGATTGCTAGGCTAAATATTTTGGCTTTTTATATTTTAAAACTGCTCCAGTGCATATAACTAGAATATGTGGCTTTACTGTATTATCCTACAAAGTCCTGACATTGGTAATTCACATCTTCCTAGGCAAGAATAAATTAAGTCATTAAATTAGTCAAAGACCAGCAAACAGCTCTAATGCCCACAGGTAAGATTTTTGGTTTGCAAATGGACACCGATTTCTGGGGCTGTTATCCAAGTGTGACCAACTTAGCCGTTAGGCCAAAACAAAACAACAGAACGCAGGAGTGATGTTTAGATGCCATATAAGAGTACAGTAGTCAGGGTTCCTAGACTCATAACTGATGATTTGTGATTAGCTCTGAACTTCATAATGACGGAGACTTCAGAACTCCTTATTAGATTGCCAAAAAAAGGAGAAACAGAAATGGTTAAAAATTTAGAGAATGCAGCCTCTAAAGAAATAACTTAAGGAAGATTCCCTAATCATTTGAATGATTATTCAAAATTATTATGAAACAAACAAGCAAATAGACCCCCCCTTCTCCCCAGTAATTCATTGATGGGTCAGGTGACCCTGCATCCCTGCCAACTAATCATTTTTATCGTTTTAGATTCTCAAATACCTTTATACAAGTGAAGGAGTCTTGGATTTTTAAAATAGTCTTTCTGTAGCAAGAAAAACCAATAAGATGTGACCATTTCAGGTTCTCCCAGTGTGACCTTGGACGTGTCTCTTTATTGTTCTGGACTTTAGCTCCACATCTGTAGCCTGAAGAGTCAACCTAGGGGGAGAATCAAGGGTCTTTCAGTCACAAATTATCTGGTTCCATCTTTTGCAAAGGAAAAAAAAATAATATTCATTTCCCCCAAGAAGACAGTCCCCTTGCACACTGCAGGGAGAAACATAAGTTGTGGGAACTCCCACTTATCTATGAGCCCTCACCTCTTTGCTGTGGCACCTCCTCCCCCATGCTCTGGACACCAGGTGTCTTCTTGCCTTTGCAAGAAAGGATCTTCCAAACATTCAAACTGAACTTTTAAAAGAACAGAAACTTAAAAGGCTATCTCTCCCAAAGTGTATACATTTTCAAATTTTAAGTTAACAGAACAATTCTGTGTTTGTGGAATTTTAGGCTTCAACAATTTGGGGAGAGGAGGGTCTCGGGGATAGAGGACTAACTAGTAGGGCTTTTTTTTTTTTTTTTTTTTAACTTCTTTATTGGGGTATAATTGCTTTACAATGGTGTGTTAGTTTCTGCTTTATAACAAAGTGAATCAGCTATACATATACATATGCTCCCATGTGTCTTCCCTCTTGTGTCCCCCTCCCTCCCACTCTCCCCCTCCCACCCCTCCAGGCTGTCCCAAAGCCCCGAGCTAATATCCCTGTGCCTTGCGGCTGCTTCCCCCTAGCTATCTACCTTACTACGTTTGTTAGTGTGTATATGTCCATGACGCTTTATTATGCATGATTATTATGTTGATCACATCGACCCAGGGCCTCTTCCATTGCCTGACCGTCCCTGCTCTACAAGTAAGGTCAGTCCATTACTGTCTTTCTTATCAACATTTGTACATTCTATATATTTGGGTTGTTTATTTTTTTCCTTCAAATAATTTTCTTTTTTGCACACCTTTGCTATGGGCAAAATTGTTTTTCAGGAATGGAGTTCCCTTAGATTCTTCAAAACTCTGGGGTAGTGTCAAATATTGTCTTCTCTTCTGTTCAATTTTGCAATGGCAAAAAATGTAAAGTTTTTATGGACATTCTTTTTTTTTTAATTTAGTTTAGTGAAGTATAGTTGATTTACAACGTTGTGCTAATTTCTGCCGTACAGCAAAGTGATTCAGATATATATTATACATTCTTTTCCATATTCTTTTCCATTATGGTTTATCACAGGATATTGAATATAGTTCCCTGTGCTATACAGTAGGACCTTGTTGTTTATCCATTCTCTCTATATAATTTGCATCTGCTAATCCCAAACTCCCATCCTTCCCTCCCCCACCCCACCCTTGGCAACCACAAGTCTGTTTTCTATGCCTGTGAGTCTGTTTCTGTTCTGTAGATAAGTTCATTTGCATTGTTAGGACATTCTTTAGACTTTGCTGTGAGCACTGAAGTATTCTAAATATTTTATTTTAATTGAAATTGCTGTATCAATGTCGTCTGTGGTATGCTTGTATATGTGGTGACATTTTTAAATGATTTTTTTATTTCAGGGTTTTGGGCTCGTGAAGTAGGTAAGATGATTGGACTAGAACATCCTCTCATTCCAGTTCAGCATCAGTATGTTGTCACATCGACCATCCCTGAAGTGAAAGCTTTAAAGCGAGAACTCCCGGTGCTCCGTGACCTGGAAGGATCTTATTACCTCCGACAGGAAAGGGATGGGCTTTTGTTTGGTCCATATGAAAGTCAAGAGAAAATGAAAGTTCAGGACTCATGGGTCACCAATGGAGTTCCTCCAGGTGGGTTCAGCAAATAGAAGTGTGTGCAGACACATCTATTTTATCTTCCTTGTAACTCTGGGCTGGCTATAGAATAAGATGCCACCATAATACTAGACTATCAGATACCTGGGACATTGGAAGTGAGGAATTCGAGGTAAATTCTGTTCTCATATCCCTTTGAACAATCACAGCAGGGGATAAGGAAAGAGAATTGGTGGTGGGAAAGATGAAGAAGATGCTCCCCGCTGCTTTGGAAGGCCCCAGGTAATTTTTACCTGCCCACACCAACCTCCTGCATCCCCCTTTTCTCCTTACTCCCCTGCTTACTTGGTCTAGTTTCTAGATTTGGATATAGCTGCTCTTGTTCTTTGACAGTTGGAAACACAACAGGTAGCAGAGATAGGACATCCAGCCTGTTAAGAATGAAAGCCTCAAAGTCTATAGCAGAGCAGGATAAGTTGGTACTGCGAACTGAAGCCCTCCTGTGCTGCATAAATGGATGTGGAAAAGTCTTAGGCCTCAGTGCTAACTCAGGAGGTACCATAGTTTCTCTTTCAAGTTCTGCAAGGGAGAGAAGGACCTGTTTCTGTTTTTCATGAAACATTTCTGCAGAGCCAGATGAAGGGTTGGTTCACCTAAGGAGGTATCTCAGGTTTTAATCTATAAAAGGAGCCAAAATGTCATTGGCACACAAATATTATAGGGAATATAAAGAAATGGAGGTAATTGTGCTTTCTAGAATTATACTTTGATAAGCTACTTGGGCTAGGGAATGAATCCCTCCCTCCTACTCTTCAAAGAACATCTGTGCCCACATTACTACAAATGATAAACCACCTTCCACAGAAGTTGGGCCAACCAACTGAGGGCTTTGGTTTTGCTGGGTGGGCTCTGCACATTCGGGCCTGAGGGGAATAGCTCCTGATCCCAGAGGGAGGGCTAATCTGCCACCTGGGAGTCTACTTCTCTGTTCTTCCCCCATGCTGGCAATCTTTTCTCCAAATAAATATTTGAACAAATATTTAATAATATTTATTGAACAAATATTTAAATAATTCCAGTTGGAGGAAGAGCCAGATTGTTGGCTGGCCCTGAGTCCACATGCCCTGGTGTAACCCTAGTGATCTGCAGGCCTCTCTGACCTGACATGCAGTCCACAGGAGGGACAAGAGGGAGCTGGCTGGCTGCTGTGCGGGAGCATCCCTGGGATTCGTGGTGATATTCTTTTAGCAGCTCATCCGTAGCCCTGCCTTCAATCCCAGTGCCTTTCATGACTGAGAAGATGACTGTGCTCCACGACCCTGACTCTTTTCACAGAATTCCGGCCATCGGATGTGTATAGAAGAGGGCTAGAGGAATGAAGCCTCCATGCCATCCTTCCCCGCTAAGAGTTAAAAGGTGTCTAGAATTCATCATCCTAGATGCTAAAGTGGTTTTTCATTTATCCCCACTGTCCTGACATGACTTTGCAAACTCCCATTTGCCCTCACCTGAGAGGATGAAGCAGACTTCTATGGTTAATTGAAGGATAAAAGACCTCTCTTGACAAACCAAATTATTATTGTTTGTCTTTTAAAATTGTGATCGGCCTAAATGCTGGAAACTGCTAATGGGCATAAATTAAAATTTTCTATTAAAAAGGTTAACTTTCATGATTTATTGTTTCAGGAAATAACATTATTCTCAGTAATATAGTATACTAATATAGCAGTACTCATCTGTTGATAGTAAATATCAAGTTTAGACTTAAAAAAGAAAGTACAGTACCTTCCTAACGGGCCATCTTTAAATGTAAGCTGATTCAGAGATTGAAATCACTTTGGAGCACATGTCAGAGCAGCTGTGGCATTCTGACCACAATGGCATTTCTCTTCAGGGTTTGGAAAGGAGCTCTTTGAGTCTGATCTAGACCGAATCATGGAACACGTCGAGGCTGCCATGGAAATGGTTCCAGTCTTGAAGAAGGCTGACATCATCAATATCGTCAATGGTCCTATCACCTATTCTCCTGACATTCTGCCTATGGTAGGGCCCCATCAGGGGGTCAGAAACTACTGGGTGGCTATAGGCTTTGGGTGAGTATCTCTGTGTAATTCAACATTTATTATAGAGTTATGTAGTTTAGAGAAGTCTTATCCCATTCTCTCAGGCCAAGAATGGAAAATGGGAGAGAGGCAGAGAGTCTTCTCCCTTTTATGACCAACGAAATGTGAGGAATAAAAAATTTTAGTCTTAAAACTTTGACTTGTATAGGTTTAAAAGATTTGTACACAGAAGGGCAATGATTTCCTGCAAGTTTCTCTTTGCATATTTCCTGCCGTTTCCGTTATTTATGTTTCCTTTCATGTTGTGAATGTTCAGATAGGTCAGTTTGCCCCACTTTTGCAAGGATGTTTTCATAACACAATGAGACAAAGATAAATCAAAATATCAAATGTGTAATATGTCTCATGCAGTTTTCACCATAATTCATGTTTGTTCAACATGATTTTTGTTTCTTTATGATTCCTCTGGTTGCTTACTATTTATGGTTCCATTACCCATTTGATGTTTCATCTCTAATATTTGTCCCATTAATTTGGTGAATATTAACGTCAAGCCTACCTTACTATCATATCACAGTTTTTAATATTTTACTTTTCTTCCCCATTTTATTTGGCCATTTATTCAACTGATATATGATGATTGGCCAGCTTTGTACCAGGTCTAGTTCTGGGCACTGGGCTACAGCTGAGAACAAGGCAATAAGTCTCATCAGAGGCACAAGGCTGGTTGGGGTGCTTTTCTTCCAATACAGTAGAGAGGCTGGGGTATGAACTAAGGAAGCAGCAGTGGGCACTGAGAGATAGGAAACAAAATTATTTAGATTTGGTGATTGATTGCATTAGGTCTTAAGGGAGAGAGAAAAATAGCAAATGATGGCAACCTTTCTTACTTGACTCCTGGTTGGACGCTGGGGGCAAAGGAAGAAATAATTGGAAAAATAATGAGTTCCATTTTTGACAGTGTTAAGTTTAGGTCTTTGGGACATCCAGAGGGAGAAAACCTGATGAAGATAGGAAGCTGGAAGGTATAATGTAACTGAGGGCTTAGGAAATCCCCTATAGAGTCCATATGTAGGCATGTTCATGTGGGAGTGTTTCTCTTGTACATCACTTATATGTCTTCTTTGGAGAAAAGTCTGTTTGTATACTTTGCCCATTTAAGAAACTGGATTATTTGTCTTTTTATTGTTAAGTTGTAGGAGTTCTTTATATATTCTAGATACAAGACCCTTATCCCATACATGATTTGCGATTTTTTCCCATTCTGTGGGTTTTTCATTTTCTTGATCATAGCCATTGAAGCACAAAAGTTTTTAATTTTGATGAAGTCCAGAATGTGAATTTTTTTCTTCTTTTGAATGTAGTTTTGGTATCATATATAAGAAACCATTGTTTAATCCAAGTTAATGAAGATTTATACCTGTGTTTTCTTCTGAGAGTTTTATAGTTTTAACTCTTTTCTTTTAAATATATATATTTTTGATGTGGATCATTTTTTTAAAAGTCTTTATTGAATCTGTTACAATAATGCTTCAGTTTTATGTTTTGGCTTTTTGGCCTTGAGGCATGTGGGATCTCAGCTCCCCGACCAGGGATTGAACCCACACCCCCTGCATTGGAAGGCGAAGTCTTAACCACTGGACCACCAGGGAAGTCCCTAGTTTTAACTCTTACGTTTAGGTCTTTAATCAATTCTTAGTTAATTTTTGTATGTGCTATGAGGTAAGTGCCCAGCTTGATTCATTTGAGGATAGCCAATTGTCCCAGCACCAATTGTTGAAAGATTATTCTTTACTCATTGAAATGTGTTGGCATCTATGATGTCTTTTTTCTGACACCACTTCTGACATTTAATTCTCCAATTCTCTGACACCAACTGACTATCCAACAATTCAATTCAATTCTGCTGCTAACTCCCAGAGTTAGTGCAGACCCCACTAGTTAAGGACTCAGTCCCGTAAAACTGTCCTCACTTCAGATGCCAATTTCAGATGTCCTCACTTCCAGGGATCACCTGTAATTCTGACTGAATGGCTACACATTTGGAGGTTCCTGCAACCCCATCCTCAGGTTTGATAATTCAGTAGAATAATCACAGAACTCAGGAAAACCCTACTTACTTTTACCTATTTATTCTATAGAATACAACTCAGGAACATCCAAATGGAAGGGATGCAT
Organism: Phocoena phocoena; assembly: GCF_963924675.1. Lineage (NCBI taxonomy): Eukaryota > Metazoa > Chordata > Mammalia > Artiodactyla > Phocoenidae > Phocoena > Phocoena phocoena. The sequence goes on along the minus strand of NC_089221.1, from coordinate 63,044,848 downwards.
AGAGCAAGGTATGGGAGGGAGGGGTCTGGTGCAGAGCTTCCATGCCCTCTCTGGTGCACCATTTTCCTAGTGCATCAATGGGTTCACCAACCCAAAGGCTCTTTGAACACTGTTGTTTAGGAGTTTTTGTGAAAGTTTCATTACACAGGCACAATTGATTAAATCATTGACCATTGGTGATTGAACTTATGGTGACCAGCCCCTATTCTGAAGCTATCTAGTTCCCCTGCCCCCGTTCCATGGAGTTATCTGTTAGCATACAAAATAATATAAATTCCAAAGGTTTTAGGAGCTCTGTGCCAGGAACTGGGGACAAACACCAAATATTTATTTTTTTTATTGTACCACAGCATCCTTGTCAAAATCAATTCATCATATATGTATAGATTTATTCCTAGACTCTCAGCTTTATTCCACTGATCTATATGTCTATCCTTATGCCAGTACCATGCTGTCTTGATTACTGTAGCTTTGCAGTAAGTTCTGAAACTGGGAAGTGTGAATCCTCCAACTTTGTTCTTTTTCAGTATTGTTTTGGCTATTCTGGGCTTCTTAAATTTTTGTGTAAAATTTAGGACCAGCTTGTCAATTTTTTCAAAGAAGCCGCCTAGGATTTTGGTAGGGATTGCACTGAATCTGTAGATCAACTTGGGGAGTATTGTCATCCTAATATTGAGTCTTCCAATTCAGGAATAAAGGATGTCTTTCCATTTGTTTAGGACTTTTAATTAAAATTTCTCTCAATAATGATTTATAGTTATCAGAGTGTAAGTTTTGTACTTCTTTTGCTAAATTTATTCTTAAACATTTTATTCTTTTTGATTCTGCAGTTAGCTTAATCACTGAATTATTGATTTAGTCAACACATATTTGCAGATCGTTGCTCTTTATCTGTGAACAAGAGCAGACAGTATTCCTGGCCTCATGATATTTATATTTTAATAGAACACCTGTCACTAAGGAAATTAGGAAGTTGCTTTCTTTAGAATACTAGTTACTTATCACCTAGAAATTGTATCTACTTGTATGGGGCTGATGTTGGACTCCTGCTTTGATTGCTCTGGGTAATATTCCCAGGTTGTAGACGTCGCGAGGTGAATGGGGAAGATAACAGGTCGGGGCAGACAAAGTGCCACACTCTCTCTGACCAATTTGGTCTGACCCCAAAAGGCCCCCTTGTTATTTAAAAGTTGGGATTGCTAAGATATTTCTTATGTAACATGGTGGAATCCTCACATCGGCTACCCCTCCCATTTTATATCAGTGATTCATCCCATGGTTCTGAAGACCAGTGATTTCCATATCTGGCTGAGCACCAGGGCTTGTTAAAAAGCAGAATCTCAACTTTGTGGTTAGTCACTTACACGTGTTTCATCCTCCTTTGCATCTTATCTGTGAAATTCTTATTAGTTATCACTAGAATCCATGAAAGGTGTGTGGAATTGGAAAACCAACAAGCAGACAGATTCCCAGACACCCCTCCTGTTGATTCTGATTCAGTAGTCTGGAGAGGGGCCCAGGGATCAGCGTTTCAGCATTGTCTGTTATTCTAGTCCAACCAGTCGAGAGAATAGGTATTTGCAGACTGTCTACATATATGCCAGTGCTCATTGACCTTACTCACAGAATACCCTCAGTCAAAGCTGTTTCACTTTTATACCAAATCTAATAAGTTCTTCTGCTTCTAGGTGACTAACACAATGCTCCCCAAATGTTTAATGAGTTGGATTGAATTGAATCTAGTTATCCTGGCTTACAACAGATTATAAACAGCAAATTTAAAGAGAGGAGAGACAGTTTCACAGTTATCATAAAAAAGCATACACACGGGCTTCCCTGGTGGCGCAGTGATTGAGAGTCCGCCTGCCGATGCAGGGGACACGGGTTCGTGACCCGGTCCGGGAAGATCCCACATGCTGCGGAGCGGCTGGGCCCGTGAGCCATGGCCGCTGGGCCTGTGCGTCCGGAGCCTGTGCTCCACAACGGGAGAGGCCACGGCAGTGAGAGGCCCGCGTACCGCAAAAAAAAAAAAAAAAAAGCATACACAAACACTCAAACAGCATAGCAGCTGGGCCATGTAGAAGAAGTAGGTTCTACAGATTAATGCTAGACCTAGAAAAAGAGCCTCACTCTTCTTTCCTCTTCAAGTTCCCTTTCACTTCCACTTCACACGTTACTTCCTTATGAAAATCTTATCCATTCGGCAGAGGCATACTCTGTTGTTGGTTATACAAGGACCCATGGCCACCATGTACTGCTTGCCTACTATGTGCTTTTAAATGCCATGTCAATTAATTCTCCACCAGCACCATAAAGTGTGCGCATGTGGAGACTAAAGCTCGGGGTGGTTACACAGCTTGCCCAAGGTCACACAGCTGGTAGTGGCAGAACAAAAATCCTACCTAGATCTCTCTTACTCTATGCTTTTACACTTTCAACCACTACACCAGGGGCTCTCAATAGATGTTTCATAGCATTCAGTTGTATGGGATTTTACATATAACTTAATAATGATTATAGAGCTGAGGTTTGTAGAAATTTACTTTTTAAAAAGAGATTTGATTCAGTATTATCCTCAGATAACAGCACTCTGCCCCATTTATTGGAAAGAACATGATGGTGTAGCAGTGAGACCACAGGAAACCGAAGCACAACCCTCCCTATGCCCAAGGAGTCTGCCAAGGATGTAAATTCTGTTATGTGTGTCTTGGCTGAAAAAAGATTGAGAACCATTGAAGCAGTAAAGTCCAATAACAGGGAGTGTGTACTAGTGGCAGAAGACTGAGTTTGTATCCTGAATCTGTACTTTATTGCTGTGTGACCTTATTTAACCCCTGAGTGCAGGCTGGTTTTCTCATTGGTAAAATAGAGTTGCTAAAGAATAAATCAGCTGGTACATGTTAGAAGGAAACAGTGCTTGGTAAATGGTAAGTACTCAGTGAATATCAGAAGAACTTTAAATAGTTTCAAGTCTTATAAACAGTATCTCTTGCTCTCAAAAATGGCAAGCGTTGTATATCGTACATTGGGACTCTTTAAGTGAATAAACATTTTAAGCATATACTTCACAATTATTTTAAGCATGTATTTAATTTTTTTTTGCTTTCTTGAAACTTAATGAGATTGTTTGTGGGTGATTTGGATGAGCCATGTCTCTTTTTAAAACTATCCAGAGAAGTATAAATTGCTGTCATTTTATTCTGCTTGAGGAATATCCTTATAACAAATATAAGCATTCATTTTTATAAAGTAGAAAAACTGGTATCTTGTTGTAGAAAAAGGTAGTTAACATTTCCAGTCTTTGCTAAGGTCCTCCCATGCTCTTAGAAGCTGCAATGCTGGCCAAGTAGCTGTCATCTGGGGTACTGGAATTTCTTGCATTTTGAAGTCTGCTCATGTAGCTCCTTTTCCTGGTCCTCTACCGGTGACTCCCTGCTCATCCAATTGCTCAGAAGCTTCTCTTGACTTAAACCAAAAACGAACCCACAGTAAAGTCCTTCATCAAGACTTTCCTTTATCCACAAGAATGAATGGGTAGGACTGCCCATGGGCGACGTTAAACTGTGATCCCTCCATCTGGTATGAAATTATTTGCCACAGTCATGTTCTTGGTTTTAAAGCATCCTCATGTGGAAATAGAAAACAAGCCAACCCTCCCCACCAAGTGACCCAAATTGCAAAATACAGGAGCCATTGTTTCTTCCTCCTCTTTCCCACAAGTCCTTGGGTGAATGCCTCTTTGTCTGAATGCTTCTTCTACAATAATGGCCCAAGATCCTTGTGCAGAGGTCATTGCTATGGGAACCTGAACTAAACTGAGTCTGAGAAGAGATGGGTGTGCCACTCTACAGTGTACATATTTCTACTGCAAAGTTCCTATTAGTGAGGATAATCATAGCTCAAGAGGGCTGATAAGGTACCAACCACATCTGCCTGTGTGCTTCCTCTCCTCCGTTTTCCTAAAGCATCCTTACTAGCTAAGAGTCATAGACTATTTTGCAGATACACAGCTCTTGAAACTGTGGAAAGAAACTAGCTATCAAGTCAGGCACATTTAATTTGGATGCCTAAAGATTTTTTTTTTTGAGGAAAAAATATGATAACATAAAGATTATGTTGATTGTGTGTTCTGAATAGCAATAGCACAGAACACTGTAGCTTTGAGGCCTTGTTAAATATATGGACATGTTTCATTGTTGGAAAACAATATGTGTTAGTAACAGGGTATTTATTTCTGTATTTGAAAGGTATGGCATAATCCATGCTGGTGGGGTAGGGAAATATCTCAGTGACTGGATCCTGCACGGAGAACCTCCTTTTGATCTGATAGAATTGGATCCCAATCGCTATGGCAAGTGGACAACAACTCAGTACACCGAGGCCAAAGCAAGAGAGTCATATGGATTCAACAATATTGGTAAAGTGCACATTTACTGTTGTCTATGAAGTGTGTTCAGAATTGACTTACATCACTTCTGACTTTAGAAGCTTTTTATTCTGTGTATTGTGGGGGAATGGTTAGGGAGTCTAAAAAGCATGTACTTCTAAGACACAAAAAGGAATCTATATGAATATATATCTTTAATATGAGGAATGCATAAGTGATTTTAATTTTTAAATCTATTTTTACTTTACCCTTTGATGATCAATATAAATACAGCTTTGGGTTTTTGTAAAACATAAATTTAATGCATATATATGTATATATATAATACATACATATATATTATACATATAATATATACATATATATAATATATATATAATATATGCTTCTAGACTTTAAGTGCTGTGTTTTCCATTTTCTGAATCCCTTCAAAATATTTTATAGTTTTGGTTCTATGCTATTCAGAGCACCAATTTTCCTTTTTCAGTTGGTTACCCTAAAGAAGAACGGTTTGCCGGGAGGCCAACTCAGCGAGTCAGTGGTCTTTATAAAACCCTGGAGTCCAAGTGTTCCATGGGGTTCCATGCAGGCTGGGAGCAGCCACACTGGTTCTATCAACCAGGCCAGGACACTGGGTATAGGTAAGTGAGTGACTTAACCTGCCTGTCACTCTCACCGCAGAATGAAATTTGGGGGTGGAATGGAGGAACCCCAGAGAAGTGCCATGTCCCCCTCCCACCCCATCACTCCACCCCATTCCAAAGAGCATTGAGCCTTTTCCCACGAAAATCACTTTTTGTGCAGTGCAGGCCTTAGTTTATCCCACATGACATTGGTCCACATCTAGGACCCATGTGGCCTTGCGAGACCTACAACCAGCCCAGGTGAAGCCTCTGCTTGACATTTTCCAGTTGCTCAGAGAACCTTCTCCACCCTCTCCAAATCCCCACATGGCTTCAGTTGGCTCCTGAAGGTTTGTCCTGGTTTAGGATGCCTGGCCAAGTCACATAGTATGGAAACAGTATGGAAATATGGATTTTCTATTTGTCAAGGAATAGCTCAAAGCAACTGCTTTCTAGTGTGTGTGCATTGAATCATGCAAGTTATATGCACTGCTAGTAAATTAGGGGAAAAGGTCATTTACTTACTATTTTAGTTTGAGCTAAAACGTAAAGCACATCACTAAAACAATTCTCTGAATTCCTCTAAAGTTGTTGCCATTATACTTGGATTGCATACTATTGTACTTGGGATTAATAGTGATTATATATTTTTTCTCATGAGAATCCATAAACCAAGAGAAAAGAAAGTTTCTTTTTCACGTTAAGTTCTCCTTTTTCTTTCTCAGCTGTGTTGGGTCTTCATTGCTGCGCATGGGCTTTTCTCTGGTTGCGGCGAGTGGGGGCTACTCTTTGTTGCAGTGTGTGGGCTTCTCATTGCGGTGGCTTCTCTTGTTGCGGAGCACAGGCTCTACACACGCAAGCTTCAGTAGTTGTGGCATGCGAGCTCTAGAGTGCAGGCTCAGTAGTTGTGGCGCACGGGCTTGGTTGCTCCGCGGCATGTGGGATCTTCCCAGACCAGGGATTGGAACCCCTTCCCAGACCAGGGATTGGAACCCGTGTCCCCTGCATTGGCAGATGGGTTCTTAACCACTGCACCACCAGGAAGTCCAGTTCTCTCTCTCTTTTTTTTTTGACCTGTCATTTTGCTTATTTAAACAGGTTTTTTTTTTTTTTTTTTTAACATCTTTACTAGGGTACAATTGCTCCACAATGGTGCGTTAGCTTCTGCTCCACAACAAAGTGAATCAGTTACACATACACACATGCCCCCACATGTCCTCCCTCCTGCGTCTCCCTCCCTCCCACCCTCCCCATCCCACCCCTCCAGGCTGTCACAAAGCACCGAGCTAATATACCTGTGCCACGCGGCCGCCTCCCACCAGCTATCTGCCTTACTACGTTTGTTAGTGTGTACATGTCCATGACTCTCCCTCGCCCCGTCAAAGCTCACCCCTCCCCCTCCCCACATCCTCAAGTCCGTTCTCCAGTAGGTCTGCGTCTTTATTCCTGTCTTACCCCTAGGTTCTTCATGACATTTTTTTTCCCTTAAATTCCATATATATGTGTTAGCATACGGTATTTGTCTTTTTCTTTCTGACTTACTTCACTCTGTATGACAGACTCTAGGTCTATCCATCTCATTACAAATAGCTCAATTTCGTTTCTTTTTAAGGCTGAGTAATATTCCATTGTATATATGTACCACATCTTCTTTATCCATTCATCCGATGATGGGCGCTTAGGTTGTTTCCATCTCCGGGCTATTGTAAATTTAAACAGGTTTTAGTGTCTACTTTAAGATCAGATCTAAAAGGTCCGAAGTATAGTAGAGGGCCAGTTGCTGATTAATGAATTTGGACTCTGTAGTCAGCCAGTGGAGATTACCTGGGGGCAAAATACCGGTTTGGTTTTTCCTAAACGACTCAGATAAATGCCAGATCTATTCTTCACCTTGTGCTGTTTGGACCTGGCCTATTTCTTCTACTATTTTAATAATTAAACCACTGAAGACTCATTTTGCAGACTTAGCATCCTGCTCTGAAGTTAAAATACCACATTAATAGTCCACTCTGTAAACTAGAAACGACCCTGCATGAGTTAGGAGACCTTTGTTCCAGGCCCAGCTCTGTCATTAACTAATGCAAAGACCTTGGAAGTCACTTTGTGCCTTTTCTCTAAAAAATGAAAATGTTGGACCAGATCCTTGCTTACTCCAGGTGGACCAGCATGAAGCCTGTTCGAGTGCAGAATCTAGGGCCCCTCCGCAGACCTGCTGCATCAGAATTGGGATCTTAACAAGTACAAGTGATGTATTTGCATAAATGTTTGAGAAACAACAAACAAGATAGCTCTACCCATCATATATTCTGGTTTAATTATGCCCCCCAAATTAGTATTTTTAAAATGCTCCCCCTCGCCGGTGATTCTAATATGTAACCAAGGTTGAAAACTACGGATTGGTTAACTTCTAAGCTCTTTTCCAGATCTGAGAACCCACATGGCCTATCTTATTTTCTACTTAATTAATACTTCATTCACTATGAAATGGGTCAAGGGATAGATGAGTAACTTAAAAAATCAAGTAGATTCCAATATGTATGTATGATTTGTAGAACAGGTGGCACTTTTCCCCCAAATGAAATTTTCTAGGCAAAGAGGGTGTATTAAAATATCCTTATTCTGTAATTTTTTGAAAATGAATAACTCTTGTTTTATGACAAACATTGTGTTTCAGGCCAAGTTTTCGCCGCACAAACTGGTTTGATCCTGTGGGCTCTGAGTATAAACAGGTTATGCAAAGAGTAGGGGTGATTGACCTGTCACCATTTGGCAAGTTTAACATCAAAGGTCAAGACTCCATTAGATTGTTGGACCATCTCTTTGCAAATGTCATTCCCAAGGTAAATAACCTTATAGCGGTACAAGGTCCAGGATTCTGGCCTACTTAATTCTCTACCTCTTGTTTTCAAAAAAACCAATATGTTATTTCAATTCACCTAATGATTTCTGTATGAACACCAGAACCCTTCAACTAACCAAGGGTATTCTAGCTAATTTTCAAATTTAAATTTTTGTTAAATGAATTATCATCTAAGGACCTTATGACTTTGTTTAGTTGTGTAAATGGGAACCCCCAAATTGGCTGAAGTGTAGTTTTTATGACAAGTAATTATAATGGTCATTTAAACTGAAAACTTCAAAATTAATGGGTTTAGGTTTACAGATAGTTCACACAATTGATAGAAATGATAGCATTCAGATGTTTTTCATTTTTGACAACCACATTTTTATTTCCATGTGGTGTTAAAAGGACACATAAGATTTTCATTTCATCCTGAGGTAATTTAAAATTCTTTTGTGTAGGTGGGTTTTACAAATATAAGTCACATGTTAACACCAAAAGGTCAAGTATATGCTGAGTTGACAGTTTCTCACCTGTCTCCTGGGGAGTTTCTGTTAATAACTGGTTCTGGATCAGAACTTCATGATCTTAGGTAAGTGTACACCTAGTAAGAAAATTTTACATGGATTGTATATTGACCCAATCTCGCACCGAGGTTTTGTTTGTTTGTTTGTTTGTTTACCAGTAATTGAAAGTACAACTATAATTCTTAAAATCTTATTGTTTTAAATAAACTTCATGTCTCTTAGAGGAAATTATTTGAAGGGCCCCTATGACCATCCCCCTCCCAAAGGTAGTCCATCCATGGGGTTTACTGGTTTTAATAATATTAACTCCCTTTTGTTAGGCATCACCAATATGTCAAAACCATTATTACACATTATCTCAATAAATTCTTTTAATAGATATATCTGCAAGGTATGTATTATTCCCAATTTCAGGTGAGGAAAGTGAAGTTTGGGTTAAAGTAACCTGCTCAAGCCAGCCTTGTTGATTCTGATGCCCACGTTTGGTCCACTTTAGTGAACTGCCTCCCTGGTTTTTCTTCTTCCTTTTTCACGCTTTGTGCCACAAAGCTGCATCTAAATCATTGACCTGCCAAGTCAATCCTTCACACGAAGCTTTAGTCTATTATTTAGTCTACTCTAAACTCTCTAATCTTCAATATTTCAAAAATACTTGGAATATTGTTGTTTAATAAACATCTTACTCTGACAGATTCTCACTCTAGTTGTAAAATGATGCAAATTATAGCCTCCAATCCAAGGTGCATTGGGAGCCATCTTAGTAGCTTAGCTTTGTGTCAATCCAGATGGTCATTTTCTGATAGACTTGTGTAGCTCCAGGGAGTGCTCAAAAAATTATAAATGAGCCCTATCACTGGGTTCCAATAACTCATCAAGACTCAGAAATTGAAACTAGTCTTTAGAGTTTTAATCTTTTCCTTGTCATTGTCAAAGCAAGTATGTGTCTGGTGGCAGGTGCATTATTAACCTTTAGCAACACAAGCATGCCTCCTGTGTACAGGTATTAGAGAAAATTTTCCCAAGATTGAATCATCAGTTTAAATGCAATAGGGCTGTCGCTATTTAAAAGAATCGTGTGGCAGATCTTGTTTAAACGGAAGGGTCCTTCCGTACTGTGAAAAATTGCCCACACATTTAAGTGGGTAGTTTAAAGAGGATCATTTAACATCTCTGGGACTCAGTTTCCTCAACTTTAAAAATTAGGTGATCTATGTGAAATGACATTCTAGGGACTTTCTGGCAATTCTAGACACAGAGCATTTCTTCCGAGAAATAATCTGTTACCAACATGCATTATTCAAGCAGGATTTAACACGATGTTTATGAATCTCAAATGCAGATGGATTGAAGAAGAGGCTGTCAAAGGTGGATATGATGTTGAAATTAAAAACATAACCGATGAGCTTGGGGTCCTTGGCGTCGCAGGGCCACATGCAAGAAAGGTCCTTCAGAAACTGACCTCTGAAGATCTTAGTGATGATGTTTTCAAGTTTCTTCAGACCAAGTCTTTAAAGGTTTCCAACATTCCTGTCACTGCTATCAGGATATCTTATACTGGTAAGAATTGGAAAACAACCTAGAATAAGGCTCTAAAATTTTAAAGCAGTTACCAGAAATATGTGCACGCACGCACACACACACACACACACACATTCACTTTGGTCATTTTAACTTTGGAGAAAGATTTCTCCTGCCTGACTCTTCTGACAATTTTGTTTATTCACTCCTCGTCTGAGAGAGTCCTTTCACAGATTTCCAATTGTTGTTCCAGGCTCATAGCTAGCTGCCTACCATTTGGAAAGGTAGTTAAGAAAGTGGGAAGAAGATGGCTGTTGGAATAGTTGGAAGGGTTGACAGAATATTCAGGCCAGCTGTTTCTGTTTGGGAACATTCAAAATGGTCTCCCATTGATAGAGTCTCCCATAGAGAACATCGTGAATGTATCAGGCACCGCTCTTAAAGCATTACCACTGATCATCTTTCTTTCTGACTCTAAGTGCATTAGGGAAGACTTGCTATGCAGCTAACATTGCACATAGTAGATATTTGGAAACAGGGATGAATAAATGCTCCCCATTGGTGCTCTGGGCTCACTTCTAACTCTCTGTAGATTCCCTGTCCCTTCACAGAAGACATACTGGGTGCCCAGGCATTCACTCAATTACGTGTTGCTAACGTTCTGGTGTTTGTCCTGGAGAAGCACCTCACCATCAGCCCTTGACATGAGGAATGAGACGAACACACAGTATAAAGGCCATAGCTCTTCCCTGGGCCTCCGCTGTCCCTTTTCACCATCCTTCCTCTGCCCAACCTTGGCAAAATGGTGACCAGAATAAAACATAAGCAGAATAAAAAATAAGCAGGCTCTTTGGGTTGGGTGTCATTTTCTTTGTTTTTTGCCCACGGCTCTAATGGTGAATGAAGTGACCAAATGGGGAAGGAGGGGGGAGTGGGGGGCATTAGAGACTATGGCTATCCCGCAGCGAAGACCAGTTGAATAATTGTCATCAGTTGCCTTTATCTTTAAGCCTTGTGATTTGGGGCCAAGGAGTTGGGGGTTGAGGTGTCTAAACCTTGAACCCCTTTTCTTGATAAACTCTGCCATGCTAATTCCTGACTTAACATTATGAAGCTGAGGTCAAGGGGCAAGAGTAACTCCTGCCTCACAGTCTTTGTGTGTCATGAGATGTCCTAGATGCTACCCTCTGTGTGGGGGACAGGACTGGACACAAGAGCATCTGTGATATGGCAGGCTCCTTTGCAGTGGGGTTTGGTTGCAACCTTTTTCTGAACCGGTCTTTTAAAACTCAACAGTGCCTATATTGCATAAATGGAATCTCTCCATTTATTGATGTGTTTTAGCTAATGCACATTAGACTCCATGGTCATCATTCTTACTCTGGTGGGCACTTGTGGGTGTATTTCAGGTGAGCTGGGTTGGGAGCTGTACCACAGACGAGAAGATTCTGCGGCACTTTATGACGTTATCATGAATGCAGGCCAGGAAGAGGGAATTGACAATTTTGGAACCTATGCCATGAATGCCTTAAGACTGGAGAAAGCTTTCAGAGCCTGGGGGTCAGAGGTTTGAAATGCTAGCATCTTTATTAAAATTTTACGTGTATTGTATCTGATTTTTATATAAGGGTTAGTTTTAACTGCATTAGCATTGGCTCTGGCTGTAAAAGTATGTATTATAAGAAAAAAAATTTTTTTTTGTTTTGGCCATGCCGTGCAGCATGCGAGATCATAGTTCCCCAGACCAGGGACCAAACCCATGCCCCCTGCAGTGGAAGGGCAGAGCCCTAACCACTGGACCACCTGAGAATTCCCCGAAGTTTTATTTAATTAGGGAAAGAGGTTTTTCTCCTCCATTTCCCAGCTGCAAATTCAGTGGAATTGTGACATAATGTTTATTCTGCCCTAATTCCTCCTGCTTAGCAGAGAGCCCTGGACATCTGTCTCTGTTTTTTGTTTTTGTTTTTTTTTTTTTTCCGGTACGCGGGCCTCTCACTGCCGTGGCCTCTCCCGTTGCGGAGAACAGGCTCCGGACGCGCAGGCTCAGCGGCCGTGGCTCACGGGCCCAGCCGCTCCGCGGCATGTGGGATCCTCCCGGACCAGGGCATGAACCCGTGTCCCCTGCATCGGCAGGCGGACTCTCAGCCACTGCGCCACCAGGGAAGCCCGGACATCTGTCTCTGACTGTGTGGGGAGCTGTGGCTATCCCAAGGGAGCCTGCCTACCCCACGGGACTTGAGGACTACCTTTCAGATTCTTCCTTCTCCTCTGTCACATTGCCCATCCTCAGTCCTTTCTTATCCCGCACCTTTTGGGGAAGTAGCAACCAAAGGGGTCTTTCTGAGGGGGGCGGGGTTGGTGGTCTGGGATGCGTTGGTCCAGCCCATTCCCACCATTAATAGTGGGAACTCAGGGTTTCTATTTGTGTAGTTACACACCATTTTCATAGGCATGATCTCATCTACCTTCTCAACTCTCCCTGAAGGAGGTATTATTGGTGATTCTTGGGCAAAGAGTTGGCAGTTCTACACACAATCCCTGTTCAAAACACAATCACACTAAGAAATAATAAACAACTTGGTCCAGATTACTCTGTTCTCTGTTTTATCTCCAATATGGCAGGCTATTTTTCGACCCTTTAATTTTTTCAGATTTGCTAGTTTCCTTGGAAGACGTTAAGGTTTTAGGCCTGGGAGGTGAGATAAGGGACAGTGGTAAAAGATGTACTTACTTCAGGGTAGGGTCTCTTGGGTTCAGATGTATCCTCCACCACATACTAACTGTGTGGCCTTAACCCTCTAGAGTCTGTTTACTTCTCTATAAGATAGGGCCAATCTTTCTCCTCCAGAGTTATTGTCGAGATTAGATAGTCTACAAAGTGCCTAGGATATAACAATAAATTTGAGGGCAGAGTGGGTTTGAAAGTGCAGGCAGCGTCCCTTGGACAGCTAGACCAGGGGCAGAAGCAAGTGGGCTTTGAGGTGGAGAGGGCAACCTCCTAGAGCCCCTGAAAGAACAAGGGCCCTGGGGCAAGTCACTGTTTTGCAGGAGAGGTGCTGTGTTATAAGGATTCTCAGCCTACAAGCCGGGTGTGGGTGGGGTTCTTAGCGGAGGCTGCTGCAGGGAGAAAAGTAGAGGACGGCTCTGCCTCCACACGCCACAAGGGATGAAGCAGCTGAAGCAGCCTTTGCGGTCAGGCGTTTCTGCGCCTCCCTGCCTTTTCCCTTGGACCCCTCCTCTGAAATGGTTTTCTCCATCCCCCGTCCCTCCGATTTCCCAGCAGTGCCAGCACGCCCTCTAGTGTTAATACATCAATCAAGCATCTGGGCTTTGTTTTCATTTTTTTCCTGGAATTCTGAAACTTTGAGCAGGTAAAAATTTTAGAGGTGCTCAAATGGATTAGGAAATATGAGGCCGAAATTTTATGTTATGTAAAACAAGTTTATATTACTCATGCAGTTCATACGAGGGCTGTGTTGTCTTTTTTTTTAAGTTCGGCAACTTTTTATGAGGTTTAGACCAGTTCTCCTGGAGCAAAATAGACCAACGACAACACAATAAACAAGCAAACAAAAATCAGGTCTAGTCTCAAATAGTGGCTTTAGTTCCCCTTGAACTATGTTGTAATAACTCAACCAATTTGAAAAGATTGAGATTCAATCTCTATTTTTTTCCTTTTCCCTCTCCCGAACTCTGTAGAAGCCATTTTCCTATCACCTGCTTTTTCCTCTACTTATCCCAATTTCTGGATGATTGTAAGATAAGTAAATTACTTACTACCTTTTCAAAACCTATTTATGTAAAATTATTAGATAAAAGCTTCTGAAAGTCTTGTTTCTGGGAAGACATCATTGTTGTGGTATCCCTCAGATGTTTATTATACAAAGAGAGCCTTGGAAACAAACTGTGAATTTTAGTTTCTAATTTGCTATTGAAATAACAGTATTTGCTGAAAGGCTACATTTGAATTTTAGATTTAAAAAATTACTTTGAGGCCAGTCCACAATTTTCCTTTTTCAGAATCTATATTCATAGTGAAAAAGTGTTCTCTTCCCTAAAAAATATATATGAAAGTGATGTTATTAAGACAATTTGCACTCATCTAAGATTTAAAATGTGTGTTTTCCCTTTTAGATGAACTGTGATACAAATCCCCTGGAAGCGGGACTGGGATATTTTATAAAGCTAAATAAGGTATGTTTACATTCCAAAGTGTACTTGAAGTAAATCTTAAAATTATGCTGTTTCATGACAGAGCCATGCTTTAAAATTTAGCCAAGTATGATTATAGGACAAATGAGTTGAACATATATAGTAAGCATTGCTCAAATGCTTCATATTAAAATTTGTCAAAATTTGATATTAGTTCGAACAATTGCAACGTGCTTGTAGATGTAAGTAAGATAGCAGAATCCAGCAACCTTAAAGACCAGATCTAAATTCTAAGATTAAAAATCAGTAAGGATAAGATGTCAGCAGACACTTGTAAATCTCGGTGACTTGTGAAGTCACAATTAGCTAATGAGACATAGACATACTGCATTAATTGACTCTCCCTGGGTGCTCACAGCACGAAGCAGCCTCGCCCCAGCAGATCTATCCATCTGCTTATTGAGAGCATCTTTGTATGTAACTGCAACATCTGCGTATAAGCAAACTGACACATTTCAAATATGTTCAGCATAAAACAGGTATTACTGAGAAGCCAATACAGGCCCAAAGGATCATAACTGATATCAACATTCCAAAGGGAACCCCTGCATCAGTGGTTCTCAAACAGATAGTGTGAGCCTCACCTGGGAGCTTGTTACAAATGCAAATCCTTAGGTCCCCGCACAGGCCTACTCAATCAGAATCCCTGGGGGTCGGGCCAAGAGATCTGTGTTTAACAAGCTTCAGGGGATTCCGATGCACCTAAAGTTTGAGAAACACCACCCTACATAATTATTGTGGAAAAGCATATTATGAGGCCAATTTATTACAGCCTAGCTCATCTATACAAATCCCACAAATATAAATGAGGTTATTCCATTGTTATGGTCTGAATGTTTGTGTCCCTCCAAAATTCATACGCTGAAGCCCTAAGCCCCATGTGATGCTATTTGGAGGCGGGGCCTTTGGGAGGAAATTAGTTCAGATGAGATCATGAGGTGGGACCTCCATGTTGGGATCAATGTTCTTATGAGAAGAAGAAGAGAGATGAGAGGTTGCTCTCTCTCTACCACCTGAGGACATAGTGAGAAGGTGCTGTCTGCCAGCCAGGAAGAGGAGGCTCATGGGGGAACCAAATTGGCCGGCACCTTGATCTTGGATTCACCAGCCTCCAGAACTGTAAGAAGTAAACTCCTGTTGTTTTAGCTACTCCATCTGTGCTGTTTTGTTATAGCAGCCTGAGCTGATTCAAACACCTATTAAGCGGTGTCTTAGTTACTATAAGAGAACTCAATGGAGGTACAGTTAGCAGTAATATTGAAGGATAAGGATGACAGCTGCTTTCGCTCAGTGTATTTGTTAGGATTCCAAAATTCCTGTTCTGGCCTGCCTTAGGTGCTAATCAGCTAAAGTAAAGGCTGTTTCCCCATTCTATGGAAATATGTGAACACATGAATATGAATCAGGCTAAGGAAACTTTTTTAATGCCCCTGAATCAGTTCCCAAATTCTAAGCTAAGATGTTAACATAAACATGTATATTTATAGCATTAGATTTTAGGAAAAAAGAACCTCCTAAAGGGTTTTAAAGGGAATATCTTTCTGTGCATTTTCCCCATGACTTTTATTTTTATGATGTACCATCTGCCTCCAGACCAGAGAAAGCAGGTGCTTGACGTTTGGGCAGAGCCTAGCAGCAGATCGCTCCTTCTGATAACAGAAATCTTGGTTTAGCTTTGTAAAATAAGGGTGAAAATGACCTGACTCCTGAAAGCACTAAAGTTCTGTTGTTGGTCACCAGTAGGTAAATAGATAGCTGACTTTTTTGCTTCAGTGTTTGGGTATTATTGTTTGGGGATAAGGCACAAACAATCTCTTCATGTTGAAAATGGATTTTTAAAACTCTCTTTATGATTATAAGCAGGTGTAGTGTGGATTGCATATTTATTAGTTCCTTTAAATTATTTCAATAACCAAAGCTCAGCTCAAAACTAATTTAATAGATAATGATTTTGATTTATGGTATATTTTTATGATTTCTGTATTGTTGGTTCTCATTGTGGTGTCATAAAGTTAATTTCTAATGCTTTCATTGGGTGAAGGTCCATGTAGCACAAGGACCTGGACCTAATCAAGCCAGTCTTTTTTAATTACCATGACTCAGGCCGTTAGTGGGCATCAAGCTAACTGTAGCAATGCTTGCTAATTTCCAAGACAGGTGAATAGGTTGGGTCAACTTCGCTTCAAGCCTATTTGGTGGTCTCACAACAATTTTATCTTAGTTTTGTAGCAGTCTCTAATGTAAAACAGGTTCCTGGAAAACCTATTTATATTATAAACTGAACTGTGTCACTTGGTAATTCAAGTCCTGTGCCTCAAAACAAAAATGTTACCCAACCTGGCTTCATACAACATTTTAAAGACTAATATAATGCAAGTCCATATTGCTTTGGAAAATTGATGTTATATGAAAACTGAAGCAGCAAATACAGGGGAATATTTGTATTTAATACCAATCAGAACAAAACAAAACCCTAAATCCTGACATTTTACAATGGTTTAAAATTAATTCTTTTCTTATCCTTCAAAGTAAATATGTAGACTTCACTGCTCGGCCCTTAAGTGTTTCCACAGTGATTGTGTAAGCCATAATATGAAGAGAAATATAGAGATGCAGGCTGTGTCAGAGTTAGGAGGACCACTGGAGATCACTCAGCACCACCTTTTCATTTGAGGATGAGGAAACTGAAGCGCAGAGAAGTGACCTAGGTGCTGTCCTGTGTGTTGGCCCAGGTTGAACTCTGACCTCCCTGCAGTGCTCTCTCACCCACCACTTTTCCCAGCCAGGTCCTTTCCCATAATGGGCTTATCAGCCTTGAAAAACTGCCCCTAAATTTTCTGGTAACATGTATCATAGGATCTACATGGCTACATTTTATCGATGAATACCTCCCACAGTTATGATTTTGTTATAAGTAATTTTGTGTTTTGTGGTACGATCAGAAGAGCTGCTTTGGCCATTTTAAGAAGGAAAGTGGGTGGGTGAGGAGATGGACCATCTGACCTCATTAGGCTGAACTGTTCTTATCAAAACTGGTACAAAAGTAGGGAAAAGAAAACTGGAGTATTGGGGACATCTCAGATCGTAAAGATGGCATTGGACTTCCTTGACTCTTAGAGTTGTCTGAGCCTTGGTCTCCCTGTGGTGTGGGCTTACGGACGTGTGTATACATTCATTCATCTCGTCAACATTCATTAAGTACCATTTATTAAACACCTCGCTAGGCCACAGGTCTAAAAGTTAAAGATACAGCTCCTGACGGCTCTCAGATCTCATGAAGCTTGGAACAAATGGAACTTTGGGAACTAAAAGCTGTAGGATGCATTCTTAACCTTAATTCTGAAAATACTGTTCTTCATGAGGAGGGCTGTGTAGTAGTGCGTATCAGTACTGTCTTGGAAAGAGTGAGCGTAGGGTCCTGACAGGAAGCATTAAGCACAACTGTGAAACAGGTAAAAACAACGGAATATTTCCTGTTAAGTCTTCTCAGCGAAAACCCCTTTACCTGAAACAAGTCATATCATTGTGCTTAATAGTATTATAATTTGTTCCAGAGGAAGTTACTTTTGGGGGAAAAAATTAGTGGCTTTCTTTTTTTTAGTTGGAAATGAAAGAAATGCATTAATTAAAAGCAAAAGGAAAATCAACTGCCTTAGGTTGCAGTCATAAGTATTCTTGGAATTTTCCTCTTGGAATTACTGAATCTATCCATTTCCAGATAACCCCAGCCAAGAGCCACAGAGAATCAAATACTAAGGGTAATGTGTTAAGAGCAGAAGAATTTTTTTTTTTCTATAAGATCCCCCCACCCTTTCTCTCTCTCCCTCTCTTTTCCTGTCTTGAGTTTCTAACCAGCAGAAACAGAATAAAATGTGATATATATTAACCACAACTTAGAAGACAGTATTGATTCTAGAAATTACAGGGTCTGTCTTTAAGGAAAGACGATTTAAAGCATAACCATTCAGTAGGCAAAGCAAAACAAAAGGATGGTAAAGAGGCAAAACCCTCACCACCAGGCCGACTGCATCCAAGTATTCAATAAATATTAGTAAAACATCGAAGTGGAAATAAATCATTGTTCACAGACAACCAGTTAGAAAGGAATTTCTAGTATGTGATGGTGGTGAAAGTACCCAGCTCTGGGGAAATTTTAGGTAAATGGTAATAAGATTTGAGGAGGCAAAACATTTTCAGCGACTCTCAGTCCTGGCTGCATGCCACAGTCATCTGAAGTAGGATTCCTTTATTTGTGCAAAATCCTTTAAAACATCCCAAGGCTCAGGCTGCATCCCAGATCAAAGAGAAGAGCTGGGGGCTTCCCTGGTGGCGCAGTGGTTGAGAGTCCGCCTGCCGATGCAGGGGACGCGGGTTCGTGCCCCGGTCCGGGAAGATACCACATGCTACGGAGCGGCTGGACCCGTGAGCCATGGCCGCTGAGCCTGCATGGGCCGGAGCCTGTGCTCCACAACGGAGGAGGCCACAACGGTGAGAGCCCCGCGTACCGCAAAAAAAAAAAAAAAAAAAAAAAAGAAGAGCTGGGGTAGAGACTCAGGCAGCAGTATTTTTTTTTAATTCCCCAGGTCATTCCAAAAAAGATTGAGAATGATTGTTTTTAGGCCAGTGATTTTCAACTGGCTGAACGTTACCATCTTGAAGAACTTAAAAGAAAAATTACCTGATGCCTTGCCCCCAGTAGTTCTCAAAGTGTGGTTCACAGACCAGCAGCATCAATGTGACTTCAGGATTTATTAGAAATGCAAGTTATTGGGCACCATGCCAACCCCCAAAATCAAACTCTGGGGCTGGGGCTGGCAATCTGTTTTAACAGGCCCTCCACGTGATTCTGATGAATGCTGAAGTTCGAGAACACTGACCTGCCCAAACCAATTGGATCAACCCTGGGGGTAGGGTCTGGTTTCTTGTTTTATGTAATGAAGATTGAGAACCACTGTCTTAGTTATTTTAACCTCATACCTGCTTATGGGCCTATGCATACAGGAAAGCAGAAACACAGCCTGGTCAGACAATTGGCTACCAGTTAATATATTCTGTCCCAAATCTTTTTCTTTTTTTGAATGAATTTTTTAAAAATATCACCAAATTCTAGCTCTGTGACCTTGGCAAAGCTATTTTACTTCATTTTCCATCTGGGATTGCTAGTCTGTAAAATGAGGGCTCCCTTCCATGTCTAAAATTCTATGAAATACCACCTTGCACAGTGGTCGAAGACACTTGCTATGTTATCTGTATGAGCCACACGATTGTATTATTTTAATTAAGCCATCCTTAGTCTCTTACCCATTTCTGTTGCTGAATGATAAAGGGAGAAAAAAAGAAAAGGAAGTAAAATCTAGTCTGAGATCTAGTTTATCATTCTTGAAACATCTGTCAGAGCACATTAAACTAACAACCATTGAATCACTATCCTCATATATATCCAATTTCTGTTATGAAACAATACTCTATTCCCAGCCTAAAAGCTTAAGTGTGCTATTTAGCTGACTGCTTTCTAATTTGGAAGTCTATGGAAACCCTGGGCTAGGAATGAATTGAAGTAATTCTTTAGATTGCTTTTATTTTATTGTTGTTATTTTAACAGCTTAACATGCAATAAATTGACATTTAAAGTATACCAGCTAGACACTCAGATCTGTAGAACAAATAAATTAACGTGTACCCTATCGCTAGCATTGCATATATCTGCATGAATAGAATACCAGATACAAAAGGTAGAACAAGTCCAAAGTCAAGAAATAAAAATTTTTTTAAAATTTCATATCATTCTAGAGATAAGGAAGATAAAAGAATGTCATCTGCGTGATAAAATATGATCCTACTAAGCATCAAAGAACAGACAAGCTGATAATCAGGAAATTTAAGAGAAATATTATTAATAACTAAAATTACAGTTGCATTTGCAGCTCTATAAACAGATGGCACGCATAGGAAAGATGAAAAATATAACATGTAAACTCAGTGCACAAATGGGGCAAAAGGAATAAAATTTTAAAATGGAACTTGGAGGGGATATATGTATACATATAGCTGTCTAATAGTGACTTTCAAAGAGCAGAAGTTTTTAATTTTTGAATTTTTAAAGTTCTTCTCAACTTGTTCTTTTGTGGACCACGCTCTTCATGTTGTATCTAAAAAATCTTTGCCTAACCCAAAGTCACAAAGATTTTCTGCTGTTTTCTCCTAGATGTTTTATCATTTTTTTAGAGCTGTGGTTTATTTTTAGTTAATTTTTCTATCTGGTAAAAGATATGGATTGAAGTTTATTTTTTAGCATATAGATGTCCATTTGTTTACAGCACCGTTTGTTGAAAAAGGCTGTATGTTCAAATGGCATTGCCTTTGTACCTTTGTCAAAAAACAGTTGCCCATATATGTTTAGATCTGTTTCCAGACTCTACTGTGTTCTATTGACCTATTTATCTTTCTTGATAATGATACCATACTGTCTTGATTACTGTAGCTTAAATGAGGGTGTGATAGTCGCGCAACTTTGCTGTTCTTTTACAGTGTTGTTTTAGTTATTGTACATCCTTTGAATTTCCATGAATCAAAAAGCTTGCTGGGATTTTGACTGGAATTGCATTGTATCTATAGGTCAGTTCAAGTCTTCTAACCCATGAATGAGGTATATCTCTCTGTTTATTTAGGTAATCTTAAATTCCAAAGATGTTTTGTAGTTTATAGTTCTTGCATATCTTTTTACAGATCTATCCTTAAGTATTTTGTATGTTGATACTACTGTAAATGGCATTTTAAATTTCAAGTTTCAGGTGTTTACTGCTAGTGTATAGAAAACAATGCATTTTGTATATTGATCTCACATTCTGTAACTTTGTTAAACCCACTTAGTAGTTCTAGTACTTTTTTGTGTAGTTCTCTTTTTTCTTTTTTTTTGTAGATTCCATTGGATTTTCTACATGGACAATTGCATTGTATGAAAATAAAGCTTTTCTTTGTCTCTTTTCTCATCTGGATGCCTTTCAGTTCTTTTTCTTGCCTTATTGTACTGGTTAGATCCTCTACTGGTTGAAACTGCAACAAAGTTAAATAGAAGTGGTAAGAGCAGACACGCTTATCTTGTTTCCTGGTTTTAGATGGGAAACATTCATCATCATCATCAGTCTTTCATCATTAAGTATGATGTTTGCTGTAAGTTTTTCATAGAGTAAGCTGTAGGTTTTTCATAGATGCTCTTTATCAGGCTGAGGACATTCCTTTCTGTTCTTAGCGCTAAAAGTTTGGGTTTTTTGTTTTTTGAATTAGGAATATTAGATTTTGGCAAGTGCTTTTTCTGCATCCATTGAGATTATCATATGGTTTTTCTTTTTTACTTTGTTATATGATGAATTACATTTATTCTCAAATGTTAACCTAATTTTGGCATAAAACCCACCTAGTAATGATGTATTATGTTTTTCTATGTTATTGGATTTTTTTTTTTTTTTTTGCGGTACGTGGGCCTCTCACTGTTGTGGCCTCTCCCGTTGCGGAGCACAGGCTCCGGACGCGCAGGTTCAGCGGCCATGGCTCACGGGCCCAGCCGCTCTGCGGCATGTGGGATCTTCCCGGACCAGGGCACGAACCCGTGTCCCCTGCATCGGCAGGCGGGCTCTCAACCACTGCGCCACCAGAGAAGTCCTATGTTATTGGATTTTATTTGATAATTTTTAAAAGAAATTTTGTAGCTACATCCTCCTTATAGGATATGTTACAGTTTGAAATTATTTTGTTCATTTTTCTTGATCTTTTGACATAAACTTCTTGAGTAGAGGTTCTGGCAATACAAAATACATCTTGTTTACCATTTTATCCCCAACACTTATCAGGGCTGGCACATAGCAGATGCAGATAATGCCAGAGAAGTACTGGGACCTCATCAGGAAGGGTCTCATCTGCCAGGCTAGGAAATTTGGAGTGTATCCTGGAGACACTGAGAAGCCTTTGAAGGATTTTGAGTGAGGAGTGACATTCTGGTGATGGAAAACAGATTAAAAGGGAATTACCCTGGTGACTGGAAGATCACTTTACCCAATTATTGAAGAAATCTAGTGGAGAGATGTTGAGGGCTTCAACTAAGGCAGTGGCCATAAGATAGAGAAGAAAGAGGTAGGAGTGATAAAAAAGAGGTAGGCTGGAGACCACATGAAGGACTATTTGTGAAGGGAGTGGAAAGTAGGATCTAGGATATTGTTAATGAACTAGGAAACACAGGTGGGATGTGATTCTGAGGTTGGAAGGACTTGGCGAGGTTGGAGGCTATGGAACAGCTAAATGGAGAGTCTCCGTGGCAGCTGAGCACATTGGTTTGGAGACCTCTGCTCTGAAAGTATGGATTTGGATCACTGATATATATATATATATATATATATATATATATATATATATATATAGGTGGCAATTAAAGCCAGGGGAATGCTGGGACCCCTCTTCTATAACACCCTGTACTTATCTCTACCATGATATTTTTACACCCCATAATATTGGCTGCCTCCTTAGCTAGACTCTGAGGTCCTTGGGGACAGAGGCCAAGAATCCTCAGGGCTGGTCCTGTGTCCAGTAATTCTTACGGGTTTAGTAAGTATTTGAAGGGTCTGAACCATGGCTCTGCCACTAACCTATTCAAAAACTAAAGTTGCTTAACCTAAAAGCACTTCAGTTTTATCAACTGTAAAATGAAGAAAATATCCACCTTATAAGTTTGTTATAAATATTAGATGAGCTAAAGAACATTTGATACCTCAATAAATGTTAGTTCCCTTCCATCTTATTGAATGGAATCTAAAACAAATCTTTTATGGAAAACCAACTATAGATAAAACCCTTTCAGTTTTTTGAAGACTCCAGCTTCATTTCTTTGTGTTTTTCTTATTTCCTTTAAGAAATAAATAATAATTTACTTTGCATTTAGGCTTGAGTGCTCTCCTTAAAACACCAAATGGGCAATTGTTCTTCACTGTAGTCTAGAGAGATGAAAGCTATTATGAAAACCCTATGTTCTAATTGTTGCTAATGCAGTTAAGCCTAAAAGTACATCTGAATCCCTTTGCTATACACCTGAAACTGACACAGCATTGTTAATCAACTATGCTTTAATTAAAAAAAAAAAGTACATCTGACAAAGCCACAAGTCAGTTCCACTGTTTTCCTGTGAATCATAAGACTCAAAGACTGAAAAGTAAATATTTTCTTAATATTGAATCTAGTAAAAGTCATAAAACACATAATGGGTGCTATTTTCATTTTGAAACATCTAGTTTGGTTTGGATGCAATTAACAAATTATTGGCCTGGCTTGGGAATCTTATTTTAAATATTTTCTCCAGGTTTCAATGTATCCACACCTTTCTTTGGGTTAATAGAGTCCCTTTTCTAGTTATATTAAAGACTTTTTTGAAAAGGAATACTTAATTGATTAGTGGTTTTGGTTAGAAAAATGCTAGATAAATTGTTTTAAATTGCCAAGAGCAGAGAATAAAAACTGTGAATGTGAGAGTATTCATTTCCAGTCAGTAATAGACTGGACTTGCTACACTCATAATTTAATATTTTGCTAATGAAGAGATAGAGAAATTGTGGTTATTATAAACGTACATGGAATGTTACAAAGTTCTGCATAGAGGAGAAGGAAGCAAGAATTGGGAAGCCTGGATTCGAGGTTTGGTAATAACTCACTTTGTCACTTTGGGCAAGAACGTTAACTCTGGGCCTTAATTTTCTCATATGAAAAATGACCTTGGACTAAGTTTTCTGCCTGCTTAAAAACTTCTATGATTCTAACTGTGTGACTATGAAATGAATGATGGTATAATTTGTCTTGATGGGATGGTGGGCCGGTCAGATCCATTCCCTCAAATGAACGAATCCAGTATATGGCTTCATCAGTTTAACTGTGAGACAAACACAGATGCACCTGGTATTTGACAAATGACCAGAGAAAGTTAAGGTTCACATGGACCGCAGGTTAGTCAGGGCCACGTGCTTTCCAAAGGGAGTCCCATGAGGACTGTTTTTAATGAATGATTCCTGGCCTCATTTTAAATAAGGAACTTTTCAGGAATGTGTTGAGGGACAGCAGCAGAAATCTATTACCCAGATTTTCATCTCTGCTCTGCCACTGACAGTAGTTGGTGACCACCGGGTCTCTCTGCAGCTCTCTTCAGGTCTGCAAACACGGGAGCATGATTCCACAACCAGTGCTGTGCCTGGTTTCTAAGGGGGGCTTTCTTAGGACCCAGGATGTTACATTGATTCTCTTATGCCTTTGGAAACTCTTGACATTTAGATTAAAAGGATATTGGCCAAAAATTCAATCAAACTGATGACTGCTTTGAATTTTCTGATGGATTTTAACTCTAAATATGGAACAGAAGAGGTCCCAAACTAGGTTTTTATCATTTCTCTCCTGGTTTGTAAGAGCCCACCACCCAGAGTTCGTATCAGAACCTTCCTTCCACTGCTGCTGTCGAATTCGCTTTAGCTACACATCTGAAAGTTCTCCATTGCTCTGATAATCCCAACCCAAAATATACTGGTTTAATTTATTTCATTTCCATGTGCTTTTCAATAATACGTGTGCTTTTAATAAAGCTAGTAAGAGATGAGGAGTTACATTTCACTTAAAATCTACTTAATGTTTTCATCTATGTGGATGTTATATTTAGGATGCATCACAGGTGGCTGCTTTAATGGCTCTTACTGCTTCTTAAAAATTAATAGATTAGAAATATAAGCCAAAATTATTTTAAGGTATAATCTCAGTGCCCCAGAAGTGTTTCTCAAAGACATGAACAGCTATTTATGTAGTTAATTTGGTAGTGACTCATTAAGAGATACATTTCTGTTCTCAGGTCATCCTGAAGGCACCAATTTTAATCTCAGCACTTAACCTTCAGACACGTTTTCCTCTCTCCTTTATAAATAATAACTGTATAATAAAGTCTGCAATCTTGGGAGGAAAGCCAAGCAAAATGAGAATGAAATGCTATCACCCCACTTTTAAATCTTCCCAAGTCGGGCCCAAGGTTAGCCTGGGAAGGGAGAACTGTCTCAAGGGGCAGGTGTCACCTCTTATCTGTGTTTTAAGTATGTGTTCCTTACTTTTAATTAGGGTTTTGTTGTTGTTGTTTGAGTATTGTTTTCATTCATGTCTAAAGACAGTATTGCTGACAAGATCACTTCCTAATTCAGGAATATACAGATATAGAGGTTAAATTTCATTAATATTAACCTTCAGGGTGTTTTCAAATCCTTTCACATAGTACAAAAATATTATTGTGTAGTGAATGTCATTCAAGATAGGTTAGGCTACCTAGAAATAATTTTTTAATTAATTTTTTATTGAAGCATTTTTTTTATTTTTTTATTTTATTTTATTAAGCATAGTTAATTTACAGTGTTGTGTTAGTTTCAGGTGTACAGCAAAGTGATTCAGTTATACATATATATGTATTCTTTTTCAGATTCTTTTCTCACATAGGTTATTACAGAATACTAAGTAGAGTTCCCTGTGCTATACAGTAGGTACTTGTTGTTTATCTATTTTATATATAGTAGCGTGTATATGTTACTCCGAAATTCCTAATTTATCCCTCCCTCCCCCCTTCCCCTTTGGTAACCGTAAATTCGTTTTCTATGTCTGTGAGTCTGTTTCTGTTTTGTAAATAAGTTCATTTGTATCATTTTTTTTAGATTCCACATATAAGTGATATCATATATTTGTGTTTCAAAATAATTTAAAAGAAACGTTCTTTAGAGTATTTACATCAGCTGTTCCTGCCAGTGATAGACTCCAGGCACAGCCATTTAAAAAATGCGTATGGATAAAATCTAAAGGTGCTGACTTACATAACCGAGCCTCAGGAAAGACCCTTAACTTTGTTGGGCCTTCTCTTCATAAGCTGGGGATAAAATGATCTGTCTTATAGGAATCTTAATGAGGATTGTAAAGCCCTCAGCAGAGCGTCTGGCACATAGCAAGTGCCTAATAAATTGTAAATATTATTAATATTACTTATTTACTACTTTAATTTTTGAATTAAATTAGTAACTTAATTAAATTAATAATGAATTAAATTATTTTTTTAATATTTACTATAACTTTTCTCTTTTAAAGGAAGTTTTCTGGGGTGCCCATCTTTCCTATTTCTTATGATTAACTGGTACCTTATGTTCCTGCTTAGACTTTGGTAAAATTATGAATTTGGCAGAGTTAGACTCCCCTTCCAGCACTTCTTATTCCCCCCACCCCCATGGCATCCACTCCAGCAGTTCTCGTCCAGCACCCCCTAGAGTCCCCATTTCTGAAAGCTTTGGATGTGGCAGCTTTCACCACAGTCCCTCTGAAGGTGTGGCAGATGTTGGCTTAAGAGGCTCAGTGAAGGCAGCTCAAAATAGATGAAAAGAATGGGGCTGGGACTTCTGAGATCTTGGTTGAGTGTCTTTGGCTAAATTAGCTCACTTCTTTTCGACCCCAAATCCACCATCTGGATTGTTGGGAAGATTGACTTAAAAGCGCAAGGACTTTTGGAGAAGGGTATGCAGACAGTAGTTATCATGAAGCCTCATCTTTCAAACTCAGTTCAAGCTGCTTCCTCCATAAAACTGTTGCTGACAGAATGCTGCTCCAGCCCCCCTCTCACCCTAGATAGAACTGATCATACGCCTTCTTGAGCTCCCACTGTACATGCCCCTATCATAGCAACTGTTTGTTTGCATTTCTGCCTTAGACATGCATTAGACAGTTTTTGTTTTAAATTTCCAAAATGTTGTGATTTTCACACTCTCATAAAACACACAGAAGCAACAGTGAATCATGTTTCAAACTGGTATAGCTGATTTGTATACTATCGCTGTCATATTCTACCATGTTTCCAGTAATCTCAAATCATTCTTTTTTCCTCTGATATGTTAAAACATTGAGGAGATAAAATAATTTCAGCGCTGGGCATATTGTGATGTGGAAGGAAGGGGTCACATCTCCTCAGGGACCTCCCAGAGGCTACAAGACCCTGTTGTATTTAGCTCTGAATATCCTGTATCTAGTATCTGATACATAGCAGGGGCATAACAACAGCTGAGTAAATAATTGAAAGAATATTCTTTAATAGGGACTCAGGAGGACCCCAAACCTTCAAGATCTAAATGAATCTCTATCAGCAAAGATTCAGATTTCATAATAGGAGCTGAGGAAGCTATTCAGGATCTCTCAGCATTCCACAAGACACACTATATAGTGCTTGGCCACTCCAGGATTGTGTGCTTTTCCACACAATAAAGTGTTTTGTTTTTTTTTTCATTGCAATCATTGGCTTCCTATATAGATAAGAACACTAAAAAGCATCCCTGTCATCATGTATCCGTGATAGCAAGTCTTCTTTTAAAAATCTACCAAGAGGGGCTTCCCTGGTGGCGCAGTGGTTGAGTCCGCCTGCTGATGCAGGGGACACGGGTTCGTGCCCCGGTCCAGGATGATCCCACATGCCGCAGAGCCATGGCCGCTGAGCCTGCGCGTCCGGAGCCTGTGCTCCGCAATGGGAGAGGCCACAACAGTGAGAGGCCCGCGTACCGAAAAAAAAAAAAAAAAGAAAAAAATATATATACCAAGATAGCAAAAAAATTTTGTTGTAGCATTCCTTCTGTATTTAGATAAACATAATTTAACTGTAATGAACTTTGGTTTGTTATGACTTACGTTATCATGAATTTATCCTACATAAGAACTCAAATGAACCAAGCTCTTCCTGTGTTTGTTGTTTTGTTCTCCCCAAAAGGAAAAAAAAGGTTGAAAAGCACAGCATTACAGAATAAGCTGTTTGATCAAAATGTCTGTGTTTGACTAATTTTGTAACCCAGGGCCCAGCATGGTGCCTCCCACACAGTAGGGGCTCAATAAATTTCTTGAATGAATTAACGGTGCAACCCAGTAGGTTAATGCATCCCGGGAACCATTATTCTGAAGAGGGAAAAAATGTAGGCATTTTGGAGTTGCTTTGGCATCACATTTCAAAAAAGTGAATTTCCTTCTTAGGAAAGGCTTACTTTAGGTAGAAACTGAGTCTCGCCATGCTCACTGCCCACCGTTCCCACTGTCCAGAACCAGTAGATACAAGGGTCCCTTTCATAACCCACCATCTCAATATCATGCCTTACATTTTTCTGCCTAGGTAGTTCTGGTAAAATTGTTATCACAAGTTATTACCCTTAAGTCTAACCTCTTCTGAAAGAATAGGTGTCATTCAGGGACTAAGAAATATTTGTCTAGACGTTTGATCCAATCTGTATTTTTATTTAATGTGTGATTGGCAAGAAAATAGCAAAGACAAATTTAAATGCTTGCATCTCTAACCTTGTCACAGTGTCTGAGTATTCATTCATCATCATTATCTTGGATTCCTGCAGCCGGCAGACTTCATAGGAAAGCAAGCACTGAAACAGATTAAAGCCAAGGGGCTGAAACGGAGACTGGTCTGCCTCACCTTGGCAACGGACGATGTTGATCCGGAGGGAAATGAAAGCATCTGGTATGGTGGCAAGGTGAGTGCTGAGGACCCATAGCGAGGGGCCACTGCAGTGTTTCTGCAGCAGAAACTCCTCGTCTCTGTTTCCGTTTACAGTTTTTTGCTAGTTATTTACCTATTGGTGAGATGACACTCTTGAATTCTGAAGTGACATTCAAGAAACAGAAATTACTTAACTGAAAGGAAAATGAAATGCTGCTCATTTTGGAAAACATGATATTCTCTATGGTTTAATGAAAGAAAATAAACTGCAGGACTTGAAATACATTGGACAATGAGGAAGGTATGATTTAGAAGGTAAAATGACCTCTTGCCTCACCCCATCTATATCTGTGAATGCAAGAGAGAGATTTTATAAAGAATTTAGTATTCTGACTTAGCTTCTCAGGGATCTTTCAGGAGGAAACAATTCGTACCTTAGCACATTAGCAGAAAACAATTTCCAAATGAAAACATCTATGACAAGAGAGGGTTAAACCTTAGTAAATAAAGGGAAAAGTGGAAATCCTTTGGTTCTTCAGGAGGAGTAAGACTACCTTCTTCTCCCTTTGGGATGCTACATTTCACTGTCTCTCTTGGTCTTCAGTAAAGCCAGAGTTAGATAACCTGTCAATAGAATTTCACTTCCTCCACTTTCTATGATTATTTGTAAAACCCAATTTGGCTCAATGTTTTGCTGTGTTTTGGCTGGTGTTATCAGGCAGGGCTTATCAGGCAGGGACACTCAGCTTAGATTAGACCATGTGGCGACCACAGGGCCTTCAAGACTCATCTAAACATTTGCTCTGTATTGAGCAGGGTCTGCTTGGTCAACACCCAAATACTCAGAGATTCTATTCCCAGGTTGTTTTTTTTTTCCTTACGCACTACAACCTACTTAATACTTGTTTTCATTTTCCCCATCTCTTCAGTGACAAAACGAGCACTGGAGGAGGGGAGAGCCAGTGGTGTCAATCTCAGCCTTTGGATTACTAAAGATAGGGCCATTTGGGCTGAGGCAGGGGTCAGTTTGACATGGAAATATCATCTACAGAGTTCCTACTAGTGCTGGATATTTTTATGTACTCTCATTTACTTTTTTAAAAATAGTTATTTATTTAATTTATTTTTTTGTTTGCATTGGGTCTTAGCTGCAACATGCGGGCTCTTCATTGTGGCACGCGGGATCTTTCATTGCGGCGCTCAGGCTTCTTTCTAGTGTGGTGCGCAGGCTCCAGGGCGCATGTGCTCTGTAGTTGTGGCACGTGGGTGCCAGGACCTGTGGACTCTGTAGTTTGTGGCACGTGGCCTCTCTCCTTGAGGCACATGAGCTCAGTAGTTGTGGTGCACGGGCTTAGTTGCCCCATGGCATGTGGCATCTTAGTTCCCTGAACAGGGATTGAACCCACGTCCCCTGCATTGGAAGGCAGATTCTTTACTACTGGACCACCAGGGAAGTCCCTCTCTCATTTACTTTTACAACACCCCTCCAAGATATGTATGATCATTCCCATTTAAAGATGAGGCTTTGGGGCTCAGAGAGATTAAGTAACTTGCTTGAGGTTACACAGCTATGACATGTGATTGACGAAGCTGATTTCTGACCGAGGTACAGTTGGACTTTGAATTCTTATCCTTTCTTCTAAGACATGCTGAATACCCCCATTTACTCTCTTCTTTGTCTCTGATGGCCCACTGTATTCTCCTAAGCACTTCATTATATACCCACAGTTCTTGCACATCTAAGTAACAGGTGGATGTTATAGTTTTAGATTCTATGAAGCCAATAGATCTTTTTGTCAGATTTGAAGCTCTTTCTCAAATGCCTCACCTTTAATTGTGTTGTTTGCTCTTCTGTTTGAACCATTCCTACTCTTACCTCCTGGTCTCCACTTTCTGTTTCTGTTCTAGATCTCTGGTTCAGCCGTCTTTTCTTTTTTTTTTTTGCGGTACGCGGGCCTCTCACTGTTGTGGCCTCTCCCATTGCAGAGCACAGGCTCCGGACGCACAGGCTCAGCGGCCATGGCTCACGGGCCTAGCCACTCCGTGGCACGTGGGATCTTCCCAGACCAGGGCATGAACCTGTGTCCCCTGCATCGGCAGGCGGACTCTCAACCACTGCGCCACCAGGGAAGCCCCAGCCCTCTTTTCTTAATATGTTCTTTCTCTGATTTAAGATTTGCCCACAATTTCCACTGATAACCACGTCTGCCATTAAGTAACTGCTTGAGCCTCTCTGGGTCTCAGTTTTCTCACCTACAAAATGAAGCCACTGAGTGAGATAATGTCTAAGGTTCTTTCCACCTCTAATTAATTTTTCCCTGGTCGTTACACTTCCCTCACCTCATCTTTTTATTCTACATTTTTCACTCTATTCTCATCCAACTATCCCAGTCTTCCTAATACGGTCTGCACTCATACTTCTACTGATAGTCTGTTTTACTTGGCCATGGAATGAACGAGAAGCTCTGTCATAACATTCTGTAGGCAACCCCACATCGACCATGATCAACTGACATTTTTAGTCATCTTAAATGTGACCATACCCAAGTTAAAAAACTGGAAACCTGTACCTTAAACTTATACAATGTTATATGTCAATTGTATCTCAACAAAGCTGGGAAAAAAGAAGAACCCTGGAAGCCCAAGCTCCATTTATTTTTATTGAAGTATAATTGCTTTACAGTGTTGTGTTAGTTTCTGCTATACAATGAAGTGAATCAGCTATATGTATACATATATCCCCTCCAAGTTCCATTTTTAAATTTTATTCCCTTTGCCTCATTTGTGCACTGTGTTTACACATTATATTTTTCATCTTTCCTATACATGCCGCCTGTTTATAGAGCTGCTAATGCAATTGTAATTTTAGTTATTAGTAATATTTCTCTTAAATTTCCTGATATCAGCTTGTCTGCTCTTGGATGCTTAATAGGGTCATCATTTTATCATGCAGATGACCCTCTTAGATCTTCCTTATCTCTAGAATGATATGAATTTTTTTTTTTAATTTTTATTTCCTGAATTTGGACTTGTTCTACCTTTTATATTTGGTATTCTATTCATGCAGATATTTTCAATGCTAGCGATAGGGTACATGTTAATTTATTTGTTCAACAGATCTGAGTTCTAGTATGTGACAGCAATATTCTAGGCACTAAGGATGCAGCAGTGAACAAAACAGACAAGAATCTCTGCCCCTATGGAGCTTATATTCCAGGAGAGGGAGAGATAAACAATGAACATAAAATAAAATAAATAGCATGTCAGAGGGCAATGAATACTTTGGGGAAAAATAAAGTCTAACTGGGAGATGGGCAGTGCTAGAGGGAGGGATTATGATTTTAAGTAAGGCTTTATATAAAAAAATCAAGGCATAAGTGTGGGCATGAGAGGGGCTTTAATTAGTTATAAAAGCAGCTTTGCTGGGAAGTAAATTTTGAAGAAAAGGTTTTTGAGGAAGGAAGTTTGAAGAGTTTAGAAAGTCTTCTTTTTCATTATTAATAAACTAAAACACACAGGGACAGCCAAAGAAACATAATATATCATCCAATTTAAATTATGTTCCCTCTTTCAAAGGTTATTTACCATGTTATCTTCTCTAAGTCTATTACAGGCGTCTTTAAGTCTCATAATGAAGAGAAGAATGAGACAAGGCTAAAAATAAGTGAGGATTGTTTACATTGGTAAAAAGAAGGCTGATGTTTGATTTCACAAAGAATATGAGAATCTACTAGGCAAAGGGTGAGGGTGGTTTGTTCTTGTGATTCACTGAGCAAAACGAGGCAATGGATTTAATTGAATCTGGAAGATTTTAAGGTCGAATGATATAGAATTTATGCCAGGAAAAACCTTTCCCTGGAGACTTAGTAATAAGATAAAAGGAAAGGCCAGTTTTCTAAAATACTTTGGACCACCAACCCCTGGATTAGAGAGAAATTAAAGGAGAAATGAAAGTAATCAAGCAGAAAGCAAAGCATTCAATAAATATATTAAGAATAGCACGCACAAAATAAACATGCTATTTCTTTAAAGTTACTAATGCAGAAATAACTGCAAGAAGAATCACTGCCGAGATTTTAAGAGATGGGAAGGCCCAAGGAGATGGGGCACGCAGCCTCTGAAGAGTGATTGTGGGTTTTTTATCCAGTGAGTTAGGGGATTTGACCAAGAGATTCGTTCAGGATTCTTCCTGTTTTCTTAAGATGCCCAAGAAAACCAGGTTAACTTTCCCAGAGCTCCAAACACAAATCTCTGTTTTAGAGACTCAGAAGTGAAACCAAAGTTACCGAGAAGGTCTTTCAAAAAAGCGATGATTAAATCTCCAGCCACCCTGACCCAAATCCCAGTTTTATATCACAGAAATATGATCTAGAGGAGAAGCCATTTTGAAACGTGTGTTATCTCAGCAATACCTTGGCAGTTAATAATCTGCCAGAGAGGAACTTTTACTAATGAATGCATTCACTTTTTTTAAATCACCATAACAAGTTCAGAAATTATATGGAGAGCTTGTGATTTGGGGTTTCAACAAGATAATTAAAAACTGGGGCTACAGTGATAGGAGTCTGTACTTAATGTCATAAATGCATAAGAGACTAGAAATGCTATAATATGACTGTTGACTGTCATGAGCCCTTTGCTGAGGCAGCTGAAATATCACCAGGCTGATTCACGTCCATGGATGTTTTTGAGCAGCAGCTATAAGCAGCCGCTGTGCTAGACAGTAAGGCTGTAAGGATCAGTGCGATGTTGCATAGCCAGGAGAAGCCGTTTTAAGTTGGGCTATGTATCATTTTGCTTTTGTTGTCTTCCTTTTACTTTTTAAAAATGTGGTGTTTACACATATACAATGGAATATTATTCAGCCATAAAAAGAAACAAAATTGAGTTATTTGTAGTGAGGTGGATGGACCTAGAGTCTGCCATACTGAGTAAACTAAGTCAGAAAGAGAGAAGTAAGTACCATATGCTAACACATACATATGGAATCTAAAAAAAAAAAAGGTTCTGAAGAACCTAGGGGCAGGATAGGAATAAAAATGCAGACGTAGAGACTGGACTTGAGGACACGGGGAGGGGGAAGTGTAAGCTGGGACAGAGTGAGAGAGTGGCATGGACATATATAAACTACCAAATGTAAAATAGCTAGCTAGTGGGAAGTAGCTGCATAGCACAGGGAGATCAGCTCGGTGCTTTGTGACCACCCAGAGGGTGGGATAGGGAGGGTGGGAGAGAGATGCAAGAGGGAGGAGACATGGGGATATATGTATATGTATAGCTGATTCACTTTGTTATAAAGCAGAAACTAAAACACCATTGTAAAGCAATTATACTCCAATAAAGATGTTAGAAAAAAAAGTGGTGTTTAAACCAGTATTGTAATTTGTTTGCATTTTACTGTTTTTCCTTTTCTTGCATCTTTTCCTTCAGCTAAGAGTTGTGGAAACCAGATCTAATCTTCTAATCAGGATTGTTATATAGATTTTATTTTTGGTAGCATAAAATTATTGTTTTCATCTCCTAAATTTTGATTCCTTGTTCAGTATTTTTCTCTGGATTGCCATCCCGAGTTATCCTAGTTCATCCTTGTTAATTTTGATCATTCACACAGAACTCCATGTCTCCACTCATGTTGGAAAGTTTTATCCCCCTTCTCTACCCACCTAACTCCACCTACCTTCAAAATGTAGAACAGGGCTTCCCTGGTGGCGCAGTGGTTGAGAGTCCTCCTGCCGATGCAGGGGACACGGGTTCGTGCCCTGGTCCGGGAAGATCCCACATGCCGCTGAGCGGCTGGGCCCGTGAGCCATGGCCGCTGAGCCTGTGCGTCCGTAGCCTGTGCTCCACAACGGGAGAGGCCACAACAGTGAGAGGCCCGCGTACCGCAAAAAAAAAAAAAGTAGAACAAATCCTGGCTTACTTATGTTGCCTGCCTTGGCTTCCTGGTTATTGTTTCTCGTGTCTGTATGTTAATTCCTCAACGAGGCAGGAAGCTCATGAGGGTAGGAACCAGACCTCTACTCATTCTCCAGAATGTCTAGCAAAATGTTTTGTACATGGTAAAGCTAGAGAGGGTAAAGTTAACATTTATTTAAGTGCCTAGCAATTACCAGGAATTGTTAAATCTGTATATATTCATATAGAAGATTCACTTCACATTGACTATTGATATATTACTAGAGTTTAATTCAGCACTATTCTGGCAGGCCATTTTCTAAATGCCAGCAGGAACAGTTGACTAGATTTGCATTTGGATTTTTAGATTTTTCTCCTTTGTATCTATTATTGCCATGCTAGTTTGATGGAAGAGAATTTTTTAAAGTTCAAAATGAAAATATTTGATTCTTCTTCCTATCAGATCTCTTGGCATGAAACTGAGCAAAATAGTACTAGGTATTAAGAAACTAGATGTAATTATTTAAAACTGAGAAATTTCGGAGCAACACGGATGTGTATTTTGAGAATTGTTTTTCATAAGTTTTAAACTTTCATTAAGCTTCTCAAAAAAGTGAAGTTTTCCTCCTAGTGTTATCCTCACAGACAGCATATCATAAAACTCTGTAAGTTGAACGTATCTTTTGAGAATTTTCATCTAGAGAGGAGGCACATAAAGCTGTGACCAAGATGCTGAGGATGGTAGGGTCTTGTTTTTCAGGTGGTTGGCAACACGACCTCCGGAAGCTACAGTTACAGCATCCAGAAGAGTCTGGCTTTCGCGTACGTCCCCGTAGAGCTAAGTAAAGTGGGACAACAAGTGGAAGTTGAATTATTAGGCAAAAATTACTCAGCAACCGTCATACAAGAACCCTTGGTGTTGACGGAACCAATCAGAAACCAGCTTCAGAAAAAAGGTGGAAAGGACAAAATTTGAAAAGACTTTGAGAAGGCAACTGAATTATGGTTGCTATGTGATTGTACTGAAAATGATAACTGATTTGCTGGGGAATAGGGGAAACCAAAAATTTATTTCAAAATCATCAGAATCTTAAAACCATTCTCTTGTTTCCTAAGCAATATAGAATAATGGATGAGTGATTTACATTGTTGTTTCAGATGAAGAAATTTGAAGCTGATGTTTTTACTATTCTATATTGTTGTTTATGAAACTTGGCAAAACATTTAAATGTTTGCTAACATACCATCATTATTACAACTGAAGTAGAAAACATTATATAATTTTAGAAACATTTGTATGTGGTTCTTGTTAGCTGAAAACAAATTATGTTTTGTTTTGTTTACAAATTATGTTTTACATAAAGACAAAAGCAGTATTGTTGATGGATTTACTTCATTGAAAAATACTAGTTGAATAAGGGATCATTTAAATTTTTCATAATATATCTAGGAAGAAAATAGTAAAATTTAATATTGGTATATGTAACATTTTTATTCAATTCCTTGAAATATTTACTTTCTTAATGACTTCCCTGAAAGCAGTTTTATGGGCTGTCATTATTGTCCTTTCAAAAGTTGTTTTAGAAGAGAAATTGCAAAAGAGAACAGTCTTCCAAAGGAAACGGTACTTGTAAACCTTCTGAGGTGAAGCCGAAACATAAATTGTGCCAGTACAAACACAGTCTGAATACTGAACACCTCTCTTTGGGAAAGAATTAATGCAAGTTGACATCACGTTGTGCCGTTCTGAATATCATTTCACAAACATTTGACAAAGCAGGTCAAACAAGAGCTTTAAGAGCTGACAGGATTGCCCTTAACATTGTGTACAGCAAGAAAAAAAAGCCATTTAGAAATAATTCTTTGATGTACCTCTTGAAATTATTTGGGTTTAGTTGACAGAATAAATCAAATTTTTCATAAAAGGTAGTTTGTCATTTATCATTTGTTCTACACACACACTTGCTGCCTAGGAAAAGTTCAGTAAATAGGTATTAAAGAAGCTGAATGTGAAGCATAAGATTCTATAGTTAGAGGAGATTTTAAAATAATTTCTTAACTTGTAAGTTTTGAAAACATGCCAAATTTACATTTAAATGTTTTATAAAAGTAATCATGTATCAGAACTCTTCAGCATGCCATTCATTTATCTTTGGTATCTCCTCTTACATGAGAAATGAAGGAAATCTTTTTGGTAACAAACATTTGCTAATTATTAAGAATGTTATCCAGACCCTCTCTCGCAGTTCTGGTATAGGGTGTAGGTGCTTTTCATTCTCTGCCTCTCTGTAGCCCAATTGTGTAAAAACTAATGAAAGAATTGAGAAAATATAATGCTACATCAATGGCACAATTTAATAGTTACCTAAGTTGTAACTTTTCAGTAACTAGTGACTGGAAGATTATTTACATAAAATATTATTATAGCAGACTCTAATCAAAGGAACAGTACTCAGAACTTGTGGAGAAGGCAATTGACAATGCAAAAACAAAATCTAAAGAAATGGTCGTTTATTTTAAAAAGTCATATTTTAAAGAATGCCAGGAGAAACAACAAAAGATGCTGATCTTACATTGCTAGAAGAAATCAGTAAAGCAGTATTTGAATGCCGTCATCTTTTTCACCAATAATTGGGCACTTGATCTAAAGCAATAGCTCAAATAACGTCAAAGTTTGTTACCATTCAGCCACTTTCTCTGATTTTTAGCAGATGAAGAAAAACTTCAGAAGTCTTTACTGTATGTAATAGAAATGTATGATGAATTTTCTGATGA
This sequence comes from Phocoena phocoena, assembly GCF_963924675.1. Classification (NCBI taxonomy): domain Eukaryota; kingdom Metazoa; phylum Chordata; class Mammalia; order Artiodactyla; family Phocoenidae; genus Phocoena; species Phocoena phocoena. The sequence continues at coordinate 63,007,551 of NC_089221.1, read as the reverse complement.
AGATATTTTAGTGGAAACTTTTTAACTATAGACATGTTTGAAAGCCACTATAATTGTTCCCAAAGAACCAAAGGCAGTATTGCAATTCCTGGAGTTTGTTGTGAAAGATTTTTATGAATTTCTGCCAAACTTGTCATTATGTTAAAGTCCTTACCTAGTTGTTTTTACATCTGTTGCTCAGGTAAAAGAAACTTTTGAAATTAAAAGCTTAAAAAATGTTCTTCTATCAACTTTGTGCAAAGATAACTGGATAAATCTGGCTATACTGTCTGGTAAATATTAATATGCAAAGAAAAACTTCAGTGAAGTCACTGCAAAGCTTAAAAACAGAAAAGTTTTATTATTCACAGGCAACAGACCACTTTATTACAATAGACCAATTTGTGGGTATAAATATTTTCCTTTTTCAAAACTATTAATATAATTTAAAAATATTAACCCCTTGCTTTTTCATACTATAACATTTATTTTATTTCTATTTTTCTTATTTATTACTGGAATGACTATATATTCAAAGTTAATAGAAACTTTTCACTCTTTGCATTTCTTTTCTGGTTGTTATTATTTCATTTTGTGATTATTACTAAAAATAATTGTGTCATATAAAAGGGGCAGAGAATCATTAAAAAATGGTCATCCAGGGTAGCTTCTTCGCTCACAAGTCTGGAACCTCACTAAGGTTGATGGCAACACCTGGGGCTGGCAGGGCACCTCTCTCCATGTGGCCTCACTGTGTGACTAACTTGCCAGGTAGTTCAGAGGAGGGAACTTAACATGGAGAACCAGCGAGGGATGCCAGCTGCCAAGCTGACACTAGGACCATACAGGGAGGGGCTGCTAGTGGGAGCAGGAACCATAGAAGAGATATATCCACACCGGTGAAGATGCTGCCCGAAGCAGACAGAAGGGAAGAAACACCCTGGCTTGTTTCTTCCTTCCACCTTCCAGTCTCTCACAGGTGCCTCCCACTGGATGAACCTAGCTGGGAGCCTGGGATATGTAGTTTGTAGGGTTTGGCCCACCTGTGATACAGAGCAGAGAAAAGAAAGATCATGAAATGGATCGCATCGCAAAAGACAATGACTGGCATACAACACCAGTGTTCTGTTCAGCCCTGGCCAAAGGGTCAAGAGGTGCAAACATGGCTACTAGCATGGAAGGAGGTCGTGGGATGGGCTAAAACATTTAAAAGGGCTACTTACATTATAATTTTTAAAAAGCATGGTGTATGGACTTCCCTGATGGCGCAGTGATTAAGAATCCACCTGCCAATGCAGGGGACATGAGTTCGAGCCCTGGTCCGGGAAGATCCCACATGCCGTGGAGCGACTAAGCCCGTGCGCCACAACTACTGAGCCTGCGCTCTAGAGCCCGCGAGCCACAGCTACTGAGCCCACGTGCCACAACTACTGAAGCCTGCACGCCTAGAGCCCGTGCTCTGCAACAAGAGAAGCCACTGCAATGAGAAGCCTGTGCACCGGAATGAAGAGTAGCCCCCGCTCGCCACAACTAGAGAAAGCCCACACACAGCAATGAAGACCCAACACAGCCAAAAAATAATAATAAATAAAATTTTTTTTAAAAAGCATGGTGTATTACAATACACAATGTGCTATCGTTTAGGTTCAAATTGGAAAAAATGTAAACATTTAAATTGCATTTATATATTATAGACTATCTCTGGAAGAGTAACACTAGTATTTCTGGGGAGGGGTTGAAATTTACTTTTCACTGTATGCCTTTTTAGATTTATTTAAATTATGTACATGTTTCACTTTTTAAAAGACCATATATAGTGCTTTCTTATCTAGTAAAAGTAGGTTCTTATTTTTTGGTCATATAATGTGACCCTGTATTTTTTAATACAGTATTCACATTGGTTTGAGATATTTAAGGATGGCTGGAAAGAGTTGGCTTAGAACCGCTTAAGAAATTGGTATACAATGTAAAAAAATTCAATACAGATAAAGTGAATGCAATTCAGTTGCTGTATATAATAAATATTGTGTGAACACTAAGGCTCAGGCTGGGTGAAAGCGGAGGGTAAGGAAAGAAGACACAAGACAAAATGCAATACCAACATCCTGTTTCTTGATCAGGATGGTGGTTACATGAGTCTGTTCACTTTGTGAGAATTCATTGACCTATGTACACTTCTGTGCACTGTCTTAAGCACACAGAAAATGCTATGTCAAAATCTTTTTTATACAAATGGTACTATTTTCCACTATCTACTCTCATCTAGTTGATTTTGAGGAGGTAGGAGGTGATAGGCAACGGGCAAGATGAGGGGGTCAAAGGAGTTTCGAGTTGGCCATAGCTGTTTTTAGCCAGACTCTCAATTTCAGAAATAGGGAGAATTTTCAGAGCCAAAAGAAATCTTTCTTCTTTTTTTAAACTGATCCTTTTCCTCTCAATACACACATGTACACTAACACACGAAACAAAACAAACAATAAACTGAAGGTGCTTCTTAGAGAAAATTACCTTCCTATGTGCTTGGAGACTTGATGATTCTTAATGCCTTGGCAGTAGTTAGCACTGATAGCAGTTAATGCATATAACTGATGCATGTAACTACTGCCAACTTATACACTCATCTCTAAGTCCAGTATGTGACCTTACAAGCCTTTAAGAAGACTCTCACCCCCTCACTTAGATATGGTAGAAACAAACCCATCCCAGGTCAATTTTCAAAACTAAATATATTTTGAAACTAATTTAATAGCTGACATCTAAAATAACAAAGTATGGCTATTCTTTCTGATATTCAAGTCTATCTCCTTCTGGACTATTCAAGGTAGTATGGGGCAATGAGTAACACCAACCACAATTAACCACATTTCGTTAGTAAACTTTAGTTTTTCTCTCTGAAGAAAGACCTCTTGCCATTCTTATCTCTACCCCAACGGTTAAACCTTTAGAGATAACATATTTTAAATGTTTAGCCTTTGTATACAAAGTTTATCATATTCAAAGGCACTGAAACCAACCAGGTTGAGACAAGCATTGAAACACAGGTATCATGACTTCTGAGCATAGCTTATAGCCAGTTAGCACCATGACAAGAACCTGAGTCTCTGCAAACCAGAGAAATAAAGAAGTACAACAAAAGCATCTATGATTTTCTCAGTGTATGGCCTTCGGGCTTTACAACCATGTTCACTGGGGGATATTTATTCTTAGCACTCTGTTCTAACTTAAAGTGCATTTTACTTTTTGTTTAAATGTAAATTATGTTATTACAAAATTGTTAATAATAATACTATTAGAAACAGATAATATATGCTCAGAGTTTAAAATTTAGTTGTAAGGGATATATTGTGAAAGTCAGTGTCTCTCCTATCCCTGTCTGCAGTCAATCAGCCTATCCAAAGACAACCAATGTTATCATTTCTTCTGTATCCTTCTTGAGATTCTCTGTAAGTATGTAAGCATTTCTCTCTCTCAGTATACGAATATATGTGTGTATATGTACATACATATGTATATATACACACATTTACGCATGTCATTTTAAGCAAATGAAAACATACCAAGCATAATGTTCTTTGCCTAGCTTAAAAAAATTAACAGTATATCTTGAAGATTATTCCATATCATCCTTTTAAAACAATTATTTTGACCAGGCCCCACTATTTACCTTTTTCTAATAAAAAATAAGGCCAAAATGAATATCTTGATGCATATGATGTTTCTGACACTGAGTACATCTGAAGGATAAGTTCCTACAACTGGAACTGCAGGATTAAAGTGTATGTGTGTTCTGGTAGATATGCAGAATTCTTCCCCGTAGAGGTTGTGCCACATTTCACTTGTGGTTAGTGTATGAGGGCTTACTTGACCCAAACAGTAAGTTCTCACGAGTGTCAGTGGTATGTTATTGAAGTTGCAACCTGTATTTCTCACTTGAGTGATGTTAACATGTGTTCATATATATATATATATATATATATATATATTTTTTTTTTTTTTTTTTTTTTTGCGGTACGCGGGCCTCTCACCGTCGTGGCCTCTCCCATTGTGGAGCACAGGCTCCGGATGCGCAGGCCCAGCGGCCATGGCTCATGGGCCCAGCTGCTCTGCGGCATGTGGGATCCTCCCAGACCGGGGCACGAACCCGCGTCCCCTGCATCGGCAGGCAGACTCTCAACCACTGCACCACCAGGGAAGCCCTGTGTTCATATATTTAATAACCACTTATATTTCCTTTTCTGTAAACGATTATGTTCCTATATTTTGCCTATTTAAAAGGGATTGTTGGTCTTTTTCTTACTGATTTTTAGGAGTTAAGAGATTTTTAACTGTAGGTTAAATGGGTTTTGTGTGGGTTAGAATGCAAATCAGGTGTTTCTAACATCTTTTCTATGTAAAACATATATCCCAAGTTCCAAGCACCCCACCTACCAAATAATTAACTTTAATACCAATTTGTGAGTTGTGAGCTGCCTTTCTTTCAGTTCTAATTTTTGCATTTTCAAACTGATTGGAATGCTTTTTATTTTATTTTATTTTATGTGATTATATACTGGGAAAACCCTAAAAACAATCAATGATTAAACTAAAACAATAAAATAATTATTTGGCAGAATATAAATTACCATACAGAAATCAGTAGCCATCATGTCCACAAAAAATAACCAGTTAAAAGATAGAGAAAAAGGTAAAGAAAGCCCCATTTCAGTAGCAACAGAGAAGATAAAACACTTAGGAATAAATTTAACAAGAAAAGTACAGGGGGAAACCTTCAAGATGGCAGAGGAATAAGACGTGGAGATCGCCTTCCTCCCCACAAATACATCAGAAATACATCTACGTGTGGAACCACTCCTACAGAACACCTACTAAACACTGGCAGAAGACGTCAGACTTCCCAAAAGATATATGTTTTTTTCCATTTTCACTTTTTGTGAGTGTGTATGTGTGTGCTTCTTTGTGTGATTTTGTCTGTATAGCTTTGCTTTCACCATTTGTCCTACGGTTCTGTCTGTCTGTTTTTGTTTTTGTTTTTAAATACATTTCTTAGCACTTGTTTTCATTGGTGGATTTGTTTTTTGGTTTGGTTACTCTCTTCTTTCTTTTTTTATTACTTTTTAATTTTTTAATTTTTAATAATTAAAATTATTTTATTTTAATAACTTTATTTCTTTTTATGTTCTTTCTTTCTTTCTCCCTTTTCTTCTGAGCCGTGTGGCTGACAGGGTCTTGGTGCTCTGGCCAGGTGTCAGGCCTATGCCTCTGAGGTGGGAGAGCTGAGTTCAGGACATTGATCCACTAGAAACCTCCCAGCTCCACATAATATCAAATGGCGAAAGCTCTCCCAGAGATTTCCATCTCAACACTAAGACCGAGCTCCAGTCAACAACCAGCAAGCTACAGTGCTGGACACCCTATGCCAAACAACTAGCAAGACAGGAGCACAACACCACCCATTAGCAGAGAGGCTGCCTAACATCATAATAAGGTCACAAACACCACAAAACACGACACTGGACGTGGTCCTGCCCACCAGAAAGACAAGATCCAGCCTCACCCACCAGAACACAGGCACTAGTCCCCTCCACCAGGAAGCCTACACAACCCACTGAACCAACCTTAGCCACTGGGGACAGACACCAAAAACAACGGGAACTACAAACCTGCAGCCTGCGAAAAGGAGACCCCAAACACAGTAAGTTAATTAAAATGAGAATACAGAGAAACACACAGCAGATGAAGGAGCAAGGTAAAAACCCACCAGAACAAACAAATGAAGAGGAAATAGGCAGTCTACCTGAAAAAGAATTCAGAGTAATGATAGTAAAGATGAGCCAAAATCTTGGAAATAGAATGGAGAAAATACAAGAAACGTTTAACACGGACTTAGAAGAACTAAAGAGCAAACAAACAATGATGAACAACACAATAAATGAAATTAAAAATTCTCTAGAAGGAATCAATAGAAGAATAACTGAGGCAGAAGAACGGATAAGTGACCTGGAAAATAAAATAGTGGAAATAACTACTGCAGAGCACAATAAAGAAAAAAGAATGAAAAGAATTAAGTACAGTCTTAGAGACCTCTGGGACAACATTAAACGCACCAACGTTCGAATTATAGGGGTCCCAGAAGAAGAGAAAAAGAAAGGGACAGAAAATATTTGAAGAGATTATAGTTGAAAACTTCCCTAATATGGGAAAGGAAATAGTCAATCAAGTCCAGGAAGCACAGAGAGTCCCATACAGGATAAATCCAAGAAGAAACACACCAAGACACATATTAATCAAACTATCAAAAATTAAATACAATGAAAAAATATTAAAAGCAGCAAGGGAAAAACAACAAATAACACACAAGGGAATCCCCATAAGGTTAACAGCTGATCTTTCAGCAGAAACTCTGAAATCCAGAAGGGACTGGCAGGACATACTTAAAGTGATGAAGGAGAAAAACCTACAACCAAGATTACTCTACCCAGCAAGGATCTCATTCAGATTTGATGGACAAATTAAAACCTTTACAGACAAGCAAAAGCTGAGAGAGTTCAGCACCACCAAACCAGCTTTACAACAAATGCTAAAGGAACTTCCCTAGGCAAGAAACACAAGAGAAGGAAAAGACCTACAATAACAAACCCAAAACAATTAAGAAAATGGGAATAGGAACATACATATTGATAATTACCTTAAATGTAAATGGATTAAATGCTCCAACCAAAAGACATAGACTGGCTGAATGGATACAAAAACAAGACCCATATATATGCTGTCTACAAGAGACCCACTTAAAACCTAGGGACACATACAGACTGAAAGTGAGGGGATGGAAAAAGATATTACATGCAAATGCAAATCAAAAGAAAACTGGAGTAGCAATTCTCATATCAGACAAAATAGACTTTAAAACAAAGACTATTATTATAAGAGACAAAGACACTACATAATGATCAAGGGATCAATCCAAGAAGAAGATATAACAATTATAAATATTTATGCACCCAATACAGGAGCACCTCAATACATAACGCAAATACTAACAGTCATAAAAGGGGAAATCGACAGTAACACAATCATAGGAGGGGACTTTAACACCCCACTTTCAACAATGGACAGAACATCACAAATGAAAATAAATAAGGAAACACAAGCTTTAATTGATACATTAAACAAGATGGACTTAATTGATATTTATAGGACATTCCATCCCAAAACAACAGAATACACATTCTTCTCAAGTGCTCATGGAACATTCTCTAGGATAGATCATATCTTGGGTCACAAACCAAGCCTTGGTAAATTTAAGAAATCTTTTCGGACCACAATGCTATGAGACTAGATATCAATTACAGGAAAACATCTGTAAAAAATACAAACACATGGAGGCTAAACAATACACTACTTAATAACCAAGAGATCACTGAAGAAATCAAAGAGGAAATCAAAAAAATACCGAGAAACAAATGACAATGAAAACACTACGACCCAAAACCTATGAGATGCAGCAAAAGCAGTTCTAAGAGGGAAGTTTATAGCAATACAATCATACCTTAAGAAAAACAGAAACATCTCAAATAAACAACCTAACCCTACACCTAAAGCAATTAGAGAAAGAAGAACAAAAATACCTCAAAGTTAGCAGAAGGAAAGAAATCATAAAGATCAGATCAGAAATAAATGAAAAAGAAATTAAGGAAACGATAGCAAAGATCAATAAAACTAATAAATAGAGGGTTTTACTTACCTCAACATAATGAAGGCCATATATGACAAACCCACAGCCAACATCGTTCTCAATGGTGAAAAACTGAAACCATTTCCGCTAAGATCAGGAACAGGGCAAGGTTGTCCACTCTTACCACTATTATTCAACATAGTTTTGGAAGTCCTAGCCACAGCAATCAGAGAAGAAAAAGAAATAAAAGGAATCCAAATCAGAAAAGAAGAAGTAAAACTGTCACTGTTTGCAGATGACATGATACTATACATAGAGAATCCTAAAGATGCTACCAGAAAACTACTAGAGCTAATCAATGAATTTGGTAAAGTTGCAGGATACAAAATTAATGCACAGAAATCTCTTGCATTCCTATACACTAAAGATGAAAAATCTGAAAGAGAAATTATGGAAACACTCCCATTTACCATTGCAACAAAAAGAATAAAATACCTAGGAATAAACCAACCCAAGGAGACAAAAGACCTGTATGCAGAAAACTATAAGACACTGATGAAAGAAATTAAAGGTGATACCAACAGATGGAGAGATATACCATGTTCTTGGATTGGAAGAATCAATATTGTGAAAATGACTATACTACCCAAAGCAATCTACAGATTCAATGCAATCCCTATCAAATTACCAATGGCATTTTTTATGGAACTAGAACAAAAAATCTTAAAATTCGTATGGAGACACAAAGACCCCGAACAGCCAAAGCAGTCTTGAGGGGAAAAAACGGAGCTGGAGGAATCAGACTCCCTGACTTCAGACTATACTATAAAGCTACAGTAGTCAAGACAATATGGTACTGGCACAAAAACAGAAACAGAGATCAGTGGAACAAGATAGAAAGCCCAGAGATAAACCCACGCACCTATGGTCAACTAACCTATGACAAAGGAGGTAAGGATATACAATGGAGAAAAGATAGTCTCTTCAGTAAGTGGTGCTGGGAAAACTGGAAAGCTACATGTAAAAGAATGAAATTAGAACACTCCCTAATACCATACACAAAAATAAACTCAAAATGGATTAGAGACCTAAATATAAGACCGGACACTATAAAACTCTTAAAGGAAAATATAGGAAGAACACTCTTCGACATAAATCACCACAAGATGTTTTTTGATCCACCTCCTAGAGTAATGGAAATAAAAACAAAAATAAACAAATGGGACCTAATGAAACTTCAAAGCTTTTGCACAGCAAAGGAAACCATAAACAAGACGAAAAGACAACCCTCAGAATGGGAGAAAATATTTGCAAATGAATCAATGGACAAAGGATTAATCTCCAAAATATATAAACAGCTCATGCAGCTCAATATGAAAAAAACAAACAACCGAATCCAAAAATGGGCAGAAGACCTAAATAGACATTTCTCCAAAGAAGACACACAGATGGCCAAGAAGCACTTAAAAAGCTGCTCGACATCACTCATTATTAGAGAAATGCAAATCAAAACTACAATGAGGTATCACCTCACACCAGTTAGATGGGCATCATCAGAAAATCTATAAACAACAAATACTGGAGAGGGTGTGGAGAAAAGGGAACCCTCTTGCACTCTTTGTGGGAATGTAAATTGATACAGCCACTATGGAGAACAGTATGGAGGTTCCTTAAAAAACTAAAAATAGAACTACCATATGACCCAGCAATAGCACTACTGGGCATATACCCAGAGAAAAGCCACAATTCAAAGAGAAAGCCACAATTCAAACAGAGAAAGCCACAATTCAAACAGACACATGCACCCCAATGTTCATTCCAGCACTATTTACAATAGCCAGGTCATGGAAGCAACCTAAATGCCCATCGACAGACGAATGGATAAAGAAGATGTGGTACATATATACAATGGAATATTAGCCATAAAAAGGAATGAAATTGGGTCATTTGTTGAGACGTGGATGGATCTACAGACTGTCATACAGAGTGATGTTATTCAGAAAGAGAAAAACAAATATTGTATATTAACGCATATATGTGGAACCTAGAAAAATGGTACAGATGAACTGGTTTGCAGGGCAGAAATTGAGACACAGGTGTAGAGAACAAACATATGGACACCAAGGGGGGAAAGCCAAAGGGGGTGGTGGTGGTGGTGTGATGAATTGGGCGATTAGGATTGACACGTATACACTGATGTGTATAAAATTGATGACTAATAAGAACCTGCTGTAAAAATAAATAAATAAAATTCAAAAATTCAAGAAAAAATAATCTGCCGTTTTTTTCCTCTTCTCCAAAGACACAAGATAATTGTGATTGTGGGTTTTTAAAGTTCTAATAATTTTTTTTAAAACTCTGTACTTTAAAAAAATAAACAATAAATGCTGGAGAGGGTGTGGAGAAAAGGGAACCCTCTTGCACTGTTGGTGGGAATCTAAATTGATACAGCCACTATGGAGAACAGTATGGAAGTTCCTTAAAAAACTAAAAATAGAACTACCATATGACCCAGTAATCCCACTACTGGACATATACCCTAAGAAAACCATAATTCAGAAAGAGTCATGTACCACTTTGTTCATTGCAGCTCTATTTACAATAGCCAGGACATGGAAGCAACCTAAGTGTCCATTGACAGACGAATGGATAAAGAAGATGTGGCACATATATATACAATGGAACATTACTCAGCCATAAAAAGGAACAAAATTGAGTTATTTGTAGTGAAGTGGATGGACCTAGAGACTGTCATACAGAGTGAAGTAAGACAGAAAGAGAAAAATAAATACCGTATGCTAACACATATATATGGAATTTAAAAAAATGGTTCTGAAGAACCTAGGGGCAGGCAGGAATAAACACGCAGACGTAGAGAATGGACTTGAGGACACGGGAAGGGGGAAGTGTAAGCTGGGACAAAGTGAGAGAGTGGCATGGACACATATCAACTACCAAATGTAAAATAGATAGCTACTGGGAAGCCGCATAGCACAGGGAGATCAGCTTGTTGCTTTGTGTCCACCTAGAGGAGTGGGATAGGGAGGGTGGGAGGGAGATGCAAGAGGGAGGAGATATGGGGATATATGTATATGTGTAGCTGATTCACTTTGTTATAAAGCAGAAACTAACACACCATTGTAAAGCAATTATACTCCAATAAAGATATATTTTTTTAAAGTACAAAACTAATATGAGGAAAAATTTAAAACACTTCTAAAAAACACAAAAGTAGACCTTAATAAATGAAAGATACCCTTTCATTTTAGATATGGAACTTCATATCATAAAGATTTCAGTTGTCCCTTAGTTTATAAATTTAATGCAATTCCAATAAAAATACCAATAAACATTTTTATGGAAATGGACATGTTTATATTAAAGTTTATATTAAAACATGCAGGAATAGTTAGGAAAATATTAAAAATTAAAAGCTCTGAGGAGTCACTGTCCCTATCACTCATTAAAACAGTGTAAAGCCTCTGTAACTGAAATGGTGTGGTACTGAGTCCATGAGGCAACAGGTAGGCCAGTGGAATAGAATAGAATAAAGAGCCCAGAAATAGACCCAAGTATATATGGAAATTAAGCATATGATAAAGGTGGCATCTCATATCACTGGGGCAATGATGGACTTCTTTATGAGTGGAGGTGGGATAACTGAGTAACCATTTGGAAAAAGATAAAATTAGATCCCTATCTCACATCATACAGAAAAATCAATGCCAATAGATCAGGGATTTATATGTAAAAACTGAAACCATACAAGTACTAGAAAGAAAAATATGGGTGAATTTGACTTAAACATTAGTGTAAGGAAAGTCTAACTCAAATATGCAGTACAACAAGAAAATATTGATAAACTTGTCTACATAAAAAATAACTTTGGGGCTTCCCTAGTGGCGCAGTGGTTGAGAGTCCGCCTGCCGATGCAGGAGACACGGGTTCATGCTCCGGTCCGGGAAGATCCCACATGCCACGGAGCGGCTAGGCTCGTGAGTCATGGCCGCTGAGCCTGCGCTTCCGGAGCCTGTTGCTCCGCAACGGGAGAGGCCACAACAGTGACAGGCCCGTGTACCGCAAAAAAACCAAAAAAACAAACAAAAAAAACCTTTGGCATGTCAAAAAACACTATAACAAAATATTTGACGATAAACTGGGAGAAAATATTTGTGATATAAATCACAAAGAGGTGATATATCGAATATAGAAAGAACTCTTAAAACTGAGGGGAAAATGACCAAAAACCCAATTGAGAATGACATAGACAATTCAGAAAAATGATGTAAAAATGTCCCTTCAAAATATGAAAAGATGCTTAACCTTACTCATAATAAGAGAAATACAAAAAGAAAAACAAACAAAAACTATACTGAAATACCATTTCTCTTACCAGATTGGCAACAATTAAAAAGCATAGTATTTTTTAATGGCTGGTGATAGTGAAAATTGATACAACCCATACACATATGGAAGAGGGGAAAATAGAATTGGAGGTGTTCACTATGAACTCATGGTTTTATATCTATACATATCTATATAATATGTGTGTGTATATATATATATAAATACTTAATGTATATGTGTACACATATATCTAGTTTCCATCTTTTTTTAAATATATATATATATTTATTTATTTATCTTTGGCTGTGTTGGGTCTTCATTGCTGTGTGTGCGCTTTCTCTAGTTCCGGTGAGCGGGGGCTACTCTTTTTTGTGGTGCGTGGGCTTCTCATTGCAGTGGCTTCTCTTGTTGCGGAGCATGGGCTCTGGGTGTGCGGGCTTCAGTAGTGTGGCACGCAGGCTCAGTAGTTGTGGTGCACGGGCTTAGTTGCTCCGCGGCATGTGGGATCATCCCAGACCAGGGCCTGAACCCATGTCCCTTGCATTGGCAGGCAGATTCTTAACCACTGAGCCACCAGGGAAGTCCTAGTTTCCATCTTTAGTGGGAGGTCCTACAAGCAGTGACAGCCCAGTAACAATGAGTACACCTATAGCACAGATCTTGGTTTCTAGAAGCCATCCTCCACTAAAAGGAATCGGGGTTCCTTGGAGAAATGGCTGATTCCAGGGTTAGGGAAGGAAAAGTACAAGATGAATCTAGAATATCTTGTTGTATCAAAAAGTGAGGGATGGGCTTCCCTGGTGGTGCAGTGGTTGAGAGTCCGCCTGCCGATGCAGGGGACACGGGTTCGTGCCGCGGTCCGGGAAGATTCCACATGCCGTGGAGCGGCTGGGCCCATGAGCCATGACCGCTGAGCCCGCGCGTCCGGAGCCTGTGCTCCGCAGTGGGAGAGGCCACAACAGTGAGAGGCCCGCGTACCGCAAAAAAAAAAAAAAAAAAAGAAGTGAGGGAGTACTCAAAGATTAAAGAGGACATGCCAAAAGGATACAAGAGCCAGACTGAAGGGGCTCCCACTGGCCAAATCAGAGGAAAGTTGAGCGCTGAAATAAAGTATTATAGCATACTGATTAAAATAATAATCTATGAGTTCAGAGTGATACAAATAAATAAACAAATGGGGAAGAATGCAAAGTTCTTCCTTACAGTAGAAAGACAGCTGATAAATTATAGAAAGAATGATAGAATTAGAAAGTCACCATTTGGCAATCATCCTAATATTGATTGAAGCAAGAAGCATTAAGTTTTAGCAAGTGCTAAAACCAATAAGCAAAAGTTTTAGGAATAACAGAATACATACATATTCTCAGAGTATCTCCCCATATTAATTACAAGGGGAAAATAGTAACTTTACAGGGAGAAACAAAGTTATCAAATACTAAAGCAAATCAACACGTGCCTCTTAATATGAAGCATTGAGAAGACAACATCGTTTTTGCAGTATTTTTGCTCAAGCCCATAATCTGAATCTAATCATTAGGAAACAACAGACTAACTCCATTTCAGAGATTTTACAATAACTAGCCAGTACACACATCATGGGTGTTCAATACATAGATAAAAAATAGAATTAATTAGCTTTTTAATTAGCTGATGTGCACATTTCCAAAGCACTATTTGCATAAGCTTTTATTTGAAAATTCAGGACATGGGACGGCTCAGTGAAAGTTTACTAGTTTCTGGAGCAGTTGGTCAAAGGAGGAATTGTTCCTGCAGATTAGCAGCCATTGTTCCGGCAGTTTGATTTCTATCAGGAAGCCTAGAGAGGAACAGTTATGGAGAGAGGGGGCGTGCAAGTGCCACCGTGGAAAATTCTCAGCCCTACAAGATCTCCTACAGGGTCTTTAAATGGAATTTTCAAGCCTTAACCTAATGAGAGTCAAACAGCGCTTCAAAATTTTTCTTTTTACTTTAATGCTAAATTAAAATTTTTTTTCCTGTTAAATTTCATTGATTCCACCAGTGGTGAAAAGTGGATGTAACATAAACTAATCTACTTCATACAAAGAAAAAAAAATTCTATGTATGTAAGAGGGAAACATTCCACATATTAAAGAATACTTTTCAAAAAAAGATAAAATCGTGACCCTAATACATATATAAAAATGAATACATGTTAAAGATTTTATTTAACATTAATGAGAAAACGGGTAAGGTGTTAACACCAGTTCAAAGGACAATCCAAGGACCAGATCAGGAATATTAAATAAATGTGTAAGTGGAGACAAAACTTTTTTCCGGAGGTGGTGAGGATGCCATTCCACTGGATAGAATTCATTTGCATTTGTATGAACAAGAATTAGTTTCCATGCTACCGGTTATCTACAGCCTATAAAGTTGTAAAACGATTCCCATGGAATCAGATGCAGATAACTTGAAAGGATGCTGTGCAAAATTTCTTCCCCTACTACTGTTAACAGTTATTGTGTATCTCCAGACACAGAGTAGGCAGAGTCTTGATGACAATGGGAATATACTGGTCATAAGGCTAACTTCAATTCAATGAGCACGTGGCTAAGGGAATTTCTCCTTCCATCCACAGGTTATTTCAGGCAAATTAGATACTATACTTCTTTGGTTCTCTACTTGATTCTGGGGGAGCCAGCTCTTAAAGGGCTCATGAACCGGACAAACTAATAAGCTACTCAATGGCCACACAGCACGCCAATCAAGAGCCAGGGCAGCCTAAGTAAAACTGCACCTTCAAAAGGGCACCGTGCAGTCGGAGTGTGTATTTGACCCCTGTTTGCTAGTGGGGAGGAAATGGCTTCACAGACGTACGCTATTCTTAAATGAATCGGAAACATCACCCAGACCTCTGCCTCTTCATCGTCCCCGCACCTGCACGAGGCTGGGTTCTTTTGCTAGAAATAATTCTGCTAGAAATGATTCTTTCACGACCTTTAAAACCTCGTAGCTCAAGATTTGGAGTCGGAACTGGGTTTGGGTTAGGCTCCACCAACTACAAGCTTGTTTATTCTGGAAAAAAAAGAAAAAAGGCAATAATTGTGATTCCTAGCTGCCAGGGTTGCTCCGAGATTTAAAGAGATGAGGGCTGTGAAATATGCTTTGTAAGCTGTGAAGAGTTAGTACAAAGAACAAATCTGCTCTTTTACGATGCCACGAGGCAAAGCTCTTCGGTGGAAAGATAAGAGATCTTAGCTCCTATCAAGCATCAACGGAGCACTGCAGCAAGGGCTGCCCGAGTTCTTCTCTGGCTCCTCCCCCACCACACCGGCCCCGGCCCGGGTCAGAGGCGGCGGAGGCTCTGGCGCCGGGCCTCTCCTGCCTGCGGCCTGCTAGGGGTGAAATCCCGTGCCGGGGCGGGGCAGGCCCCGGCCGCCCAGTTCCTGATTCTATAAGCAGTGCCCGGGGCCCGGGGGCGCCACAGGCGCGGGCACCGCGGGCGGCGCAGGATGGGCCCGCGCAGCGCGGCGAGCCTGCCCCGAGGCCCCGGGCCGCGGAGGCCGCTCCTCCCCGCCGTCCTTCCGCTGCTGCTGCTGCTGCTGCCGGCGCCGCCGGGCTCAGACGCCGGGGCTGGCCGGCCGCCCCACCTCGTCTTCGTGCTGGCGGACGACCTGGGCTGGAACGACGTGGGCTTCCACGGCTCGGAAATCCGCACACCGCACCTGGACGCGCTGGCGGCCGCCGGGGTGCTGCTAGACAACTACTACACGCAGCCGCTGTGCACGCCGTCGCGGAGCCAGCTGCTCACCGGCCGCTACCAGGTACGCAGCGCCCCCGGCGGCCCGCGGCCGGCCCGCGAGCCTCTTAGAAGTGGGCCCCGAGCCCTGGGCGGGTGCCGGCCAGCCGGGATCGGTTCCCCGAACCGGGTCCCAAAGAGACTTCTGGCCCTAGCAGCGCTGTCCTTGCTTCGCTCAGGCCCGCAGCCCGCGGCGGCCTCTGCGCATGCCCGGCTCCAGGGCGCCGCTCTTCCCCCGGCGCCCCACCTCTCCGGGTGGTGTTTCTGTCTTAACGTTTTCGAAAGGTCGGGGTGAAGGGGTTTCTGGGCAATGCCAGATGCGGGGCACTGCGAGTCAGTAGGCTGAAGGTCCGAATGGGCTTTGCTGAGCGGTCTTGAAGTGGGAGGATGGAAAGCGAGCAGGCGGGGCACCCAGGAGTGAAGCGGAGAGAGATGGGGAGCCAGGAAAGCTGGGTGGGGAGGAGCGTTAAAACGAAGGAGAGCTCGCAGTGGGTGCGCATTTGGTTTCTGTAAACCCAGCGGTCATAGGTTAGGAGTGCCCGACCAAAGATTTATTTTTCCAAGTTCTCAGCAGCCCTGGAGTGAAAACCAAGTTGATTTTTCTTGGGCTGCTGACTTTCCCTTCAGATGTAACCTGTATTGAACGCCTCTGAGCATCTTCATTATCTCTTTTAAAACTTCTCTGTAGTTAACAGAGTAAAGTATATTTGTAGAGAGCACGCATACATTAGATAACGAAGAATATCAAGAACATTTGCATAGTGCTTTACTGTTTTTAAAGTTAATTCTTGAAACAGCCTGTGAGGTAGCTGTTATTTTTAATCCCCTTTTACACATTAGGCAGTAAACCTGTAGAGGTTCAATGCCATGTTAAGAATTATTAATTGAAAAAAGTGCACAATGTAAGAGTTGTGAATGAAATTTTATTTGGAGCAAGATGAGGGCTATAGCCTGGGAGACAGCATTTCAGATAGCTCTGAGAAACTGCTCCAAAGAGGTGGGGGGGAAAGGTCAGTGTTACGTATGATTTTAGTGAAGGGGGTGTGTGCATTCAAGTGCACGTTTTGGCGGAGGCTTGCTGCTAGTCACGAGGAGCAGATGTCACCGTTAATGATTTTAGTGCTTTTCTAGATATGAGGAGGTGCAAGAATTGGGCTGATAAAACCTTCTCCTGAAAATATCTAACTATCTGAAGGCCTGTCCTGCCAGTTTTTCCCAGAGCACAGAGCGCCTTGCTCCTGATCTCCACCCTGAACTCCTCTCGGAGGGGGGTTGAAGGTCAGCGGCTGTAGTGGCGAGTGACTTAGTCCTTGTAGAGTCAGATGACAAGTGCCAGTTTTTAGTTGGCAGTATCACACAGCTAGAAAGTGGTAAAACTGGGTTTTGTGCCTTTCCTGCATCCACTAGTCATCTCAGGCCTCTAAAATTGGACTCTTCTTTTTTCTTAATCTGAATAAGATTGACATTTTGTGATTATGACCATGTTAAATATACAATAAACAGGTAGTTTGTATGCACTGTTTGTTCAACAGCCATACTTTGGGCCCTTACTGTGAAAGTCACAGGGATGTGCCTGAACCTTGCCCTCCCAAATCTGTGTTCATGTAGCCTTTCAGATCAACCCTAGCCTCATGTTGTCCTGAGATCAAGGGAAGGGAGGGTTCACTTGCAATAAAGATTTGCACAGTGGTCTGAAGACTTTTAGAAACAGAAATGATAGAGTTTTACTACGGACTGAAAAGTAAGTCAAGGTTTGCAGTGGAGGTAAAGGATGGTTCCCTTCACCATCAGCCCTAAGTACTTTCCGCAATTCTAACTGGCTGCTACGTGGAATCAGGAATCTCTGCTCTGATGCAAATGTCACACTGGACACTTTGTAGGAGTACAAGAGCATCTGAATAAAGAAGGGAAAGGAGGGAAGACAGGGTCTGCCCAAATGGTTCTGCATTTGATCTGAAGTAAGGGAACTGAACTCAAATTGCAGAAGAATGGGAGGGCCATTCATTTCTCCAACTTCCTCCCTTCCAACAGTCTTGAACTGGAAAGCAAATACCACACTTAAAAAACTTGTTCAGACTGCTTTTGCCTCTGAACATCCTCCCTGATTAGTCACCAACATTCCATCTTGGGAAGAAACAAAACAAAACAAAAAAATGAATATTTAGAGTACCCTGAGGTTAAGAAGTGAAGGTAGAGGCTGCTTATCCAAAAGTGTTTAGAGGCCGATCAGTGTAGCAAGCTAGCTTCCCCAAACATTTTGCTTGGCTTTTCTCCCCTGTTCTGTTTGAGTTCAAGAGACTCAATTAGAAATTATCTTTGGTTAGCAACCATCCTCTTTTAAAAGAGTCAGTATTTCTGGGAGAGCCAAGGAGCCTCACTGGCCTCAGATACTATATTCTTGTACCATTCTAAGCATTTTACATGTATTAGTTAATTTAACTCTTACAGCACCCCGATGAAGTAGGTACTACTATTATCATCCCTATCTGATAACAAAGAAACGGAGGAACCAGTTAAGAAACTTGCCCAGGGTCACAGGGCTGGTAAGTTGTGAATCAGGATCTGAACCAGGCAGTAGCTCTATAACCACTACACTACATTGCCTACTCAGAATTATTAAAAGCATCATCGCAAGAGCTGCTTCAGATTTACTAACTAATCTCTCTTATTTTTTGACATATAGGTCATTCCTAAACATCTCGATGAAAAAAATTAACCCATTAGATTTCAAGTTAGGAATTCCTTATGTTAAATGTAACGTGAAAATGGGGAGAGAGGTTTCATTTCAAAATGAGTCATGTGTTGTACATAATTTTAGAGAATAAAATGAGGAAATTTGTTGACTATTTCAAAATTAGGTACTTGAAAGAACTGCTTAATAGTCATATCTGTGAACCTGACAATCATGCTTTAATAGAGGTGCCACCTTCCTTAATCATCTAACTTTAGATTAGAAAAGTGCAAAGTGATAAACAAGTTTTGGCTGATTGAATTTTGTATTCCCAATAAATGCTGAATTTTAGGTTTTTAGCTTATAAGAGTATTTAGTGAAGAGGACCAGTTAAGAGTTGTGAGATGTGGGTTTCAGTCTTTGCCATGTCAGCTTTCAGACTCTGACCTCGAAGGGCATCATTTTCCACGTCTGTAAAATACGGGAGTTGGGCTGAACGCTAAGGCTCTTTCTAGCTGTAAATTTTTTTGACTCTATGGCTCCTGTGTCCACTAGAGCAAGTTTCTAACTTGGCAAAAGCACATTATCTACCCACTGTCTCCATCTAGTGGTAGAAAGAGAGATTAATCTTGCCCAACACTGCCTTACAAGTTGCAGGAGCTGCTTGCTGCGCGGCTAGGAACTTGTTTAAAAAGGAACGTGAATTCAACCTTTTATATTGAGACATTTAATTGTTCCGAATCCTTACATTTGAACCTTTTAAAACTTGCATACTTTGGTGAAAAATTCATAGAGTTTAGATGGAGGGGAGAGGGAGATTGATCAGCAGATGAGCTAAGTAGTTACTGGTAATCCAGGAACTAAAATTCAGGTCTCAGTATACTTAAGTTAGTTTTCTTCCCACAGCATTATGACTCATTCATTCACTATTTTAAAAATATTTTATAAAATCTATATTTTATTTACATTTTGAATAGGAAATCCATTCACGTGGTTTAAAAACTCAAAAGTTTCAAAATCTCTCCCTATACACAGGTGCGCACGCGTACACACACATACACGCACACACACACACACACACACACACATTCTGTTTCTTAGGCATACAGTTACCTATCTTTGGAGACAACACTATGTAAATTGTATATATCCTTCCAAACGTATTTTATGCATATACAAGCAAATATACATGTAGATATTCCTCCCTCTCCTTTGATTTGAATGGTAGCATACTCTTTTTTGGGGGGGTTCTTTTTTTTTTCAATTTCAATGAAATGTACTTGACATACAGCACTGTGTAAGTTTAAGGTGTACAGCATCATGACTTGATGAGCACGCACCACGAAATGATTACCACGATAAGTGTAGTGAACATCCATCATCTCATCCAAAAGAAAAGAAAAAGATTTTTCCTGTGATGACAACACTTAGGGTTCACTCTTTTAACAACTCTCATATATAACACGCAGCAGAGTTAATTGTATTTATCATGTACATTACTTCCTTAGTATTTATTTATCTTATAACTGGAAGTTTGTACCTTTTGACCACCTTCATCCAATCTATCCTCCCCCGCCCCCACCTCTGCTAACCACAAGTCTGATCTCTATTTCTGTGTATGTTTGGTTGTTGGAGTATAACTGACCTATAACACTACGTTAGTTCCTAGTATACAGCATAGTGATTCCCTATTTCTACAAATTCGAAAATGATCAGAATGATAGTATACTCTTCACAGTGTTTTGTACCTCATTTTTTTAAACTTAACATTTGAAATAATTTCATATTGTTACATAAAGAGCATCCTCATTAGTTTTTATGGCTGTATAATATTTTGGTAGATGGATATATCATAATTTATTTAACTAGTCATATAATGATGAACATGCAGGTTGTTTCCAGCCTTTTGATATATCAGAGAATGCTGAAGTCAATACCTTGTACCTATGTCATTTTGCACATGTTTGAATATATATCTGTAGGGTAAATTCTTAGAAGAGGAATTTTCTGGGTTTAAGTGTAGAGGCATTTGTAATTTGGATAAATATTGCAAAATTGTACTTCAGTTGGTTGTATCAATCTACATTCTTACCAGCAATATATGATATGCTTATTTCCCTATATATGTATTTTTAAGTTATATTTCACATGCCATAAGATTAATCATTTTAAATATATAAGTCATTGGTTTTTCATATATTCACAAGGTGGTGCAACCATCACCACTGTCTACTTTCAGAACATTTCCATCACCCCAGATGAAACCCATTAGCAATTCCTCCCCATTCTCCTCTTGCCTTAGTTCCTGGCAGCCACTGATCTACTTTCTATCTCTATGGATTTGCCTATTTTGGACATTTCATATAAAATGGACTCATACAATAGATGTCCTTTCATCCATGTTGTAATATGTATTATTCCTTTTCATGGCTGAATAATATCCCATCGTGTGAATATACCACCATTTTATTTATCCGTTCATCAGTTGATGGACATTGGATTGTTCCACTTTTTGTCTATTATGAATAATGCCACTGTGAACGTCCATGTAGAAGTTTTGTATGAACATATATATATTTTTCTGTTTTCTAGGGTATATACTTAGGAGGAGAATGCTAGATCATATGGCAACTCTATGTTTAACTTTTTGAGGGACTGCCAAACTGTTTCCATAGCAGCTGTACCATTTTACATTCCCATCAACAATGTATGTGGGTTCTAATTTCCCCACCTCCTTGCCAACACTTTATATATTCTGGATACTAAACCCTTTTCAGATATGTGATTTGTATTTGTATCCTTATGTTTATCCTATGCCAGTACTACATTGTCTTTGTTAGGACAGAGTTAGGACAGTTGTGTAAGAGTACCAACTTGCAACGCATAGCAAATAAGACTTAGAGATCTAATGCACAGCATAGTGAATACAGACAATAATATTGTATTATAACCATTGAACTTGCTAGGAAACTGGAACTTAGTGATTCCAACCTGTAAAAGAAAAGATAATTATAAAATATGATAGAAGTGCTAATTATCACTACAATGGCAATCCTATCATAATGTATAAATGTATCAAATTAACATGTGTTACACCTTAAATTTATACAATGTTTTACATCAAATATATTTCCATAAAAAACACACACATCCTAAGCCAGGGATTGTGAGTTCGTGTCCCACCTGGGGTACCAAAAAAATAAAAACTAAAAACCACATATAATAAAGATGTTTATAAGAGTGGGAAAATAAATAAAAATCCTTCAGCTTTTCTAATAGAATTTGTATACCCCTTTTAGTTCAAACAAAAGACTTGAAAATATTGAATTTCCTTATTCTTACAAATTGACTTTATTCAGCACAAAATGTTCATTACACCTCTGCACTCCTAGTTCACATTTTAAGCGTGGTTGTCTGTTCTCAGGTCCGGCTTCTCCATGACATTGCCTCACTTGTCTCTGACCTGGAGAAGCACCTGGTGTTGAGCAAGTAAATGAATGAATGTGCTAAGTGTTTTAACACCTGTGCGTTTCCTGAAAGAGCTCACTGTCTTAACTGCTTAGGGTTGACAGGTCATTTCTAGCGCCCTGGCTTCCTTTTTAGAAATTAAAAAGGTGAAAGGGTAACAAAACTGGTAGGCCTTAGTAGAAACACTTCCTTCTGGGAAAAAAAAAAGAGTTAAGTAAGTTTGGTCCTCACCTGGGAACATTCTTACCTTGGGACCTGAGGGGGCCACTCTACCAGAACTCTGAAACCTTGGCAGAGGACAGAAGCAATGAAAGATGACGCCAAGGTTTCATTCTTAAGGGACCCACGCCACATTTCTCTTAATCACACTGACAAACGGACAAGACACTTTCACGCCTTTTCACTCACACCTGAAGCAGAACCGTGAACAGGAAATCTAGGAAGGAGGCTGTGTGGGAGCATTGTGGGTAATTTTTGACTTTTGCTTCAAGTTTGCTTGAAGAATGTGAGCAGGGAAAACCCACGACTGCAGGGAGAATAGGGCATTGCATACTGTGGCGTGAAAGAGGAAGCCGTTCTGCCTGGGGTTGCCCTCACCTCCCTGCTGCTTTTTCTCATTGTCTTCAGTATCCTGCCTGCCCTCCAAGTGCTTGCCTCTCAGTGTCTCTTGTCCCTGGTTACCTTTCCCTGGACTCTAAGATTAGAAGTGGGGCAAAGAGGAGTCAAGAGTTGGAAGAAAGGGGCGAGTCTTGGGGAAAGATGTAGTCGTTAGGCGTGTTCATACGACTTCCTGGCAAAGGCATCCAAGGCGTGAGTGATAAGAGGAGCATGTAGTCCAGAGGCCATAGGTGCCTCCAAAGATAAAGAACTTGCTAGTCTTTATTCCTGTGCTCATTTAAGAGGAGACGTAAAGGATGCATCAGCTCCATACTGATAAGCAAGATGGCCACCTGCTAAAACACATCAGGGTTTTAACGCAGAGAGCCCTGGGGATGACTTGCTGTGATGGGTCTTCTGTTTTGCTGAAGCCAAGTGTCCTTCCTAAGCCTAGCCAGAGCCCAGGAGCATTTTCCCAAAACGAAAGGGGCAGCTGGAGGCCTTAGTCTGCAAGTGTTGAAGATACTGAAAAAAAGAAAAAAATCTGATCTTTACCTTTTTACTTCCCAAGTAACCGGAAAAGAGGAAATAAGGACATAAGTTTGGGGTTGAGTGGAATATGACCCATTGACTTATGGGATTTTTTGGTTGATTGACATTTGAGGTTTATTATTCCAAGAATCACTTTGAGCATAAGCCGTTACTGTCTGGTAACTCTGTTTTTGTTCCCTTAAGCATATCACTTTTCCAAAAAGTCTTTTTCCTCCATATTTTTCTTCCTTCTCATTTTGGGCTTTTGGTTGGATTTATAATTTAAGCAGAGAAAGGCAGTAAAACAGTTTTTGCCTTGTTTATCCCTTTTACAAACAACATCCCTTTGTGGTTTAGTCAGATTT
This sequence comes from Phocoena phocoena, assembly GCF_963924675.1. Classification (NCBI taxonomy): domain Eukaryota; kingdom Metazoa; phylum Chordata; class Mammalia; order Artiodactyla; family Phocoenidae; genus Phocoena; species Phocoena phocoena. Next base: position 62,984,161 of record NC_089221.1, on the reverse strand, counting down.
ACACTCTTTGCTAATCAACACCAAAATAAATAGACCTTTGAAACTGCTAGTGATACCAGCCAGTTCTGCAGCCTGAGTTCTGAAGGACCAGGCCAGATGGCAAAGCCAGGCCCCTAACACACATAATGTGTGTTCTGTAGCTCTTGGCTTCAGCAGCATGGGCAGCTGATGGCTTTTTAGAAGGCTTAGGGGGAAGTGAGCAGATTCTCCACTATCCATTTGTTCTGTGGGGCATCTCCAGGAATAAACCCTAAGGTGGCCTGAGTGGTACTTGACCATGGTTAAAAACTGTAGTGTTCTGGCCCAGGCCCAGGCTGGCAGTTCTGAACTCCTGGCCAGCCACCAGCCTGTTCTGTGATTGTGTTCTGGTCATGAAGCTTCCCTCTAGGCTCTCTGGTGTATAAAGTGGAATAGTAGAGCTGCCTGTTTTTCTGGCTTTTCAAGTAGTGCAGGAGGAGGTATTGCACAAATACATGGTTGCAATGAGTTCATCTTGCACAGGTCAGACTGACAGGATAGAATCTTCCTCTGTTCATCTGGAAGTTATCTCAACGTTATTGAGGTTTGGAGAGAAATAGCATCCATTGCCACGTATGTAGCAGTGGGTCACCTGGCCCCTGGGAGAGTTTATTGTAAGTGTAGCTGAAATAAAGAGGTTCTGATGTGGGAACCATCTTCCTCCTCCCCCCTTCAGGAGAGTGGTTTTTTTCTTTTATGCTCATGAGACCACTCTGATAGTATTTTCCAGGTCTACAGGGGACAGAATAACTTACAGGATCAAATAAATTTTTACATGCAACAAACCATGTAAACAAGGATTTCTCATAGAGAGAACTCAGAGACAAGCCAGGTCCTTTACTGAATTTGTAGACCCTTTGCCTTTGTGGAGGGAATCCTTGACAGTCAAGTAAAATCTTAGGAGAAGCTGTTTTTCAAAGATTTGGTTTAGTGAAGAAGAGATAGCTACATGTAGAAGAAAGAGAGTAGCCTCTTTGGACTTTCATATATTATCCACAGAACCTCTCCATTCAACACCTACTCTGCAAACACTGAAGATGGGTGTTAGAATGAAATTGTTGTAAATGCTGTTGGGTTGCCAAAGTGACGCTTATTTTTCCTTTTGATTCTTCTTGGTGCCTTGTCATCCTTTCCCATGGAGCATGGTGTGGCTCTCTAGTTCTGTGCTAAACTCAAGTGCTGGGTTGCAACCAGCTCTGCATTCATTCGCCTGTTTACTGCTTCTCTACACACTACAGTTTCCTTACTTCAAACAGTGTTTGAACAGACCAAAAACATGTTTTTGGCCATCATCCAGACTTTGGCTTCCCCTCCCCCAGTAATGCCATGAAAACGTCCTGTCGAATAAATTCTCAGGAACTGAAAAGAATGTTCCCTACCCTGTGTGATTGCAGGTAACAGAGGCAGGCTTCAGCTGACCGCCTGGTGTGGTGCCCATGTGGCCTCGGAAAAGTGAATCACACAGCATCCCTTGGCAGTGCTTTAGAGTGATTGGAGATCATTCTCTGCATGTGATGGATGAGCTTTCCATTTAAAGAAATTTGCACATAACGTTTATTTCCACTGGGTCTTTTGAACTCCATAAAATATTATCCTTCTTTATCCTCTGCTGTTGCCAATTAGTATATATTATGAAGTTTTTTGAACCCAGGATTAATTTTCTATTGAGTAAACTTCTAGCGTTAACCGTGGACAGAATCCTTCTGTTATGTGAGGGATATGGTTGTGTGTGCGTGTGTATGTTTAGAGAGCAATGTTTCCCTTTCCCAGCTTGGGTATTGTAACATCCTTATTATTCAGGATCCCAGCTGGGAAAAGATGGCACATTCAAATTAGGATAATTTAGGGAGGGTTTATTTGCAAAGGGACTATTTGAAAAGGTATGAATGTGTGGGGGAAACACAAGCCATAGTGTATAACCCACTGGAGCTGTTACTACCCCTAGACCAGGGGGAAGAAAGGAAAGAGGAGTGACCAGAACCTAGAAACAGAGTCCTGTAAAGAAGGCCACCTTTGGGATGGCCTGCAGGATACGGACAGCCTGGTAGCTCAGGGCCACTCACCTCTTCCCTCCTTCCAATCCCAGTCTGGGCTCCCCATTGGCTGAACCCAGTCAGAACCAGAAGGTGCAGGAGCCCTTTGATTTGGCCCCAGTAGGTCAACTTCCCAGGCTGGAGACAGGACAGAAGGCAGACTGGGGATTTGGAGGGCAAATGAAGGGCATCTGGCATATATCCCAATGAAGGTGTCCAATTATTTCTAGGCAAGGTATAAAAATCTAAATAGAAAACTTAAACTCACTTTTATTTTTAAACAGCTTTATTGAGGTATAATTGACATGCAATAAACTACACGTATTTCAAGTATACAATTTGATAAGTTTTGATATGTATATGCCTGTGAAGCCGTTACCACATAATCAAGATAGCGAACATATTATCACCTTCAAAATAAATCCACTTTAATTTAACATTTAAGATATTCCACATGGTTCTTTTAGGAGGGCATGGAAAGGTATCGTGAAATCAAGCAACAGCAGGGACAATTCCAAAGGTATTGGCTCTGGACAGACACACAAAAAAATGAAATTCAGGACAATGTCAAAGCTTATGAGAAAACTATTTAATAGTAAGTAGCTTATAATAAATTAAAAAGAAAAGATGGTGAGTTTGAAGGGTTTTTGTTTTGTTTTTGTGTTTACTTTGTATCTGTTTATTGCCATGAATTTAAAACAAAATGAGGCAAAAATCTGTCTGTTCTGAGTAGTCAATATTTGAATCTCAAAAAATCAGTGATAAATCAGGATTTAATAGCACCAGCAGAACTATAGATTAGAACCAGCATACATGTCATTTGATGTTAATATGTACCACATCCCACTCCAGGGGGCAGGCCCAGGCTTAGGTGCATGTTCTGTATAATCCCATCTCCTCAAGAAAGTGTATTGAAATGTAGGTGAGAGGGCGTGATGTGTTATTGATGACAATGCTTACAGTATTACCATGACAGTTGCTGAGTGTTTAGTGTACGGTTAGTGAAAGAGCTGGGATGCGATTTAATTCTCTGAGCTTCGGGCTCTTATGCTTTAAATTATAAAAGCAAGTAAATCATTTACAAACACATTTTGTTTTTACCATTTATTAATAATTGCTTGCTACCCATCTGACAGCTGATGGAAGCGCCAGAGAGTCATGGCTGGGTTGAGAACTGGCACTGTCAATCTTTGGTGTCCCCAGAGCCCCATTTATTCTAGGGAAATCAGGAGTGCCCAGTGAGTGCTAGGGAAAGCTAGTGTCGGTGAAGAATTAAATGTGAGACTCCACCCCGCTTCCTACAGAGAAGAGCACCTCCCTGGCTAAGCAAGGACAAGTGATTGGTGGGGGGGAGAGGGGTAACATTGTAGGGAAGGGAGGGTCTGGGTAGGCAATGAGGGAAGCCACCAAGGACCCCCCTTGTGCACCAGCAGTGGGTGCAGTATCATCCCTCAGCCCAGGAGCTGTGACAAGGGCCACACCGGTTTCCGTGTGGCCTTCGAACTTACCTAGCAAGTTCAGGGCCTTTGCATTCTTATTCCTTATGCCTAGATTGCTCTGCCCCAAATTTTTGCAAGGCTCTCTCTTACTCTCTTATTTCATTCAGATTTCTGCTCAAGTATCTCCTCCTCAAAGAAGCTTTCTTTTGCCATCCTCTCTAAAGAGTCACCTGTCACTATCTCCCTCTCTATTTTCCTCATAACAATGATCACTGTCCGACTAACGTCCTTCTCTAACTTTTTGGTTTTAGGACCTCTGTACATGCTTAAAAATTGAAGACCCTATAGAGCTTACATTTGTGTGGCTATACCTTTCAAAATTTACTATGTCAGAAATTAAAATAGAAATTTAAAAATATTTTTATTCATTGAAAAACAGCAATAATAATTCTATTACATATTAATGTAAATAACTTGGGGAAAATAACTGTATTTTTCAAAACAAGAGAGTTACACAAGAAGAATGACGTTTTATATTTTTTTACTTTAATTTTTTTTATACAGCAGGTTCTTATTAGTTATCTATTTTATACACATCAGTGTATACTTGTCAATCCCAATCTCCCAATTCATCACACCTGCCACACCCTGCTTTCCCCCCTTGGTATCCATATGTTTGTTCTCTACATCTGTGTCTCTATTTCTGCCTTGCAAACTGGTTCATCTTGTACCATTTTCCTAGGTTCCACATATATGCGGTAATATACAATATTTGTTTTTCTCTTTCTGACTTACTTCACTCTTACTTCACAGTCTCTAGGTCCATCCATGTCTCTATAAATGACCCAATTTCATTCCTTTTTATGGCTGAGTAATATTCCATTGTATATATGTACCACATCTTTATCCATTCATCTGTCAATGGGCATTTAGGTTGCTTCCATGTCCTGGCTATTATAAATAGTGCTGCAATAAACATTAGGGTACATGTGTCTTTTTGAATTATGGTTTTCTCTGGGTATATGTCCAGTAGTGGGATTGCTGGGTTATATGGTAATTCTATTTTTAGTTTGTTTGTTTGTTTTTTGTTTTTTTTGCCGTACGCGGGCCTCTCACTGTTGTGGCCTCTCCCGTTGCGGACCACAGGCTCCGGACGCACAGGCTCAGTGGCCATTGCTCACGGGCCCAGCCGCTCCACGGCATGTGGGATCCTCCCGGACCGGGGCACAAACCCATGTCCCCTGCATCAGCAGGCGGACTCTCAACCACTGTGCCACCAGGGAAGCCCTATTTTTAGTTTTTTAAGGACCCTCCATACTGTTCTCCATAGTGGCTGTATCAATTTACATTCCCAGCAGCAGTGCAAGGTTCCCTTTTCTCCACACCGTCCCCAGCATTTGTTGTTTGTGGAGTTTCTGCTGATGCCCATTCTAACCAGTATGAGGTGATACCTCATTGTAGTTTTGATTTGCATTTCTCTAATAATTAGTGATGTTGAGCAGCTTTTCATGTGCCTCTTGGTCATCTGTATGTCTTCTTTGGAGAAATGTCTATTTAGGTCTTCTGCCCATTTTTTGATTGGGTTGTTTGTTTTTTTAATTGAGCTGCATGAGCTGTTTATATATTTTGGAGATTAATCCTTTGTCCATTGATTTGTTTGCAAATATTTTCTCCCATTTTGAGGGCTGTCTTTTCGTCTTGTTTACAGTTTCCTTTGCTGTGCAAAAGCTTTAAAGTTTCATTAGGTCCCATTTGTTTATTTTTATTTTTATTTCCATTACTCTAGGAGGTGGGTCAAAAAAGATCTTACTGTGATTTATGTCAAAGAGTGTTTTTCCTATGTTTTCCTCTAAGAGTTTTATAGTGTCCAGTCTTACATTTAGGTCTTTAATCCACTTTGAGTTTATTTTTGTATATGGTGTTAGGGAGTGTTCTAATTTCATTCTTTTACGTGTAGCTGTCCAGTTTTCCCAGCACCACTTATTGAAGAGACTGTCTTCTCCATTGTATGTCCTTGCCTCCTTTGTCATAGATTAGTTGACCATAGGTGCGTGGGTTTATCTCTGGGTTTTCTATCCTGTTCCATTGATCTATATTTCTGTTTTTGTGCCAGTACCATATTCTCTTGATTACTGTAGCTTTGTAATATAGTCTGAAGTCAGGGAGTCTGATTCCTCCAGCTCCGTGTTTTTCCCTCAAGATTGCTTTGTCTGTTTGGGGTCTTTTGTGTCTCCATACAAATGTTAAGATTTTTTGTTCTAGTTCTGTAAAAAATGCCATTGGTAATTTGATAGGGATTACAGTGAATCTGTAGATTGCTTTGGGTAGTATAGTCATTTTCACAATATTGATTCTTCCAATCCAAGAACATGGTATTTCTCTTCATCTGTTTGTGTCATCTTTGATTTCTTTCATCAGTGTCTAATACTTTTCTGAGTACAGGTCTTTTACCTCCTTAGGTAGGTTTATTCCTAGGTATTTTATACTTTTTGTTGCAGTGGTGAATGGGATTGTTCCCTTAATTTGTCTTTCTGATCTTTTGTTGTTAGTATATAGTAATGGAAGAGATTTCTGTGCATTAATTTTGTATCCTGCAGCTTTACCAAATTCATTGATTAGCTCTAGTAATTTTCTCATGGCATCTTTAGGATTATCTATGTATAGTATCAAGTCATCTGGAAACAGTGACAGTTTTGCTTCTTCTTTTCCAATTTGTATTCCTTTTCTTTCTTTTTCTTCTCTGATTGCTGTGGCTAGGACTTCCAAAACGATGTTGAATAATAGTGGCAAGAGTGGGCATCCTTGTTCCTGATCTTCGAGGAAATGCTTTCAGTTTTTCACCATTGAGAATGATGCTTGCTGTGGGTTTGTCGTATATGGCCTTTATTATGTTGAGGTAAGTTCCCTCTATGCAGTTTCTGGAGAGTTTTTATCATAAATAGGTGTTGAATTTTGTCAAAAGCTTTTTCTGCATCTATTGAGATGATCGTATGGTTTTTAGTCTTCAATTTGTTAATATGGTGTATCACATTGATTGATTTGCATATATTGAAGAACCCTTGCATCCCTGGGATAAATCCCACTTGATCATGGCGTATGATCCTTTTAATGCATTATTGGATTCTGTTTGCTAGTACTCTTGAGGATTTTTACATCTATATTCATCAGTGATATTGATCTGTAATTTTCTGTTTTTGTAGTATCTTTGTCCGGTTTTGGTATCAGGGTGATGGTGGCCTCATACAATGCGTTTGGGAGTGTTCCTTCCTCTGCAGATTTTTGGAAGACTTTGAGAAGGATGGGTGTTAACTCTTCTCTAAATGTTTGATAGAATTCACCTGTGAAGCCATCTGGTCCTGGACTTTTGTTTGCTGGAAGATTTTTAATCACAGTTTCAATTTCATTACTTGCGATTGGTCTGTTCATGTTTTCTATTTCTTCCTGGTTCAGTCTCAGAAGGTTGTGTTTTTCTAAGAATTTGTCCGTTTCTTCCAGGTTATCCATTTTATTGGCATAGGGTCGCCTGTAGTAGTCTCTTATGATGCTTTGTATTTCTGTGAAGTCCGTTGTAACTTCTCTTTTTTATTTCTAATTTTATTGATTTGAGTCCTCTCCCTCTTTTTCTTGTTGAGTCTGGCTAAAGGTTTACCAATTTTGTTTATCTTTTCAAAGAACCAGCTTTTAGTTTTATTGATCTTTACTGTTGTTTTATTTGTTTCTATCTCATCTATTTCTGCTCTGATCTTTATGATTTCTTTCCTTCTAACTTTTGGTTTTGTTTGGTCTTCTTTCTCTACTTCCTTTATGTATAAGGTTGGATTGTTTATTGGAGATTTTTCTTGTTTATTGAGGTAGGATTGTATTGCTCTAGATTTCCCTCTTAGAACTGCTTTTGCTGCATCCCATAAGGTCTGGATCATCGTGTTTTCATTGTCATTTGTCTCTAGGTATTTTTTAATTTCCTCAGCCATCTCTTTGTTATTTAGTAACATATTGTTTAGCCTTCATGTGTTTGTGTTTTTTACATTTTTTATCCTGTAATTGATTTCTAATCTTATAGCATTGTGGTCAGAAAAGATGCTTGATATGATTTCAATTTTCTTAAATTTACTGAGACTTGATTTGTGACCCATGATGTGATCTATCCTGGGGAATGTTCCATGTGCACTTGAGAAGAAAGTGTAGTCGGCTGTTTTGGGATGGATTGTCCTATAAATGTCAATTAAATCTACCTTGTCTATTGTGTCATTTAAAGCTTTTGTTTCCTTGTAATATTCTGTCTGGATGATCTGTCCATTGGTGTAAGTGAGATGTTAAAGTCCCCCACTATTATTGTGTTACTGTCGATTTCCTCTTTTATAGCTGTTAGCATTTACGTTATGTATTGAGGTGCTCCTATGTTGGGTACATATATATTTATAATTGTTATATCTTCTTCTTGGATTGATCCCTTGATCATTGTGTAGTGTCCTTCCTTGTCTCTTGTAACATTCTTTATTTTAAAGCCTATTTTATCTGATATGAGTATTGCTACTCTAGCTTTCTTCTGATTTTCATTTGCATGGATTACCTTTTTCCATCCCCTCACTTCCAGTCTGTATGTGTCCCTAGGTCTGAAGTGGGTCTCTTGTAGACAGCATATATATGGGTCTTGTTTTTGTATCCATTCAGTGAGCCTGTGTCTTTTTGTTGGAACATTTAACACATTTAAGGTAATTATCAATTTGTATGTTCCTATTACCATTTTCATAATTGTTTGGGGTTTGTTTTTGTAGGTCCTTTTCTTCTTTTGTGTTTCCCACTGAGAGAAGTTCCTTTAGTGTTTGTTGTAGAGCTGGTTTGGTGGTGCTGAATTCTCTTATCTTTTGCTTGTCTGTAAAGCTTTTGATTTCTCCATCGAATCTGAATGAGATCCTTGCGGGGTAGAGTAATCTTGGTTGTAGCTTCTTCCCTTTCATCACTTTAAATATATCGTGCCACTCCCTTCTGGCTTGTAGCGTTTCTGCTGAGAAATCAGCTGTTAACCTTATGGCATTCCCTTGTATGTTATTTGTCATTTTTCCCTTGTTGTTTTCAATAATTTTTCTTTGTCTTTAATTCTTGTCAATTTGATTACTATGTGTCTTGGCGTGTTTCTCCTTGGAATTATCCTGCCTGGGACTCTGCACTTCCTGGACTTGGGTGGCTATTTCCTTTCCCATGTTAGGGAAGGTTTTGACTATAATCTCTTCAGATATTTTCTCGGGTCCTTTCTCTCTCTCTTCTCCTTGTAGGACCCCTATAATGCAAATGTTGGTGCGTTTAATGTTTTCCCAGAGGTCTCTTAGGCTGTCTTCATTTCTTTTCATTCTTTTTTCTTTATTCTGTTCTGTGGCAGTGAATTCCACCATTCTTTCTTGCAGGTCATTTATCCGTTCTTCTGCATCAGCCATTCTGCTATTGATTCCTCCTAGTTTATTTTTCATTTCAGTTATTGTATTGTTCATCTCTGCTTGTTTGTTCTTTAATTCTTCTAGGTGTTTTTTCTTTAATTCTTCTAGGTCTTTGTTAAACATTTCTTCCATCTTCTTGATCTTTGCCTCCAGTCTTTTTCCAAGGTCCTGGGTCATCGTCACTATCATTATTCTGAATTCTTTTTTGGAAAGTTGCCTATCTCCACTTCATTTAGTTGTTTTTCTGGGGTTTTATCTTGTTTCTTCATCTGATACATAGTTCTCTGCCTTTTCATTTTGTCTATCTTTCTGTGAATGTGGTTTTCATTCCACAGGCTGCAGGATTGTAGTTCTTCTTGTTTCTGCTGTTTGCCTTCTGGTGGATGAGGCTATCTAAGAGGCTTGTGTAAGCTTCCTGATGGGAGGGACTGGTGGTGGACAGAGCTGGCTGTTGCTCTGGTGGGCAGAGCTCAGTAAAACTTTAGTCCCCTTGTCTGCTGATGGGTGGGGCTGAGTTCCCTCCCTGTTGGTTGTTTGGCCTGAGGCGACCCAGCACTGGAGGCTACAAGCTCTTTGGTGGGGCTAATGACCCTGGGAGGGCTCACGCCAAGGAGTACTTCCCCAAACTTCTGCTGCCACTGTCTTTGTCCCTCTGGTGACCCACAGCCACCCCCTGCCTCTGCAGGAGACCTTCCAACACTAGCAGGTAGGTCTGGTTCAGTCTCCTATGGGGGTCACTGCTCCTTCCCTCTGGGATCTGATACACACACTACTTTGTTTGTGCTCTCCACGAGTGAAGTCTCTGTTTCCCCCAGTCCTGTTGAAGTCCTGCAATGAAATTCCACTAGCCGTCAAATTCTGGTTTTCTGGGAATTCCTCCTCCCATTGCTGGACTCCCAGGTTGGGAAGCCTGACGTGGGGCTCAGAACCTTCACTCCAGTGGGTAATCTTCTGTGGTATAATTGCTCTCCAGTTTGTGAGTCACCCATCCAGCAGTTATAGGATTTGATTTTATTGTGATTGTGCTCCTCCTACCATCTCATTGCAGCTTCTCCTCTGTCTTTGAATGTGGGATATCTCTTTTGGTGAGTTCTGGTGTCTTCCTGTCAATGCTTGTTCATCAGTTAGTCGCAATTCCAGTGCTCTCACAACAGGGAGTGAGTGCACGTCCTTCTACTCTGCCATCTTGAACCAATCTCCCTGTTTTATATTTTTGTACGTGTTTCCTATTAATAGAAGATAGCTAGATTGTTACATCTGCTTCTGCATTCAACCTGTGCAATACTGTTGACCCTTGAACAACATGGATTTGAACTGTGAGGGTCCACTTATATGTGGATTTTGTTCACTAAATACGTACTATGATGTTGCATGATCTGTGGTTGAATCCCTGGATGCTGCCAACTGTAAAGTTATACTTACATTTTCAACTGCACAGGGGTTAGTGCCCCTAACCCCCACCTGTTGAAAGGTCAACTGTATATTGTTTTGGGAAAAGTCGTTGAAGAACATCCAGCCTCACACAGATATGTAGTTGAAAAAGAGAGGGGTTTTTTTAAAAAATTAATTTATTTCATTATTTATTTTTGGCTTCATTGGGTCTTCGTTGCTGTGCGTGGCTTTCTCTAGTTGCAGTGAGCAGGGGCTACTCTTTGTTGCGATGCGCGGGCTTCTCGTTGCGGTGCGCGGGCTTCTCTTGTTACGGTGGCTTCTCTTGTTGCGGAGCATGGGCTCTAGGCGTGTGGACTTCAGTAGCTGTGGCTCGCGGGCTCTAGAGCGCAGGCTCAGTAGTTGTGGCGCACGGGCTTAGTTGCTCCGTGGCACGTGGGATCTTCCTGGACCAGGGCTCGAACCCGGGTCCCCTGCATTGGCAGGCGGATTCTTAACCACTGTGCCACCAGGGAAGTCCCCAAGAGAGGGTTATTTTAATAACCTTTTCATATAATTGTGGGTATTCTACTTTAATATTACACCAAGACTCAACACATGATAATTTCTTAAAATTAGTTGTGTGGTACTTGCACCCTGGTGATACTTGTGGGAGCCGCTCCTAGCCTATGGATCAGATGGCCACTTTTTTTTTTTTTTTTAAGGAAAAGTTGGTCACTGTCTTTTGAAATTATGCTTTATGTAAGGTAGAATAAGAAATGCAAATCATTATCTTCATTATACCCTTTTAAAAAGTCAAGTCTTGAAAGATTATAGAAGCTTCTAATCAAACACCAATATCTCATGTGCATAGAAATTGGAACGCTTTTTCCTTGATAGATCCACACTTCATATTATGGCTACTTTTTTGAGGTAAGAAGTGAAAACTTAACAGTTTCTAACATAGTTCCTGGATAAATATTTGTTGAAACTATCTAATGTTTGTTAGACTGCTTTTATTCATTTCTTTCAAATTCTTATTTATGTCTATTACCTTATTTGAATAAGTGAGAAAAATGCCTTTTAGAAATGCCTTAACCTGGTACAGAAATAGAATTAAACATTCATGTTAACACATATGTCTAGTAAATTAGGCAACCACTTTATCTGCTTGTTCAGAATATTTCAACATCATTAATCCATAATTTTATGTTTATCTATTTTAAGATCCACACAGGTTTACAGCACCAAATAATCTGGCCCTGTCAGCCCAGCTGCATTCCTCTGGATGAAAAACTCCTGCCCCAGCTTCTAAAAGAAGCAGGCTACGCTACCCACATGGTCGGAAAATGGCACCTGGGAATGTACAGGAAAGAATGTCTTCCAACCCGCCGAGGATTTGATACCTACTTTGGTAATGGAAATGCACATGTTTCTTTAACAACTCTGGCCAACTGCAGCCGTCTCATAAAACACAGCCAAGTGTAATCAAATGAAATAACTGGAAACCTGAACAGAGTGAATCAGTCAGCGCTGCCATGGGGCCACTGTCTAATGCCACGACCGTAAACATGGCTGTGCACTCAGCTCGTGATGGGACAGGCAGTTATCCTTGCCAGGGTTCTACATGCCACGTAGGGGCCTTTGCAGAGTCTGCTACCTCCAAGTCAGAGACCACTCTACTCTTAGAGAACCTTATTACCAAAAGGTTGATTTTTTTAAAAAATTCCAGGCAAAACCCAATACAAGAATATTTCCTTCACAGAGGTTCAGGATCTTTTTTTCTCCTCATGAATTGTGTTCAAAGGTTTTATTTTGTTTTGTATTTCCTGGAGATGATAAAGAAGACTCTTTTCCAATTGGCATCCTTCTTTCCTTCTGTGAGATCTGTTTTTGAAATTACTAGATTGAGGAAGATAGATCAAATAAAGAAAATGGGAGGGTAAATAACAAATGGTAATAGGAAAGATACAAAATAATAAGTATTTTACGGATTTGATAGCCCTATAAAAATAAATGTAAAGCCTACAGTTTTTTTTTTAAATATATGCTCTATTTAAACCTGTTACAAACTATTTCTTAACAACCTATTTATCTATTTATCTTGCCAGGGGCTACATAGCTTTCTGTCAAGTTCTTTTCATATTTTGCTTTTTTTTTTAAATTGGGATGTAGCTGTTTTACAATGTTTGTTAGTTTCTACTGTACAGCGAAGTGAAGTAGAGTTCCCTGTGCTATACAGCAGGTTCTTATTAGATATCTATTTTATACATATTAGTGTATATACATCAATTGCAATCTCCCAGTTCATCCCACCTCTCACCCCCAACTTTCCCCCTCATATTTTGCTTTCCATCTAGCTATTCTGTTTTATCTGTCTAGCTGTTTAGCTCCCTACCTACCTCCCATTTGTCTCTTCATTTATTTACAAACTGCCATATACAGAAAGGAACACACAATGAAGATAAATTTTTAAAAAATAAATAGAATTGAAAAATCAGGGTGGGCTTCCCTGGTGGCACAGTGGTTGGGAGTCCACCTGCTGATGCAGGGGACATGGGTTCGTGCCCCGGTCCGGGAGGATCCCACGTGCCACGGAGCAGCTGGGCCCGTGAGCCATGGCTGCTGAGCCTGCACGTCCAGAGCCTGTGCTCCACAAGGGGAGAGCCCACAACAGTGAGAGGCCCGCGTACCACAAAAAAAAAAAAAAAAAATCAGGGTGAGAGGAGGTGGAGTCAAGATGGCAGTATGGAAAGAGGTGGAGTTAGTGTCTCCCCACAGCTAGGGCACCTGCTGGCCACTGGTGGGGCACTCTGACACCTAAGGAGACAGGAGGATCCCCAAAGTGAACTGGTAGGATGTAAGGGGACTGAAGGGGGAGAAGTGGAGGCCAGACAGGATTGGCATCCCTGAGGCCAGGGAGATTAGGAGAGGCAGGCAGGAGGGGCCCTCTGGGAGAAGCAGGAGAGGAGTGGAGGGTGATTGCCCTGTTCACTCAGGCCCCAGGAGCCTGCTGAGCTCCCAGGCCTATCCCCTGCCCTCCAAAGCCCCCTCCAGGCTGCGTACGTTCTTGGGGGCATAGGAGGGAGGCTGGGGAGATCAGGAGAGGCAGGCGGGAGTGGCCCTCCCAAACCAGAGGAGGAGGAGAGGAGAGGAGGGTGTTTGCCCTGCCCACTTGAGCCCAGGAAGGCTGCTGGACTCCCAGGTGAGGGCCCCTGCCCTGTGAGACCAGGGCTGGGGGGCACGCCTGGGCCCCTTATGTTCCTTGAGCCTAACCGTCCCCCCCACCGCACACCCTCCAGGGCCTTTTCCAGCCCTGTGGGTCCTGAGCATCAGCCCTGCCCACCACCCAAACCTCACCCTTGCTTAGCCCCCACCCTCCACAGCCAAGGCCTTCCCCCCACAACCTTTTTTTCCCCTCCTTCTCTTTTTTTTACTATTGTGGTACTGTTGTATATTCCAGTTGTTGATTCATCTATATTTTTATTTTTATATTCTCCCTATCTGTTAGTTTTCTAGCCTAATTTTATTTTTTACTTTGTTATTGTTCTTTTGGTTTTTCTTTTCTTTTTTTTTTTTTTTTTGCCTCCCCAGGTGGCTTGCAGGATCTTGATTCACAAGCCCAGGGTCAGGCCGAAGCTCCTGCGGTGGGAGCTCTGAGTCTGAACCACTGGACTAACAGGGAACCTCAGACCATGGGGAATATTCATCAGAGTGAGGTCTCATGGAGTTCCTCATCTCAGGCAAGACCCAGCTCTACCCAATAGCCTACTAACCCTAGTGTTGGAAGCATCAGGTCAAACAACCGGTAAGACAGGAATACAATCCCACTTATTGAAAAAAAAAAATGAGATGGCAAAAAAATATGTCACAGATGAAGGAGCAAGGTAAAAACCTATAAGATCAAATAAATGAAGAAGAAATAGGCAATCTACCTGAAAAAGAATTCATAGTAATGATAGTAAAGATGATCCAGAATCTCGAAAATAGAATGGAGGCACAGATTGACAAAATACAAGAAATGTTTAACAAAGATCTAGAAGAACTAAAGAACAAACAAACAGAGATGAACAACATAATAGCTGAAATGAAAAATACACTAGAAGGAATCAGTAACAGAATAACTGAGGCAGAAGAATGAATAAGTGAGCTGGAAGTAACTGCCAAGGAGAAGAATAAAGAAAAAAGAATGAAAAGAATTGAAGACAATCTCAGAGACCTCTGGGACAACACTAAACGCACCAACATTTGAATCATAGGGGTCCCAGAAAAAGAGAAAAAGAAAGGGTCTGAGAAAATATTTGAAGAGTTTATAGTTGAAAACTTCCCTAACATGGGAGAGGAAATAGTCACCGAAGTCCAGGAAGCACAGAGAATCCCATACAGGATAAACCCTAGGAAAAACACACCAAGACACATGTTAATCAAATTAACAAAAATTAAATTCAAAGAAAAAATATTAAAAGCTGCAAGGGAAAAACAAAAAATAACATACAAAGGAATCCCCACAAGGTAATCAGCTGATATTTCAGTGGAAACTCTGCAGGCCAGAAGGGGGTGGAAGGATATACTTAAAGTGGTGAAAGAGAAAAACCTACAACCAAGATTACTCTACCTAGCGAGGATCTCATTCAGATTCGATGGAGAAGTCAAAAGCTTTTCAGACAAGCAAAAGCTAAGAGAATTCAGCACCAGTAAACCAGTTTTACAACAAATGCTGAAAAAACTTCTCTAAACAGGAAACACAAGAGAAGAAAAAGACCCACAAAAAACAAACCCAAAACAATTAAGAAAATGGTAATAGGAATATACATACCAATAATAACCTTGAATGTAAATGGATTAAATGTCCCAACCAAAAGACATAGACTGGCTGAATGGATACAAAGACAAGACCCATATATAACCCACTTCAGACCTAGGGACACATACAGACTGAAAGTGAGGGGATGGAAAAAGATATTCCATGCAAATGGAAATCAAAAGAAAGCTGGATTAGCAATACTTGTATCAGATAAAATAGACTTTAAAATAAAGACTGTTACAAGAGATAAGGAAGGATACTACATAATGATCAAAGGATCAATCCAAGAAGAAGATATAACAAATTAAGGGATAAAAACCATATGATCATCTCAATAGATGCAGAAAAAGCTTTTGACAAAGTTCAACACCCATTTATGATTAAAAAAAAAAACTCTCCAGAAAATGGGCATAGAGGGAACCTACCTCAACATAATAAAGGCCATATATGACAAACCCACAGCAAGCCTCATACTCAGTGGTGAAAGCATTTCCACTAAGATCAGGAACAAGACAAGGATGTCCACTCTTACCACTGTTATTCAACATAGTTTTGAAAGTCCTAGCCACAGCAATCAGAGAAGAAAAAGAAAGAAAAGGAATACAAATTGGAAAAGAAGAAGTAAAACTGTCACTGTTTGCAGATGACATGATACTATACACAGAAAATCCTAAAGGTGTCACCAGAAAGCTACTAGAACTAATCAATGAATTTGGTAAGGTTGCAGGATACAAAATTAATGAACAGAAATCTCTGGCATTCCTATACACCAACAATGAAAAATCAGAAAGAGAAATTAAGGAAACACTCCCATTTACCATTGCAACAAAAACAATAAAATACTTAGGAATAAACCTACCTAAGGAGGCAAAAGAGTTGTACTCAGAAAACTATAAAACACTGATGAAAGAAATCAAAGATGGGGCTTCCCTGGTGGCACAGTGGTTGAGAGTCCACCTGCCGATGCAGGGGACACGGGTTCGTGCCCCGGTCCAGGAAGATCCCACATGCCGTGGAGCGGCTGGGCCCGTGAGCCATGGCCGCTGAGCCTGCGTGTCCAGAGCCTGTGCTCCGCAACGGGAGAGGCCACAACAGTGAGAGGCCTGCGTACTGCAAAAAAAAAAAAAAAAAACGATGAGGTATCACCTCATGCCGGTCAGAATGGCCATTATCAAAAAATCTAGAAACAATAAATGCTGGAAAGGGTGTGGTGAAAAGGGAACCCTCCTGCACTGTTGGTAGGAATATAGATTGATACAACCACTATGAAAAACAGTATGGAGGCTCCTTAAAAAACTAAAAATAGAATTACCATATGACCCAGCAATCCCACTACTGGGCATATACCCCGCGAAAACCATAATTCAAAAAGAGACATGTACCACAATGTTCATTGCAGCACTATTTACAATAGCCAGGACATGGAACCAACCTAAATGTCCATCGACAGATGAATGGATAAAGAAGATATGGCACATATATACAATGGAATATTACTCAGACATAAAAAGAAACGAAATTGAGTTACTTGTAGTGAGGTGGATGGACCTAGAGTCTGTCATACAGAGTGAAATAAGTCAGAAAAACAAATACTGTATGCTAACACATATATATGGAATCTGAAAAAAAAATGGTACTGATGAACCTAGTTGCAGGGTAGGATGAAGAGATAGACATAGAAAATGGACTTGAGGACATGGGGTGGGAGGGCGAAGCTGGGGCGAAGTGAGAGTAGCATTGACGTAGCATCGACATACGTACACTACTGAATGTAAAATAGTTGGCTGGTGGGAAGCAGCAGCATAGCACAGGGAGATAGGCTCGGTGCTTTGCGACAACCTAGAGGGGTGGGATAGGGAGGATAGGACGGAGGCTCAAGAGGGAGGGGATATGGGGACATGTGTATGCATATGGCTGATTCACTTTGTTGTGCAACAGAAACTAACACAGTATTTTGAAGCAATTATACTCCAATAAAGATCTATTTTTTAAAATCAGGATGAATAGAAAAAGATGGAATAGTTGCTTGGCACCAAGTTATTTTAAAAAAAAAAAAAACCTGCCTGGCTGTAGCAGACTTCACATTCAACTCTGAGATTTGGGACTTCTTATGCTCAAAGCAAAAAAAAAAAAAAGCAGTCTATAAGTGTCACATTACTTATAAGTTAAATGGAAACCAAATGTTCAGGAAGAGTAAAGCATTTTCTGGCTCTTAGACCTGAGAGAAATTTCTCCTTTGGGAGAAGGTAAGGTGGCAGCATCCTCAAAAACATCATTTTAGTAATAAAATGGTGGTTGTCTTATAGGTGTTTCTTGAGACATTCTCTTTTATTCAAGCTAGGACCAGAGCACCAAAGTACATTTCAGTTCAAGTGATTATATGGGGCCCACACAGTGCAGTTGAAGCTCACAGCTCTATAGTGCCTAGTTCGAACCACAGTTTAAGTCGAGATGTAAGGACATCCAGACGTGAGACACCGTGTGACCCACCCCCATCTGGGTTCTCTAGCAGACATTGCTTAATCAATAATGCATTCTTCCCTGTAGTATCTGGATGTATCCTCAGTATTCTTAAATAGCTGTTAAAAACAGGACTTGGAAAAAAAAAAAAAAAAAAACAGGACTTGGGTGTAAGACCTCTTTGTCACCTTGGAAATTCTAGAGGAAAAAACAGCCTCTGTATCCTTTGACGATTTTCAATCAGGTCTTTGCTTAATGATGGGTCGATACCTGTACTCTGGCAACTGGAAGGATATTTTAACTGTTTTTATTAAAAACCAAATTTTATATTTTAAAATTATATGTTTAAACCAAATTATATATTTAAAAATTCATTTGGACAGAGGTGGAAATAACATCCTTTTATGAGAATTAAGAAGCCTAAGTGGATTTAGACAGACAGACACCCCACCGCACATTCATGGCAGGGAGACTTGCAGAGAAGGAGGGCATGATGACGATGCAGTTGTTATCACTGTTATGACTTAGATGTTCTGTTAAAAAACAGATGATTGTGGGCCTGCTTGCACAACTCTGAGTACACTAAGAACCATTGAACTGTACAATGTAAATGAGTGATTTGTATGATATGTGGATTATTCTCAATAAAGCTGTTAAATAATACAGCAGTCAGAGATTTAATTGTTCAAAATATAGTTTCTCATCTTCCCCCAAAAAGCATCGCTGCCATCTTCTTTAGACTCAGCAGCATGTAAGTTCAAATTTGTGAATCATTGTTATGAGAAAGTTCTATGTGACTGTCACATGGTTGCTTGGTATTAGTTTGGCCAAGTATGTGAATAGATAGTTCTATTATGTGAATAAAGAGTTCTATTGGAATCCTATTTGTACTATCTTTTTAATATTTATGGTTTATACATCTTTTTATCAAGTATATCCTCTGCATGTATTTCCCCAAATGATAGAAAACAGTTTATTCTTACAGATAAAGAACCTGAAGTGATTCTTCAAGGTGTTACCAGCAGTTATTAACCCCAAATAGAACACCAGTGTCCTGACCCCTTTAATTACCCATATAAGGACTGAAATTATTTTCATGGATACATTTGTTTTTCGATTATATATTAATTAGCAAACACATTGGCTTTCCCTTTCTGTTATACCTGTAGGAGAAAAGATTACCATTTAAAGAGTTATCTTAAAACTAAGATGTTCATTGTATTTAGGACCTTGAATTTACTGAATCATGGAAAAGGAGGAAATTAAAATGAATTCATTTACTAGGTAAGATATGTAGGGCTTTTAATTGTGATTATAAGAAGTATTTAGAACTGGGGAAAGAGGCCAATTTTATTATCTTCATTTTAATGTTAATAAGCAGTGTTTGTCAGGAGATAGCTCAGAGTCCAGCACAGTTATTTCTTTTGGATAGCTTTATCGAGGTGTAATTCACATACCATATAATTCACCCCATTAAAATGTACAATTCATTGATTTTTAAATAAATTCACAGGGTTGTACCACTGTCACTACAATCCAAATGTAGAACATTTCCATCACCCTAATAAAGAAACCCCATACACGTTAGCAGTCACTCCCCATTTTCCCCTGACCCTCATAGCCCTAGGCAACCACTAACCTACTTTCTGTCTCTACAGATTTGCCTATTCTGAACATTTCATATAAATAGAATCATATAACATGCAGCACAGCTTATTTTAATATTTTAGGAAAATATGGAACATTTTGCAGGAACAACTAAACTTGAGAAAACATTTCTCCCATGTTTAAGTCTAAATTGTGGGATAGGCCATTGATGCCATTTAAATTGGGGGTGAAATTGAGATCAACAGACGTAGAAAAATCTAATTTCAACACCACATGTTAGTTTGCTCTTTTGGTCGTTATGTTTAGAGATCCTCTGTTTGGAAATCTTTGTGTCTTTCACCAGTGGGTGTCAGCATCTGACTAAAGATGATGCCTCCAAGAGCTACTTCTGTAAATAACCTTGAAGCCAGTCGACCAAGGTCAATATCAACGTTATTTGAATTCTGCGTTCATTTATGTGATAACCTCAGAGTAAAAATTTGTAACAAATCACCTGAACCATATGCTATTTTAACCATTAGATAGCTTTAAAAGATTAAAATGTCATCACTTTTACTGAATTTAAACTCTGATTTTTTAAAACATTTACTTGGAATCACCCACTTTGAGAGTTACGTGATAGAGCTTATATTCTAAAGACTTGGCTAAGGGGTGGATTTGAATTTTTTTTACGATAACATTTTAATGCCTTATGCTAGCAAATATAGAGATGTTAAGAAATGGTGCTCTCATCAGCCTTGTCATTTGATTAGCCCTGACATGGATAATCAATTGCATTAGGCAATTAAATGCTGAGACCTTCGTTTGTTTACCATGTTTTATGCTATGCTGACTACTTTCATCTCCCATTCTCCTTGTAGGATATCTTCTAGGTAGTGAAGATTACTATTCCCATGAGCGCTGTACGTTAATCAACGCTCTGAATGTTACACGATGTGCTCTTGATTTTCGAGATGATGAAGAAGTTGCAACAGGGTATAAAAATATGTATTCAACAAATGTATTTACTGAAAGGGCTACAACCCTCATAACTAACCACCCACCAGAGAAGGTAAGTCTTGCTTTTCTATTGATATCAAAATTGTGTGAAGATAGCATCTCTTCAGGTGAATATAGGAAAAGGCCATTGTCCTTTAGGGAAAAACCTAATAAATACTAGGGGAGTCACTTTCAAGTTCTAGAGTACCTCAGTATCAGCTGAGAAGCTTGTTAAAAATAGAAATTCCTGGAGCCCACCCCTAAAAGTCTGATTTATTAAGTCTGGGAAAAATCCATATGTCAATATTTTAAGGAAACTCAAGGGTGATTCTGCAGCACGTGGTCCCCAGATCACACTTTGAGGAATGCTGTGCATATAGTGTTTCAGTACAAATAGAGTTTTATTATTTTAGTATCCTGTGTGGAGGTGTGGTAATTAGTAAATTGACTTTTTCAAAAAATGTTAGGCTTATGTACAAGATGAGGCATTATTATGGCAAACTTTCTGTTAGGTATCCACAAACTTAAGGTTCAGGGCAAGTTCTCTAACTTTGTATTTCCCAGCCCTCCTCCAAGGTTATTTTGGCTATTCTAAATATTCTGCATTCCCATGTTTATTTAGAAGCAGCTGGCCAATTTCTACAAAAAAAAAAAAAGAAAAGTACCTGCTTGGATTTGGATTTCATTGAATCTGTGGACCAACTTGGGGACAATGACCTTAACAATATTGAGTCTTCTAATCTATAAACACGGTACACTGATGAGCCTGTTTATCACATCGACCGTACTGAAGCTAGTTGTATATGTCATGTGCTGAAATCTTTTGACTTATTTACAGATAAAAGTAGAAAAGAGTCTGAATAGCCTTGACATTTGTTGTTGTCGTTGTTAATCTGGAGTTAACCTCCTGAACCCAAGTTCAAGCTGAATTCTCTGGATTTAGCTTATAAATGCCTTCAAATCAGATATTTGTGTTGTCAGATATTGGGCTCAAAATATGGCTTCATTAAGAACTGTATTAACATGCCCTCGAAATTAGACCTTCAATAGGACTCTAACACAGCAAATTACAGAACGTGCTGTGTTATCCAGTTTTTCCAGTTTCCTGCCCTTTGCCTCCTTGGCGGTTACTGAAGGTCCTCAGTGCAGATCACCATTTGGATTCCTGTTTAGATACCTGTTCAGACTTGGTATCTGGCTCCTGACTCCCTTTTTGACATAGTTTCTTCCTGCCTACCCTAACATAGCATTGAGTGGCTTTCCTGGTGTCTGTCCTCAGCTTTGCCCCACTTTTGGCTTTTTTTTTACTCTTTAATGCTGACCTGTTGGAGTGGCCATGCTTGCTGTGGAATATGGAAGAAATTGGAATATTCTCTCAAATATGTAGACATATGCAGATTTAAAATCTAGATGTAAACCAATATTCAGGCAGTTCGACAGATAACTGCTAGGTAATTGGCTTAAGTTCTCAGTTTTCTTCTGTATGTTTGGCATGTTATAGATAAGGTTAAAAACCCAAAGAACAAGATAAGATCTTGAGGGAACTGTGGTCCTTGTCCTGTCCTTTGAAGTTTGAGGTGGGCATCATTTTTCAGGTAAGCAAACTGGCTTAGAGAAATAAGGTAACTTGTTCAAGGTCACAGAATCAGAAACTGCACTGTTTAACTCCAGAGCTCAGTGCACTTAACAAGCCTCCCTAGTTGACAGTTTATATCTCAGACCAGCGACTATGAGCCCCAGTTTATGACTCAGCTTGATGGTTCCAGTATACAATACCATGACAGTATATTGGGATCATCTGGAAAGCTTGGAAGAAATACCACTTCCAAATATTGTGATTTATTGGTCCGGGGTGGGACCCTATCACTGGTATTTAATTATCCCTCCGCTCCTACCTCCAACCGGTGATTCTGATGTGCAGTCACTATCGATTCCTCTCAAGGACAGAGAAGCAAGCAGAAGCCAGCTGCCCTTTACAAGTTCACAATATACCACTATTTAATCGTGCAACAAGTATAAGATGCCTACAATAAAAATTAGTTTCCATTAAGGAACCATAGAGTGTTCTCTCCCAGTGCCCATAACATTACTCAAATAAGAGGAAGCACCTGGGGTGAAATCATTCCTGGTGGGTGGGCTGTCTTAACTGGTGTACGGGGGAGGCTCAGGAACTGAGGAAAACTGTAGGCCGTGAGAGCTCACAAGCCACCCACACCCGTGTGATTAGGATGGTGCTACTCATAGGTAACATGGAAATTGCTGGGTGAGAGGTGGTCTTTTTCCTACAGTGACTGAAATGTCCCGAAGCAGCAGCCAGCCTTTTCAGCATCCCCAAAGTCAAGTTTGAAGCATAGACATAAATGAATGAAATAATCAATAGCTGAGTAATAGCCCCAGGAAGTTTAAGACAGCAGATGCCAATGTTTATAGTTTCAATTCTCAGTGAAAGGACGCAGCACACCAATTACAGGACTTTCATCATTTTATTCCAACATTGAATCTAATTCTGTTCTAACTTCTCTGTGCTATCTACAGACTGTAACAGGCAACTTGCTCGAAGATGGAAATCATTAAAGAAATATACACAAAGTATCCACAAGCTGACTTAAAAATGTGTCTGTTTTAAAGAGCACTTGGGGAAAAAAAGCATATGGAGCTATTTTGTAACAGAAACACAGTTGGTGCTGGAATCAGGGAGATATTGCTAATAACCATTGCACAGTGTTAAGAAGGAATGTCTTTTCTCCTTTTTCTACAGGGTAATTCCCTTAGTACTAATACTATGATGTGAAAGTAACACATTCACAAAATATCGCTTGGTTAAAAATAACCCCCCTTGGGCTTCCCTGGTGGCGCAGTGGTTGAGAGTCTGCCTGCCAATGCAGGGGACACGGGTTCGTGCCCCGGTCCGGGAAGAACCCACATGCCGCAGAGCGGCTAGGCCCGTGAGCCATGGCTGCTGAGCCTGCGCGTCCAGAGCCTGTGCTCCGCAACGGGAGAGGCCACAACAGTGAGAGGCCTGCATACCTCAAAAAAAAAAAAAAAAATAGCCCCCCTCAAAACTTTGCAGAATAAAAATAAATGTTTTCTCCCATACCTCATCTACTAGCAGCTTCTTAAAACAAATGTGACTTTCTAGTGGTAGACACTTACCTTTTCCTGTCACAATTTGGAAAGAAATGTCTTAATTTGGAAGTCAAAGAGAATAACACTTTAAAAACATATCATATGCTTTTTAAAAAGTTATACTTTAAATTAGGGAAATGTACTAAAGAAATGAATTTAAGGCTTTCTTCCTTACTGGAATTAGCATAATGAGAAAGGGAAATAAACCCTTAGCACCATTTTAATATGCTAATAACTTTAGGTTATAATGTCATACTTTTACTTAACACCTAAACATTTGGTCGTGATTCACATTTAGGATTCCAATTTACAAACCTAAAGAAAGGCGTACAGCTAGGGTTGGTATTAAAGTGGCAGCTGTAACTGGGTTGGTGAGAGCAGAGATCTGGACCCAAGAAAGACCAAGGGAGAGATCAAGGTCCTGCGCAAACCCAGAGATCTATGGAGTTCAAACTCGGGTCCAGGACTTTGGTGTTTTGAATCAGGATGTCAGTAAGGTCAGAATGGGCCTGAAAGTCTCCAAAGGCCAAGGCTCCATTAGGTTGGAACGCAAGTCAGTAGACAGCATAATAATAACGAGCCCATCCCCAGGATGGCAGCTGCTCGCTTTGGGCTAACAGTGAACTGAGGTTGGCAGGTGTGGGGAAATTGGCTACAGCTGTTTACTGGGAGGGTCTTAGGACAAGAGGCTGCAGGCAGGTTCCTGACTGTGATGGAGAACCTGAGGGCCCGAGTTAATTGTTCTTTCCACTGGGGTACCACGTGGTACTAAGAAGAATACTCTGTTAATTTTTTTTTTTCAATTTAAAAGTAGTATAGAAATGTTTCACATCTAGCACTGTTGGCAGATGAGTTGTTCCATGAATAAAGTTCACCTTGTGAGAACTGAAACTTTATTTTTACAATATTGGATGGAAATACTCTAAAATGTGGTACATTGGTCCTCACCTCATTAAATGGGCTACACTGTTTATCATTCTGACTCCTGGTGACCCAGAGCCATACCGATGTGTGCAAGGATGTTTGCCCATACACTAAATGGTCCTAGATCACTGTTGACGAAATGGGAAAAAGACAACTTGTTTTGTTCAAGAATCACCTTTACCTGTAAGTCTAGTTGGCAGGTAGCACGAGGCCTTTGCGGGGCCTGTAACAGTCATAGGCCAGGGAAGACTGTATCTCCCAGGGCTTGTTTTCATTTTCTCTTCTCAGTTATGCCCCTTCTGTTTGAACTAACAGGAGCCTGACCACTGGATAAATGGGGGAATTGTTGTAGTATTATCATTTTAATCCCTCAAGAGCCACGGTCATGTCTTCAACCACTAAAGAATAATTACAGGAAAGGTTTTCAGGTAATTTCTTGCTATATTTAACAAAGTGTGTAGAATGATTTCCACACTGAATATTTATAAGACCCTTTAATGATGGTCCCAGAAACATTATTTTTTCCCCAGAGTGGTTATGAGATCTCTCCTCCACCACCCTCCCCAGCTATCGCCTCCAGGGACCACTTGTTGGCTGGAAATGACCTGCCTTCCTTCCCCTTTCTCTCCTTAATGACGGGAGCTGCCGAGTTGCCCATAATGGCCTGGGTGAGCACTTTCTCCTGCAACAGTGAGCTCCCTTTTTCATTTCTCTACCCCTGTCCACTGTAGAGAATCCAGACAAGGGTCACAAAGTCTTATGTTTACAAGGGCCAGGCTGCTACCCTAAATAAATGAAGTCATTCAGGTAGGACAGTGGGGAGACTAGAAAATAAGAGAGCCCTTGGGGGAGGCCGGGGGTCTCTGTTTCTCATACTCCAGCCATTTGTTGTCAGATGGAGTGTGGACCTGGAGTTGTCAGAAGTTCTGATTTTTCAAGAAAATAAAAGAACTAAACAAAAGAGGTTTTCATGTGACATTTCCTGATTTTTAAAACTTTATGTGGGTTGCAAATTGTTGTAGCTTTCCAATTTTTAATCCGTCCCCATCCAGACCTTGGCTGGTGGCTGGGGCATGGGCTTGGTCTAGTGCTGAAGATCCAGACGGCAGTTCCCACTGCAGAACCTCACTGCGCTGGCAGGTCCTGGATGTCCCTGCACATCCTTTCCCCTCCGAACATCTTAGCCCAGGGTTCTTCCTCCCGACCTGGGCGGGGCATCTGCTGGGATTCCCTTCACCATGGTCTGGAAGAACATGGACTTTTCAGTGTGACTTGTGTGGCTGGAGGAGAATGCGCGTGTGTCAAGGAGCAGCAGAGGCAGAGCTAAAGCCTGTCAAAGTGGTTAGTGTTGCCTTTTGGAGTTGGAATTTGGAATGTGTTCCAAATGTAGCCTAGGGTCTACATCATCATGGTTTTTATTCCATCACCTGCCTCCTTAGTAAAATAGGTTTTAAAGTGATGTCTTTGATATTGAACAGCCATTTTGAACATTTTGATTTTGGGGAAAAGGTGTTTCTAAGTTCCAAAGATCTGAACTAAAAATACTGTCTTGGGTGTCTATTTGAGTTCTATATATGTATACCCATTACTGTATCACAGTGATGTGTAATATGTAATTTAAAACAATTTATCAACAGTAATGAATGAAATATGAGCCCACCTCCCAGTCTGCATTCTAACTTTTCCCCATTTCTTTATGAGATTTAAATGCCTCAGATACGCCAACAGAATTACGTTTTTACTCTTGGGTTGAGCCAGTTGTTGTCTCTTTGAGGGTTGTCAATTCATTAAAGAATTCTATAGGAGCACAGTAAAGAGAGCCTTCAGAAAGACTCATTAAGAGGAAGAGGCTGACGCAGAATATCATTAACATTAAATTCTGTAAATTGGGTAAGAGGTAAAATGAATCAATGTATCATACTCCTTAGTTTCCAGGAATTAAGTTGGCCTTATGTTTGGTCCTAGATCGAAGACTAGCAAGGCATGGTGTTCACTTGTTTTCTTCTAAAAATATAAACAATCCTTAAACCTCTCCTAAAAGGTGGTAACTTATTTTTCAGCTAAAGCAGAAAGCCAACCCATCTATTGGGACATAGCCACACTGTAATAGTGGGGTTTCCAATAGGAAATTGCTCTGCAATTAATACGAACTTGTGCAAGTCATATAACCTTTCTAAGCCTCAGTTAACTTACCTGTAAAATGGGTGTAGCAAGGTGGTTTTGAGTATTACATGGGACAGAATTATTGGTATTATCATTATTATTTGTTTGGATCAGAGCTTTCTAGGCCATTTTAGAACTCAAGCTTTTATTTTCATAAAATCCACCCATTTAAAGTACACAATTCAATAGTAAATTCACAGAGTTGTGCTACCATCACCACAGTCTAAGTTTAGAACATGTTCACCGCCCCCAAAAGAAGTCTTGTACCTGTTAGAAGTCACTCATCCCTCCTCTCCCCCACAACTCCCTACAGCTTCAGGCAACCACTAATCTACTTTCTGTTTCCATAGATTTGCCTATTCTGGACATTTTATATGAATGGAATCATAAAAAACGTGATCTTTGTGATTGGTTTCTGTCACTTAACATAATGTTTTCAAGGTGCCTCTATATTGTAGGATGTGTCAGTACTTCATTCCTTTTTACGGCTGCATCATATTCCTTTTATTCCTGTCTATTGCTGAAAATATACCACATTTTGTTAATCCATTCATCAACCGGTGGACATTTTAGTTGTTTCCACTTTTTGGCTATGATGAATAATGCCACTGTGATCATCCATGTACAAGTTTTTGTGTGGATTTATGCTTTTGTTTTTCTAGGGATGGAAATGCTGACTCATATGGTAACTATATCTTTAACAATTTCAGGAACTGCCAAGTTGTTTTTCAAACTGGCTGCACCACTTTACATCCCCATCAGCAATGAATGAGGGTTTCAGTTTTTCCACATCCTCACCAACACTTCTGATTTTCCATTTTTAAAATTATAACCCTCCTAGTGGGTGTGAAGTGGTATGTCAGTGTGGTTTTTATTTGCATTTCCCTAATGACTAATGATGCAGAGCATCTTTTCATGTGCTTATTGGCCATTTGTATATCTCCTTTGGAGAAACATCTATTCAGATTCTTTGCCCATTTTGTAGTTGGGTTAATTGAGTTTTATTATTGAGTTGTAAGAGTTCTTAATATATTCTAGATACAAGTCCCTTATCTGATATATGACTTACAAATATTTCTAACCCAGTTTGTGGGTTGTCTGAATATTACTTTTATTAACTGATAGATGTGGGCTTCTCTCTATATATTTAACGCTTCCAAGCGCTCTTAACTGATTTGCACAAACTCTCTTTCCAGCCTCTGTTTCTCTACCTTGCTCTCCAGTCTGTCCACGAGCCCCTTCAGGTCCCCGAGGAATACCTGAAGCCATACGACTTTATCCAAGATAAGAATAGGCATTACTATGCAGGAATGGTGTCCCTTATGGATGAAGCAGTGGGAAATGTCACCACAGCCTTAAAAAGCCGTGGGCTCTGGAACAACACGGTGTTCATCTTCTCCACAGGTAAGTCCATCGATAGGAAAATCATCTCTTGGCAGAGCCTAGGACATAGAATTCAATAAATGGAATGAAGATAAATTGGAGCATTTAGCAGTTCCTTATTAAAATAAATGCTAACTGCAAGAGTGGAGACATCATAATAATGGATAGAAAAATGTGTCTAAGGAAAAAGAATTATGAGCCTTCTGTCTTCCTTCAGATATCAAAATATTCTGGGAGTATGCTTGAAAACAAGCTCTCAGTAACTGAGTAAGTGTGAGTGGACAACACTCCTATGCAGGGCAGCTGGGCAGTGAATCCCTGGACTGACTTGTTCCCAACAATGTCTACAGCCCAGGCATCCTCTATGAAGAGGACTTCCGCTGACTAGAGGGGTCTCTGTATCAGTGCAGAGGCAGATGGTGACATTATGAAGACACTTAAGAAATGGAACCATTTAAATCTAGGCTAGAGTCTCCAAGTATAGCTTCTTTTATATTAAAATTTTCTGACAATAAAGTCATATATCACTGTTTATAGAAAAAACAAAAGAAGGGAGAAAAATTTTTTGAAAAATCATTTTCATTATGGCAATGTCATTCTGATTCCTGATCTGTTATATATATGTGGCTTTTTCCTCCTTCTCATGAGACATAGTTTTCTGAAATTTCCCTATGATGTGCTTTGGGTGTAGATCGTGGTTTATTCATTATGCTGAGTAGTCAGAGAGCACTTTCCATCTGAAAATGCAGATCCTTTTGTTATGGGAAATTTCCTTGTATTCTTTATTTCAGAATTGTTTGGCCCTCTATCTCACCTTTCTCCTATTCTCTCTGTACAAAACTCCTGTTATTTGGGTATTGGGTCAATCCTCTAATTTTCTAGGTTTTTTTCCTCCCCCATTTCTTTGTTTTTCTTCTACTACTTGGGAAATTTCCTTATCATTATTCTCTAATCATTCTATTGAATTCATTGCAACTACCACTTTTTTCAAGTCTATTTTATTTTTTTATTGGAGCATAATTGCTTTACAGTGTTGTGTTAGTTTCTGCTATAGAACAAAGTGAATCAACTATATGTATACACATATCCCCTCCCTTGAGCCTCCCTCCCACCCCACTGCCATCCCACCCCCTAGGTCATCACAGAGCACCGAGCTGAGCTCCCTGTGCTATACAGCAGCTTCTCACTAGCTATCTGTTTTACACATGGTAGTGTATATATGTCAATGCTACTCTCTCAATTCGTCTCACCCTTCCCTTCCCCACCTGTGTCCACAAGTCCGTTCTCTACATCTGCGTCTCTTTTCCTGCCCTGCAAATAGGTTCATCGGTACCATTTTTCTAGATTCCATATATATGCGTTAATATACGATATTCATTTTTCTCTTTCTGACTTACTTCACTCTGTATGACAGACCCTAGGTTCATCCATATCACTACAAATGACCCAATTTCATTACTTTTTATGTCTGGTAATATTCCATTGTATATACGTACCACATCTTCTTTATCCATTCATCGGTAGATGGACATTTAGGTTGTTTCCATATCCTGGCTATTGTAAATAGTGCTGCAATGAACATTGGGGTACATGTATATTTTTTTTGTTTTTTATTTTATTATTATTTATTTATTTATTTTTGGCTGCATTGGGTCTTTGTTGCTGCACGTGGGCTTTCTCTAGTTACGGCCAGCGGGGCTCCTCTTCGTTGCGGTGCCCGGGCTTCTCGTTGCTGTGGCTTCTCTTGTTGTGGAGCACAGGCTCTAGGCGCGCAGGCTTCAGTAGTTGTAGCATGTGGGCTCAGTAGTTGCGGCACGCAGGCTCAGTAGTTGTGGCGTGCTGGCTGTAGGGTGCATGGGCTTCAGTAGTTGTGGCGCGCGGGCTAAGTAGCTGTGGCTTGTGGGCTTTAGAGCACAGGCTCAGTAGTTGTGGTGCACAGGCTTAGTTGCTCCGCAGCATGTGGGATCTTCCTGGATCAGGGATCAAACACATGTCCCCTGCATTGGCCAGCGGTTTCTCAACCACTGCGCCAGCAGGAAAGTCTCTGGGGTACATGTATCTTTTTGAATTATGTTTTTCTCAGGGCATATGCCCAGTAGCAGCAAACACCATATTTTTTAATTGTCAAAAACTCTTTCCTGTTTTCTGATAACTCCTTTTTTGTAAAGTTTGTTTTATTTATTTATTTTATAAATAAATTATTAATGTAATAATTTATTTCTCCAAAGCCTGCGCTCTTAACCATTAATTTTATATATATATATGTGAATGTGAGTGTGTATGTAGGTGTGTTTATACATATATGTGTGTATTAGGTATACACATACATGTATTTTTTTTTACTTTTTAAAAAATTTTTGTCAGAGTATAGTTGCTTCACAATATTGTATATACTTTTAAGTTTGCTTGTACTCCCAACTTTGTCTCTTTCTCTTCTAAGGTCATTTGTATCTTTGTTTTGGTCTGTCTTTCATGAAGGAGGCTTTTTCAGACCCCTAGTGATCCTTGGCTAAAACCCAAAAATTTGATTGGAAACTCGAAGGGTGAGGTCAGGACTTGTCATCTGGTAAGTTTCACTGTAAAGTGACTGTGTGAGAAGTATGAGGTGACACGTTGAGGAATTAATCTGGGTATTCTACTTATAGATTTTTAAAAGAATTGTTTTGGTTTGTTTTGCTTGTAGTTAGGCATGGTTATGGAACGTAGCATTTACTGAGTACTTACCATGTGTGGGACATGGTTCTAAGTGCTTTACATGAATAAGTTAAGTTAATCCTCACAATAATTCTCTGGAGACTTTTATTATCCCATCTTGCAGATGTGAGAACTGAAGCACAAAGAGGCTAAGTAACTTGCCTAAGGTCACACAGCCAGGCAGAGCCAGGTGTCACCCTTTCTGCCTCTGACACGATGATCTGGAAGTTCTTACTGGACCTCAAGCTATAGCAGTGCTTTCCCCGAGGTGTGCTGCAATTTTGATTTGTTGAGAAGCCTCGGCAGAGCCGGGGTAGCATCCACCCTGACCAGCCATTTTCAGTTGCTTTAGTGCTATACAAATACTATAATTTTCTAAGTGTGTCCTGCTGTGAAAAAGGTTGAGTATAGATAACATATGTTTTCCCCAAAAGACTTACCCTTCAGAAAAGAGGGCAATATCTTATACTTAAGTCCTTATAAGTTCTCTCATAGTCCGAGAGTCGTTTTCAATTTCCTTTATTTTGAACAGCCTGGTAAAGCACTTTGATCAGTGGTGGTATTGAATGCTTATAGAGGTCACTGGAAAGAATCAATTAAAAAGGAGTCCAAGATGTTTAATACTGATTTAGTAATTATTCCTGGGAAATGACCTCACTGTTTTAAGAATTGGAAGTTATAAGTTTGTGAAACAAGCCTTTGTTGCAGGTATCACAATTATACAATTTAAGGATAAATTGTATCCTGAAATGAACGTATACATGGATTGATGTATCATACATAGACTGAGAAGTACTCAGACAGAAGTGAAAATGGTAGCTCTGGAAAACTGTTAAACGTCTCAGGGTGGCTCCTGTGACAACAGATACTGATGTCAAGCGTGCATGGGGAGAGGTTTTTTCATAATAAGTGAGGGTGGAAAACAATATTTTAAGATCTGTGTATCTCTTTTATTATATGATTTCAAATGTTTATACATAGACATATTTTAAATAGATAGTTGACTATTTCATAAATACCCATAATATTTATTCAAGTCAGCAAAAATAATTTTTGGAGCTTTACACTGAGAAAATGGGAATTACCTTATAACTGGGTTGCCCTATTCTGACAGTTTGATATATTAATAGATATATTAGTCTTGGACCATCTTTGCTTTGTTGAGCTAAATCCAACTTTATAGTGTGTATGTATTTTAATTATACTGCTGGATTCAGTTTGCTAGGGTTTTATTTAGAAGATTTGCATTGATTTAAAAGTAAAAGTGGAGTAGGTGGTTTCTTTTCTCCCTGTTGGGTTTTGTTGTATTGGTTATACACATGTCGTAAAATACTTTGGAAGTTTTTCCGTCTTTTTCTATGCTCTGGAACACTTTGCAGATTGTTTGAAAGATCCCTCTGGTGAGCTGGTCCCTGGAACCGTTTTAGGAGGCTTAAAAAAATTATCTCCATAGTTTAAATTTTTTGCTTAATTATATCTAGGGGTGTGGGTCTTTAAAATATTTTTAAATTAATTTTGCCTGAAATACAGTGAGCCCTTTGATCTGCATGCTGAGATTATTTTTCACTCCAGGAAGTCTTCCTTGTTCATATTTTAGCTTATTGCTTTTGTTCTGTTTGATTTAATTCTCAAAAATGGCTTTAATTAGTAGGTGGAATTACTGACTCAGCTTTTCTTTCATCAGTTTCAGTTTTTCATTTTTTCTCAGTCTGCTGGAGCTCTTTTGCATTACCAGTTAGACATTTGTGCAGTTTTAATGCTGCTCTTTAATATCTCCAGTGGAGATTACTATTGATAGTATTTTTAGCATCTTTGCAGTCCTTTCTTTGCCTCAATCAGTTCTTTTTTCTTTTAAGCTTGTTAGTAATAATAATGACTACTGGTTATTAAATATTTACTGCATCCCAGGCCGTTCTAGTGCTTTTCCTATACTTTCTCATTGTTAATCATGTTTTAATCATTAAAGTTCCAAGTAGCATTGTGAAATAGGTTTCTTTATCCCTACTTTAAAAATGAAGAAACCGGGCTTCGCTGGTGGCACAGTGGTTGAGAGTCCGCCTGCCGATGCAGGGGACACGGGTTTGCGCCTCGGTCCGGGAGGATCCCACATGCCGCGGAGCGGCTGGGCCCGTGAGCCATGGTCACTGAGCCTGCGCGTCCGGAGCCTGTGCACCGCAACGGGAGAGGCCACAGCAGTGAGAGGCCCGCGTACCACAAAAAAAAAAAAAAAAAGAAGAAACCAAAATTTAAAGAGGTTAAGTGATTTGCCCAAGTCTACTGCTATGGTCTGAATGTTTGTGTTCCCCCAAAATTCATATGTGGTGGTTTTGGAAGGTGGGGGCCCTTGGGAGGTAATTAGGTCATGAGGGAGGACCCCTCATGAATGGAATTAGTGCTTTTACAAAAGAGACACCAGAGAGATCTCTAGCCCCTTCCTCCGTGTGAGGACACAGTGAGAAGCTATTGGCTGTGAACTGGGAGAGGATTCTCACCAGAAGGTGACTATACTGGTGCCTTGACCTTGAACTTCCCAGCTTCCAGAGCTGTGAGAAATAAATTTCTGTTGTTTATAAGCCACCCAGTCCATGGTATTTTGTTATAGCTGCCAAACAGACTAAGAGCCATACATCTAATAGATGGAAGAGGAGAATCCAAACTCAGATCAACTTGAGGTCAGTACCTGTTAAACCTAATCAGCTGTGCTTTTACATCTCATCTTTTCCTTCTGTCTCATCCCATTGTCCCTAATCTCTACGTTTTGGCTTTCTACACTTCTATCCATAAAACCCATGATTTTCCTGAATCTTTCCAAATAGAACTTTTCTAAAATCGTCATTTCCATAGTATATCATTTCCAGCTATATACTCTTCCTCTGAGTGTAAGCAGTTGAGGATCTATCCGCCCAGAGTGCGTGGCCGTCTCTTGGCCTCTGGTCACTGTCCCCTGGTTAATTCCTTCTCACATCTATAGCTTGGGGTCAGGTTGATGCACACAACTCACTCGGTTCCCAGTGGCCTTTAGGCATTGAGTGTCCTACACTCCAGCCACCCATGAGGCTCCCTCATCCCTTGTCATCATCATCTGAGCACTTAAGGTGGTAACTCAGTGTGCCAGCTGGGAACCACTTGCAGCAGTGGAGTGTTTGTTAAAAATGCACTTGCTGAGGTGACGGCTGCACAGCACTGTGGATGTACTAAAGGTTACTGAATTGGACACACTAAAATGGTTAACTTTATGTTATGTGAATTTCATCTCAGTTTTTAAAAATACAGTTTCTCAGACTCTATTACAGACTTACTAAATCAGAACCTAAATGAATGAAATCAGAAACCCTGGGATCTGGGCCCAGGAATCTTCATTTTTAACAGTAATCCAGGGGATTCTTCTGTATAGAGAAATTTGAGAACTTTTGATCTAGGGTAACTTATTCAAACCCTGGGAATTTACCTAATGAAGAATAGAGAGAGAGAGACAGAACCCAGTAGCACCACCATAGAGGAACCCTGACCAGATCCTGTTCAATCACACATCTCTACCTGAACAAACAGAGTAATTTATTCCAGAGCCTAGACTTTTAACATTTATTATCTGATTCTTTCACAAAATTATGTGTGATTTAATATCTTAGAGCTATAAAGATTCTTAACTAATTCCCCTAAATCTTAGTCCCTTTCTCCCTCGTATGTTGAATTCCCTTCAAAACTGGTACCAACAAATGGAGAACTCCTTCACAGTTTAAATGTACTTATTAGGCAGTTGGCAGACTTATAAATATTATAGAAATTCTGTGCCAGGAGCAAAGTAATTTGATGCTGACAAATCAATCTCACTAAATTCTTCAAACTCTTTAATGCATTTCTGACCAAGCTAAGGAAAACCTGTTAAGTGAATAAGTGATATAGTGGATCCACACTGGCTTTCTCTTTGCAAATAGTGCTTTTTTCAACGCAACTACCATAGAGGGGAATAACAACACATAGCTCAAAACTACAAGACAAGGACCATCTTCTCCCTAGCCAGAGGTCATTAACCCATTTCACCTCTTCAGAATTTTCATGTTAATGTCCATGCTAAAAGCATGTCGGATCACTTTTAATGTTTTATTAGTAATAGGCAGTAATGCATACGGATTTGTTGATTATTTTATTGAGAGAAAATAATAATCAATACATTTTAGAGGCCCCCAGAACAAAGTCTTGCATTTGTATTCTCTGTGACAAACCATTGAATCCACAAGCCCAGAGTCTAAGGCAAAGATGCTTCTCAATGCCTATGTTTATCAGATCTTCCATGTTTTATCATAATTCTACTTATATACTATAATATAATATTGTATTATTGATGTTATGGATTTCTTAGCATGAGAAACATGAAATAATCTTTACTTTCACACTTCTATGAGAAATGGCCTTTCCCTGAGTTTATACTTAATGGAAAATATACATTGAACTGAGCATACTTATTGACTAAATTATAAGCTTTCCAATTTGTTTGGGTTTACTTTCACCTCTTGTCTTGCACTCCATTTTAAAGGTCACACTTAAGATGGATCCATTTCTTATATTGTACATTTCTCACAGAGCTCATTAGAGCCAAAAGTCCCTGTGGAGGTCAGGGGAGTGTTAGGTTGGATAGGCTGCACTGGAGGATGAAGCAAGGTGAAAAGGAGGTTCTACATAAAAATAATCACGTGGGAACCACAGTCACAGCAGGAGGAAGGGGCTGAAGTAACGTCAGGTCACCCCAGTTATAGACGCAAATACACAGTAGGCAACCAGAGGATGAAAGAGGGGACTAAATGGCCTAGGAATTATTAGTTTCTGAAATAGCAGAAAATAGATTGTATTTCAGGTGTTTTGTGCCTGGAATTTTAAAAAATCAATGCCATTAATTATAAATGGAAGATAAAAATTTAGGAACCAGTATTTTCAGTTGACAAACAAAAGCTGTGTATTGTTTATACTCCTATCTGCCAGAATGTAATGAGGATTGACTGTGTGGTAGTTTTTTTAAGAAAACAAAAAAATGAGGGTGACTTAGCTACTAAAGAACCCAAACAATCTAATTCTTCCCCATTTTACTCTCCATGTGTGGGGTTCTCCTCGAGGCAGTGGTAACTGCTGTGCGTGTGTGTGGAATATATTTGAAACAAGGCATTTGCTCCAATATTGGAGCATTCCAGGGCTAGCTTGTGCCGGCATTCTGTCCCAGATTTCTCTCCACTTTGGGTTTATAAAGTGATTGCTGTGGTTTTCCGACTTGATCTGAGGCCCCCTGTTAGGCAGCTGAGGAAAGGCTGCCGTCTCCCTCCTTCCCAGGAGCTTAAGGAGACTTGCTCTTCCAAGGAGGGCCTGGGAACCAGGGCCGAAGCTCTTTGTGGGAGATAGCCCTGCTGTGCTTGGCCTCTAAAAGGCTGCTCATCCTTTGCTTTCAGAAGCATGAGATTCCCCTGGCCAGGCCTAAAAACAATAATAATGATATATTTGAAAAAATCCCCATCGCGTCTCTTGCTGACTTTGGCAGTTAGGTACCAAGCATCAACAAAACACTGTATACAGAAATCTGCCTCCCAGGCGTGTTCCTTTCTTACAGAATAATCCTTAACCTAGTGGTGGTTCTTTTTTCATGTGTCCTTAATGAGAAAATATTTCAGAGATTATTGGCACCACGGGTTTGTTCCTTTCTGGCGGCTGTCACCCTTAACCAACTGTGGTCTCTATGATCTCTTTCCTATTTTTCTTTCACAGTATGGTCCACACTTAATCAACCCCTCCTAGGATGACTGTGCCAAGTACAGTGATTTGTTCCTTTATTGTCTCTACTCCAGAACACTTTCTTATTTGGGAAGAGTTTTTAAAAAAGAAAAATGGCTTCAAAAAACTTAGCAAACATTAAAAATGGCATCCACTTCTGTGGAGACTACCAACAAAACCCAAAGCTGTATCTTTTTTCAAAACAGCCTGTGATCTGGTAACGTGTTCTGACATCCACAGACATACACACGTTCGTCAACAGTGTACAAGAAGGAAGGGAGTGCTGTGTTTGGACTAAGAATGTTGGCTTTATGGTGCTGCTTTAAAATCCCACTTTGGTGTCATGTTTGATGTTAGAAGGTCTTTCTCGAGTCCAGAGGTAATAGAGCAGGCTAAATGGTGGGATCTGTTGAAAATCCACTTCCCAAAAGTACCCTGTGTGCAGTACATACAGCTCACATGGGGGAGTCCCTGAAGGGAGGGGCACGATTGGTATCTATGGTGGGTGGTGATCATTGCGCTATCACCATGTGAGGTCAGGTCACCCGACCATGTGAGTCATCATTTTCTTCCTGACAACAAGAATTAGTCAGTTAATATGCATGACCCTCGATTTTATTTAGGACAATGTGTTGGTCCTGAAGAGACCAGAAGCTAAAGATGTGAGGCATAAGTATCACATTCCCTTGGGGCTGAGGCAGGGGCCAGGCAAGTGCATGGCTTGGAGAAGTCCTTTCCCATGTCTGGGTCTCTGACGCATGCACTAGAAGGAGTTGTGTCTTTTCCCTGATCTCCAGGCTGAAAATCACTTAGTTCAAGGAGTGTGACAAAAAGTCTGTCGAGCCACTAGTCCAGCACAGTGCCTAGCACAAAACTCAGGAAATATTTGCAGGTGGAGGAGTGTGCTTGCGTTCGAGATCCAGCAACACACCCACCTACCAACAGGCCACAGGTCAAAGTCAAGTGAGTGGAACTGAAAGATAAAGTTTGGAAGAGAGCCTCTGGATCAGGGTCAGCAGGAGAGGCTTCATGAGGAGCTAGGATATAAATTAAACTGTGCTTGAATGATGGATAAATATCAGCAGGTGAATGGAAAGAGAGGGCGGGGCATCCGGGGCATGGAGAGTGGCATGAGCAGGTGAGCAGGGGGAGGGAAGCAAAGGTGTGTTCTGGGTGTGGTGACTAGGCCAGTCCAGCCTTCCCATTGGTGTTCAAAGGGACATCCAAAACCATGGATGTGTCCTCCTGGAATGTTAATTTTGCTTGAATGTAGAGAAGGAAAATTATTTAATTTAACTGGTTAGCAATTTAAAACATTTTTATATTAAAAGAAATGGGGCAAATTATGGAACAGAATACATTTAATTTCATGGATTTTTTTTTTTTAATGTTCAAAATCTCAGGTTTCCACTCTTGATCATTTAATGGAAGAATTTAAAGTTCTTTAAAGGAGATCAACTCCATTCATTCACCAAAAATTGCCCACTAATCCTTACCTAGAGCTTGAGGCAGGAGCTGTGTTTCCTCAAAACTGCCAGTGGGAGGTGGGGCAAGCAGTCTAGCCCTTGGCCACATGGCCAAGGATTTTGCTTAGCTGTGAGAGAACCCCACGTGGCACTGGGACACTGCATGTCCTGGACGGCAAATCTTGATGGTGGTTGGTACGGCTCCTCTTAAAGGATGTGCCTCTGTCCCACACAACAGACATGAAGTACCTTTGTGTGCAGGTCTGGGCCGTGGAGTCTGCACTCTTGCTAAGAATGAATGCAGGGAGGCCTGGCCTCCTTGGTCTCCCTGGATAATGGAATGAAGGGTCTTAAGAGGCACTTCCTGAGTCTTCAATTTCCTTTCCTTTCTCCCCTGCTGTTCCTAAGCTCTAGATTCCTGTCTCAGCTTCTCCAGCCCCTCTGGCTCACTGCTCTCCCCAGGTCCTTGCCCCCTCGCTATTCCTTTGTTTTCAGCACGTTTGGGTTGTGAATGGTTAGGCAACTTAGATCACAGGTTTTGTTTTTCCTAGGCAAAGGCAAACCCCTCCCCTTGAAAGCTGTCTCCAGCTTTTCCCGGTTTCGAGAAAGCCACAGGCAGCCTCTCCAAGCTACAGTGGCATCTCAGAGGCCAACCAGAGGCCAAATTGTTGATGGGTGAAAGAGCTTCTAGACCTTTCTTTACCATTTCTGTTTTAATTTCCATTTTTTCTGGCATATAGGTCAGATTGACTTTGTTATAGTTTTTTTTGTTATAATGCCAAACTCTGCCCAGTGTTACAGACAGCTTTCTTGTACCATGGTCATCTACTCACAAGTGAAAGGAATTAAGAAAATGTCAAGAAGAACTCAGTTAATCCAATACAAAATAGCTCACTAACTTTCATTATTTGGGGAAGAAAAGCATCCAGATCTGTGTTGTCCAATAGGTGCCCACTAGCTGCAGAGGGCTATTGAGCATCTGAAATGTGGCTAATTTGTATTGAGATGTGCTGTAAGTATAAAATACTGAATTTTAAAGGCTTGGTATGAAAGAAGAATGGAAAATAATATCTCAATAATTTTTTATATTGATTACATGTTGAACTGGTTGGGTTGAATAAAATATGTTATTAAAATTAATTTTAAGGGCTTCCCTGGTGGCGCAGTGTTGAGAGTCTGCCTGACGATGCAGGGGACACGGGTTCGTGCCCCGGTCCGGGAAGATCCCACATGCCGCAGAGCGGCTGGGCCCGTGAGCCATGGCCGCTGAGCCTGCGCGTCTGGAGCCTGTGCTCCGCAACGGAAGAGGCCACAGCAGTGAGAGGCCCGCGTACCGCAAAAAATAATAATAATAATAATAATAATAATTTTAACTGTTTCTTTTTACCTTTTTCAAAATGTGGCCACTAGAAAATTTTAAACTACATATGTGGCTCAGGTTATATTACTGCTGGACAGTGTTGCTCTAGATTGTAGCTTTGCAAGTAATTCATTCCTTGTGGGAGTTCCCCAGGGATTACTTATTGAAGATTTTCTCTCTTCATGATCATGCTAAGATGAAAATAACACATAGTAGACTCTAAGGTTCTACAAAGCAAGAGCTCTTCTTTGGAGGCAGGAGTGGTGAGGTCATTTTGCTTAGGAGGCTTGTAAACTGGCTCTGAAGATGTTTCCGAAAACAGCCTTGAGCACTGACAGCATCATTGAAATAAGGGTATTGCCTCCTAGTGACTCTACCGAAAGATGTGATTCCTTTGGTTGCATAAATCAGGGGTTGGAATATTGAAAAAAGAAAGAAGGCAGTCTCATTACTTGAAGTCCATATTACTCCAGTGGGTCTCAGCATGTACAGGCACTTGGACAAGAACCATGATCACCCCTATTACCATTTTACAAATGCAGAATGCAACATGATGGAGGCAGAAGTGGGAAAGAAAGTCTTTTCTAACTGCTCTAAAGAAAACCCAAAATATTTAACTTGTTTGCTATGATGTGATAACACTCCTCCTTGGTGCCAGAAGAAATACTGTTACAACATAGAACAAATAGGATTGTGAGATCCGGGATCAACGTATTAGTAAATGCCCGTGCTGTATAACAGTTTCTTTGAAATGTTAATCATTATGACTTATATAGGTTGAAGATACATTCAAGGCCTCTGTATCCATTTTCAGCAATCTTTTTCTTTTTTAAGGTTATAAAATCTTTTTTTTTTTTGGACAAGTTCACTATTAGGAAAGTATTTCTCCATAAAATAGAAGTAATCTTTTCCAAAACGAGAAGTTTTTTTTTTCTTTTAAAGATTTTATTTTTTACTAGCAGTTTAAGCTCACAGCAGGATTAAGGGAAAGATAGAGAGATTTCCTGTATCCTCCCTGCCCCCCACTCATGCATGGCCTCCTTGCTTATCACATCCCCTACCCACCAGGGTGCTGTTGCTTCTTAAGGTCTTTAAAATGTTCCCTCTGTTTTAGTGCCCCATTGTCTTCTAATTCTCTGGGGTAGATAAGAAACAATTATCACCTTTTTGTAAATAGGGATATAATCCCAAGGGAGGTGATTTGTTGAAAAGCATAGGTGACCAGTAACAGAAATGGTTTGAAAACTTAGATCTTTTGCTTTGCATTCCAGCTACTACATTCATAGTATCACATGGCTCTTTGAGAAATCGAGTCTTTTGTCCACAATAGAACATACTGCTCTGAAAAGTGAGGAGGTGTATCTCATTTTTAGTTGCACTTTTTTTTTTTTAATTCTACACTGCACTTTGTTCAATAGTGTAGTTATTTATACAATGTTTAGAAAGTTAAAAGAAGTAGATTGAATTCTTGATCTTGGTACTTTTACTTTCTTCCTAACAGCAATAAAAAAAAGATTTGGACATCCTTGCTGGCTTCTTGGAGGCCCAGTTGCTGTGAAACCTTTGTTATCACATTCCCACTGCTTGAATTGTCAGCTCATATTCTTGAAGAATTTAATCAATCTTATTGCTGTGTATGACAATGGCATTTATTTTCTCTGCAAGAGCTTATTTACTTTTTCTCTTAGATGGCTCTCCCTTTGTTGATAATCTTTTCTCAGGTCCTGAAGCACGGATTGATTTTGGAGCTTCAGGAAGATCAGTGGTTACATGGACTGAGGAAACTGGTGTTTAGTGCACAGTCCGTGTAACCATCAACGAGGGATCCTGCTGAGAGTTGTAAATGAGAAAGATGTGATAGGTTGTGAGAATAAGGGGCTCCAAGCGTGGGGATTCAGAAAGGAGCAGACATAAGCAGTCTCTTCCTTGGAGACACCCTCCAGTCAGCCAGCGTTTGTTTCCTTAAGCATTCAGGGCTTGAAAAATGACAAGAATCTTGAGAGTATGTTTGCAAGTGCAGAAATAATGATCAGTGGATCCTTCTTACACAGTGTGTGAAGAGGAAGAAGTAAGAAACAGTTTGGAAAAGAAAAATGATTTTAAATGTTGGTATTTCAGGACAGTGCTTTGTTTTTAAAGTTACATGTGATTATCTCACCTCCAGTTCAGTGTATTCCATGAAGCCCATTCAACTCTTACCCTTGTGTGCTTTTACTATTCTTGGCCTTGGGCATACATCGCTCATCATAGGAACTTAGTAATGGACCTAGATTTTCTCCCAACTCAAAAGAACACTCAAAATTGATATTATATTTTAACTCCAAAAGACTGCCCAAGTCAGATGCCTGATAGAGCAATATAATATGCCAACAAAAATTCCAGTTTCAGTCAATCTAGAATCCCCTGGAAAAGCAACTACTTGGCATACTGGGAACAGGGAGAGGCTAGGAAGCCAGATCTGGGCAAAGCCAGGAATAGGGGCCTAGGCTGCCTACAGGATTGTCTTCCGAGGTTGGGGCAGAGTCTGATTTATAACAGACCAGAAGACATGGCAACTCAGGGGCCCATCTTGGAGAGACAGTGTAGCAAATGGTTAAGACAGAGCAGGGGCTGTCTATCAGACAAACCGGAGTTCAGATCCTCGTTCTACCACTTACTAATTGGGTGACTTTGGGTAAATTACTTTTCTGAGCATCAGTATTCTTGTCTGCAAAATGGGGATAACACTTACTTACAGGACTGTTATGAGAATTAAATAAGATAATTCATGTAAAGTACCTGATACCAGGCCTGGGGTAAGGAAGGAATTTGATAAATGCAGCTATGATTATTATTATCATCACTATCTGAGCTTTTTACCTTTTTACACTGGTCGACCAGGACACCACAGCAGTAATCTCTGGGCAATATGTTATTGTACAAATATTGTATCTGTGTTTAGGTTCCAAAGGTCCAGGAACTCTCTGTACTACATTCACAATGTTTCTATACCTCTAAAACTGTTCTAAAATTAAAAGTTTTTAAAAATACATACATACATATACATATATGTGAGAATAAGGGGCTCCAAGTGTGGGGATTCAGAAAGGAGCAGATATTTTATATATATATATATATATATATATATATATATATATATATATATATATATAAAATATTTGAAAGGGCCTTAAAAATCAAATCAGATGAAGTCTATAAACTGAAAAGGAATATTCCTGAAAAGTTTCCATAAGTATAATTCCACTTAAAATAATTCTACTTTAATTGACAATATGTTGGTATTGGTAATTTTAGTTCCTAGTAGTACCATCAGAAAACCCTGATGTGCCAATATTTAACTATGAAATTGCAACTGGAATTTTTAGTTGCTACATAGGAGATACCTTTCCAAAGAGAAATAATAAATCTACTCTTTACTAATAAATCTACTCTATACCTCAGACTTACATTTATAAACTATGAATTAATTGTCTTTAGGATTGAAAGGATGTCTCATGAAGGTGATGGGCCAACATGAGGAAGTGTGGTGACAGTTTGAGCTGTGCCTTTCTCTTGGTTTGTTCCATTATAAGTTTCTAAGAAGTTAACTGACTTTGGCCAAATTTGATTGAAGAGCATTCAGTTTTCCTTGATTCTGGTCAAACCTGTGGTTTAATTTGCCACCTTTAAACACAATTGCATTCAAAAAAGGATTTCAAATGGATATGTATCTTATCATAAACACATTTCAATGAAATTAAGTAGGTGGGTGGCATAGATAATGGAAGAAAAGTGATGATAATTACAAAATTTGATTTGAAGTTTCTTTGTGGTTGATTGCCAGGCATTATTTAGCTTATGTTTTTCTCGACAACAGAAAATTATTAGGAATATAGCTAATATAGTCTTTTGTTTTTTTTACACTAGGTCTTCATTGGTTATCTGTTTTATTTTATTTTTGAATATTTATTTATTTATTTTTGGCTGCATTGGGTCTTAGTTGTGGCACGCTGGCTCCAGAGCACATGGGCTCTCTAGTTGTGGCACACAGGCTCTCTAGTTGTGGTGTGCGGGCTCAGTAGTTATGGCGCGCAGGCTTAGTTGCCCTGTGGCATGTGGAATCTTAGTTCCCCGACCAGGGATCAAACAAGTGTCCCCTGTGTTGCAAGACCGATTCTTAACCACTGGAAGACCAGGGAAGTCCCTGGTTATCTATTTTAAATAGAGCAGTGTGTACGTGTCAATTGGTACATGTAAATTGGTATAGCCACTATGGAGAACAGTATGGAGGTTCCTTAAAAAACTAAAAATACAGTCACCATATGATCCAGCAATCCCACTCCTGAGTGTATATCCAGAGAAGAACATAGTTTGAAGGGATACATGCACCCCAATGTTCATTTCAGCACTGTTTACAGTGGCCAAGACATGGAAACCACCTAAATGTCCATCGACAGATGAATGGATAAAGAAGATGTGATACATATATACAATAGACTATTACTCAGCCATAAGAAGAATGAAATAATGCCATTTGCAGCAACATGGATGGACCTAGAGATTATCATACTAACTGAAGTAAGTCAGACAAAGACAAATATATGGTATTGCTTATATGCAGAATCTAAAAAAAAAAAATCATACAAATGAACTTATTTACAAAACAGAAACAGACTCACAGACTTAGAGAATGAACTTGGGGGGAGTGGGAAGGGTGGGGGGAGGGATAGACTGGGAGTTTAGGATTGACATGTACACACTGCTATATTTAAAATAGGAATATAGTTAATATAGTCTTTAATTTAAAAGAAACTTTGGGGGCTTCCCTGGTGGCACAGTGATTAAGAATCCTCCTGCCACTGCAGGGGACATGGGTTCGAGCCCTGGTCCGGGGAGATCCCACATGCCGTGTAGCAGCTGGGCCTGTGTGCCACAACTACTGAGCCTGTGCTCTAGAGCCTGCAAGCCACAACTACTGAAACCGCGTGCCACAGCTACTGAAGCCTGTGTGCCTGGAGCCTGTGCTCTGCAACAGGAGGGGCCGCCGCGATGAGAGGCCCGCGCACCCTGTGAGGAGTGCCCCTGCTCGCTGCAACTGGAGGGGGCTCGTGCACAGCAACGAGGACCCAACTCAGCTAAAAATAAATAAGCAAATAAATAAATATATATTAAAAAAAGAAAGCAACTTTGGTACAATGTATCCCACTATCCTAACATTGTATTAAAGAGGGCCTTTGAACTTGAATTCCCTCTATATGGAACTCTCTTCATCTTAACCATCTCAGGGCTGATGCCTTGTCATTTTAAGTCTCAGCTAACAAGTCAACTCCTCATTTGATGTTGCCTTCCCTGCCCCCTTGCTCACTGTCTATCCCATCACAGCGTTGGTTTTCTTCAGAGCGCTTATCACAGTGGGAATTATCTTGTCTGCTTGGTTTTTTTCTTGTTTATCAAATTAAGTTCCAAGGGAGCAAGGGCCTCATCTGTCTTATTCATCACTATATCCCCTGTGGTCGGAACACTGCACATAGTAAACTGATACTTTAAGTTTTATTTTGCAATGCATATGTGTAGGCATATACGCATTTATAATTCCTGGTAGAAAACAGGCCAGAAAGATCCCCCCCCCCCCATAAACGAGTAACAATCTCCAGTTACTAAGTCCTTTTCTCATTCCTTACTCTGTTACTGATTTCCTTAGACACTTATATTGCTTTTAAGGCATGATAAATGATACAATTTAATAGGAAAATGATAAATCTCAAGAAGAGAACTTTGCATTAAGATAACATTTTATCT
Organism: Phocoena phocoena; assembly: GCF_963924675.1. Lineage (NCBI taxonomy): Eukaryota > Metazoa > Chordata > Mammalia > Artiodactyla > Phocoenidae > Phocoena > Phocoena phocoena. Next base: position 62,939,373 of record NC_089221.1, on the reverse strand, counting down.
ACAGAACAAATTGGTATTTTAGCTGCCTTCTTATCTTTTGGGTTTTGTCAGTAAGAGAAGAATGACTTGGGATGACATGGGCAGTTTGGGGGTAGGATTCCTGGGGTTATCTCAGTGACCTCTTGTTCTACCTAAATATTCCCAGAAGACAGGCAAGTTTAGTGTTTTACCACAATAACCCAGAAATTTGATCAAATCTACTCTTGGCTTTAAAGAAAGCTTGTCCATGTGCCCAGACCCAGACTTCTTTGCTCTGGAATGGAACAAGCCAGGGAGGAGCTTTCTCCTTCTCCCCAAAATCCAGGGCACCTTGATGTAGTTGGCCACTTATCTGCCTTGGAACTTGCATGAGAAGCCTTCACAGAGCTGCTGAGATCCTGAAAAGAAATGTACGGTAGAGTATGTGTTTATTAATCACCTATTCACATGTGAGATGTACGTATGTGTCAGGAATATTTTGAGTTTTGTGGGAGCCATGCCTCACTTATCACATGGCCTCCTCATCCAAGACTTCAGTTTCCTATTAAAATTATAATAGCTCATTTAGCTTAGAGGATATTTGTAATGAATGCTGATCTCAGAATATAAATCAAGTCACAGACTAAGATTACATAGGGGCAAGTCAACATCCACTTAGATCTGACAGGTGTCAGATTCCATTTTACCTTCGATTTTACATCCTCTCCCTTCTTTTCTTTTTTTCCCTAGTGAATGCAGTCTTCATGTTTAATAGAGAGCCCATTTGACCTTCCCCATTACTGCCTCTAGGGCATCTTTTCTCTTAGTGTATAAAGGTAGCTTGCCTCAGACAGACCTGAACAAAATGCTTTACTTATCATGATCCTCAATGTAGAGGGTCTTTTCTTGGGATCACTGGTTTCCTTTTAGTTACAGTATCGATAGAGCTCAGAAGTGTCCCTTAGGCCGTGACTGATGAAACTCAAAAAAAGAAGCCAAGGGCCTAGATGTGTCCGCTGGATAAATTGTGTCCATGTTAATTGAAGTGGCAGCAGTAGTTAGTTGGTCAGGTAGTTACCAGATAACTCAAGAAGGTATCCAGGAAATGAATGGGAAACAGAAACCAAACAGATTGCATGTTGATCGCAAAGACCAGATTTATTTGGCAAAAGGGAACGTTTCTACCAGAATTGAACTATGTCTCTTCTGGTCAGAAATACACAAGTAAAGAATGAAGGACGTGCTCAGGGGCTGAAGAAACTAGTCTGTTGGTTGGAAAATTATGTGGAAAATTAATAGGAATGTTTAATATCCGTCAGAAGACTTTCTTGAAATATAATGAATATAAAGTGTCTGAGTGGCATCATACAATTCCAAGTATTTGGGGCCACTCCATTCAGGTATGTGGGCCACCCTGTTCCAACAAGGTGGGGCTTAGACAGGGATTGGTGGAAACATTGAGGCCTTGTTTCACTTTCTATTTTTTAATAATTTGGCTCTAAAATGTACTTTTCTCTCTAAAAGTACTCCTCCGTTCATTTCTTTCTTCTTTGTAAATTAACATTTAAAATAATACTTTCTAACCTTTGGATTCCAGAGTAGACTTTATTTCTACAATGAGCCACACTTATTTTAGATTTAATATCAGCTTTTGAAAGAAATCCTTAGTATCCTCATTAGTTTATTTAAAATTAATCATGCTTCTGATAAAAAATTATACTTGATAGTGGTAGAAAACTAGAAAACTATTGAAAGGTATAGAGAGGAAACTAAAGTATCCATTATTCTACTACCCAAGGTAAATACCTAACTTTCTATGGCAACAATTTTTCTGATATTAAAAATTATTTAAAAACATGATTTTTAACAATAGCAGTCATTTTAAGAAATCATGCTTTGGGTGACTCCAGCTAGAAAAGAGAGGGTTTTGGGGGGGTTTTCCTTTTGCTAAAATTTTGGGTTTCTCAATTTGATATTTTGGCATAAACACTTACACATAGTGACAGAGAATGATTGTGATGTATCTAGGATGACAAGTCTGTAAATTTCAGCTCCAAGCGCAAATATACAACACTGGGCCTATATTGAAATATGGATAAAGAGACTCAAATGTGCTTTTGTAAAATAAACTGTTAGGAACCAGGACGTCTGTGTCTGATCCTAGCGTGAGAAGCATGAGACTCAAATGAAATAAATAGGCTCTGTCATACAATAGGACATGAAAACTACCAAGTTCACCCCAAACTGCTGCTTTTGTCTGTGACTCTGCCTACTTTATGATACTCAAAGTGAATTAAAACTACCCTTTAAAAGCCTGGTTCCCATCATGATTTTGACTGGCAAGAAATGGACTGATGAAGGAGACACTGCTCTGGCTGACCAGGACACATTCGTGGATCCCACTGACGCCCTGACTCCTGTCCCCAAGCTCTCAGTGTGTTTTCAGTAACTATGAAAAAATCTTTTATTGATCAAAATTATACGTTGATTCTTCTTTCTAATGCCTCAAATATTCTTTCAGCAAAGCTGCTTTAAAATTTATTTCTGATTGTATGTTTGGTTTTTATCAAGAAACGGGGATGGATAGTGGGAATGTGAATTGATCCCAAGAGAAAAACGTTCCCATAACAGGTAAGTGCCTTAGTCAGATAGTTGGAGAAGCTCCTGCCTGACCCTCTGTTCCATATTCTGAGCTCAAAACATACCTTCCCCTCGGCCGTGTGATGTCACGTTGTCTGGTTGAGTGAAATGTTGCCGTTGCAATTAGTTGGATGGGTGCAGTGCTTCCTGACCCCCCCTGCTGTGTTGGTAAACCCGAAACCATCCTGGCAAGTATGTTTATTTGCTTTTCCCTGAAATGTGCTGTCCCTTTTTACCTCCTGCTGATAAAAACTGACAGGTCCTTTTCCTGCTAGCCAAAAGCAGTGATGGGAACCAGGTGGAAGATACGGCCCTTAAAATGTAGTTTTAATTCATTTGGAGTCCCATAACGTAGGCTGAGCCACAGACGAGCTGGGGGCCTTACCAAATCACTCCATGACCTCACTTTCCCTCTGGCAAACCTCTCTCAGTGCAATACGGTAATCTCGCGGATGGAGTATCAGAAACAGCTTGCTTGAGAAGAGCTTGCCTGTGAGCTGTTAAGGCTGCCAGATGGCATCGCTCTAGTCCATCTTCTCTCTTTTTCCTTATTCTTCAAATACATATGGTCTTCATGTACTACAACAATGTTATTAGCCAACCTCACCACAACCACTTAGGTTGTAGATAACGAAGGCTTGGTTACATAACCATTCATTAGAAGCATGGTTTCGGAATTGATGAAAGCTGTATTGACTCCTCAGTTTCTTAAAATGGATACTTTGAATGAAACCACTGGAATCTCCAAGATGATTATTGACCTTACTGTTGTGTACTGAGATCTCTATTTTAAATTCTCCCCGATTACCTTTTTTTTTTTTCCTATCTTTCAAATTATTATTGCCATTGTAGTCAAATAATATGATAGAGATTTGGATGGGCTTCAGGAAAAGAGTTTTTTTTTTGCGGTACGCGGGCCTCTCACTGTTGTGGCCTCTCCCGTTGCGGAGCACACGCTCCGGATGCGCAGGCTCAGCAGCCATGGCTCACGGGCCCAGCCGCTCCGCGGCATGTGGGATCTTCCCGGACCAGGACAGAACCTGTGTTCCCTGCATCGGCAGGTGGACTCTCAACCACTGCGCCACCAGGGAAGCCCAGGAAAAGAGTTTTTATTGTGGCTTTGCTTCTAACTCGCTGTGCAGTTTCTCGCATGCCATTTAATCTTCCTTGACATCATCATCTTTGTGTTGATTTCTAAGATATCATTTGAGACTTTGTGGTCCAATAATGAATTCAAACACCCTTTTCTACAGGGCAGAACCTGCCTTCTAGGCAGGTTTGCAATCTTCCCTGTATTTCCAAAGCACCTTGAAAGCCCTCTCTGAAGATTCTGGTTCCCCAAGTGATTCTGTAGTGTAGCCAGGATGAGAACCACTGTGTATGGAGTCTAGAGTAGGGGCTCATTATTATAAAAATTTCTACTTTGCCACATTTTTTTATCCTTAAGTAAAGGTCAATTTTATCCTTCAGAAAATAACTACTTTTATAATTCTTTTATAATTTAATCCTCACAGAAGTTAAGGTCCAGCCATTTTCTCTTTGTGTGACTTTTGTGAATGTTCTGCATGGATTCAGTACCCATTTGTATTCTTGCTTATTTTTCCACTCTCACTCGTCAACCACACTTGACCAGTGATTCAAAAGAACAACAAAAAAAGATGCAGAGTAAAATTGGTTGACTTTAATGTATCAGCCATTCAGTCTCTCTCTGGAGAAATGGTTTTCAAAGTGTGGTCTCAGAAGCATCATCATCACCATCACCAGGGAACTTCTTTGAAATGCAAATTCTCAGGCCCACCTCTGGACCAGAAACTCTGGAGGTGGGACCCAGCAATTAACGTACCTTCTAGGTGATTCTGGTACATTGCTGTTTGAGAGCTGTTCTAGAGAGATTTTATATTTTCAGAGAGCTGGATTTTTTTAAGTGTGCTTGGATATTTTTGAAATAATCATTGTCCAAACTTACATGCTCTGGAAATAAAAGGGATATTATATTTCTAAAGGGGGTATTTCTCTGCCTTCCTTTTTTTAAAAAAATATCTTTTAGAAGTGTTCATATTCCTTTCTGCTCTTAGAAAGCCTATCCATATCTCTGCCTATTTGCATGCTGAAATTTCAGTCTTAAGTTAGTTCTATTATCATGATCTACTGTGACACAGGATACAATAGATGGAAAGTGACTGGTAAAACATTTATTTAATTTCTACTCTTGTATTTGTTTTTTTTTTAATTGAATCTTCCAAATGGCATTCTTCTTCCTTTAGAACCTAGACAAGGATGATTTTTTTAAAAGTTATCCTCAAACAAATGGGATTGTTTCATAATAGACCCAGAGGTTGTCTATGTCCCTTGTCAGAGGGACATTTTTGCTTAAGTCGAATGCTCTCTGGAAGAAGGTGTGAGCAGAAGCTAATACCATGAATTAGAGGATGAAGAAGAGGATAAGGGCATCTGGTCCTCAGTGAGGAAACTTTGACCCAGAAGCCTTTTGTGGTGGCAGAAGTAGACTTCCAGCCCCAGGCTCTACTCTTCCAATCCAGTATTCTCTGCACGAAACGTCACTGCCATCAGGACCGTGCCGTTTACCTAATTGGTTGAATTTTTGTCAAAAGCTTGATCCAAGTGAGGTTTTCTTGTTTGTTTTAATATATAAAGCGTTTGCAAGTTCTTTCAAGGGCAGCACATAGCTTTATTTAACTCCCTCAAGCCCTCTCATCTCTGTCCAGCTGCACCAGGAAATTCAAGGTCTAGCCAGAGGCCCCCAAAGAGTTAAAAAAAAGACAACCCGCCTGCAGAGTAGAAGAAACTGATGTCAAAAACATATGTTCCTCTGCGGGGCCTCGCTGGATTCCTAAGTCTGGATAAAGCCAGTGTGTACGCATGCACGTCAAAAAGAAAAAACAGTCTTGGCCAGTGTCGTGGAGCAGTGAAGTGTTGTCCCTCGTCTACAATTCCTCTTGAGTCCCTGCTGCATGGGAGCCCTGCCGGAGGGCTCCCGGGAGGCTGGTGGCCCTCACACTTGAGCCTTTAACTCAGAACGCCCCGTGAATCCCTTGTTTTCCTTGTGAGTGTTCCGGCTAAGCGGCCCGTACAGACCCTGCCCGTTTTCATTGGCTTTGGGGGTTGTTTTTGGAGTGGCTAACAGCTGTCTGCCAGGCTGTCTGAAACTGCCTTCCTGTGCTCTCTGCCGCTGCTCAACTTCACAGAACTATTGTTCCTGTTGAGCTTTTTTCTTAAAATCTTTCCCAGCTGTATCCTGATATGGTAAACCACTTAAATTAGCTCCAGATTGTTCTGTTTATTTTGTGTTAGATAAGCGACAAAATATAGTCCCGGCAGCCAGCCAGGAGGAGGGTGGAAGTGGGGGGATGGGGATGGAAGGACACTAGCAAAGTCTTTTACAAAAGGTAGAGTTCCCAGACAGAACCGTGAAAAGGCACAAATGTGATGCAGTCACGGGTCCTGCCATTTACATGTGATCCTGATGGGCTGGCCAAGTAATAACTTTGGATCTGAGCACACCTCAGTTCAGAAAAGAAAACCAAGACCCCAGCATTAAGTCACACAAGCAGGAAGCTAAATTTCTGTTATTGGAAATAGATACAGTATCTCTGTCAGCCACAGGTCTGGTTGCCGGGCCAGCTGTCCACGTACCATGCTTGATGCCCTGATGGTGACAGTGTCTCTTTTGTTTATTTATTTAATCATCCGTCGGTATTGCAACGCATGGTAGCTGATGGGCTCAAAACTGGCTGAAGTTCACCAGCCTCCCTATATGCTCAGCAATTGGAAACATTCTCTGCCGTGCTGTAATTTAAAGCTAGAAATCCAAAGATGTTGAGTCACCAGCATAGGTATTTTCCACACAGCTGCAAGTGAAAATTCACAATGGACTTGGCCATCTGTGCAACCGTTCTACCCCGTGGCCTTTCCTCCTCTGTGGCTGTCTGCTCACAGGGGCTCTCCGTGCAAAGCCTTCCTGAATACTTCACAAAAAGTGTTTTCACATATAATAGATGCTATCCTCGAATGAAGATACTGCCTTTGTGATTGTAGGAATAAACCCAGATAAAATATGAAGACTAAACTTCCGAATGTTTTAACTCAGCTGAAGTACACGAACAATGCCAGCAACCAGCTGAGTTACAACCATTATTGAGAATTTTGTCTGTGGTAATTCAAGACTCCCCAGGAAAGATCCCATGACTCACTCCAGCATGACTGGGCCTCCAGTCCTCACTCTGAACCAAAGTCCTGGAAACGCTTTTTACCAAGTTGAGAGAAGGGGAGGGAAGAACAGGGTCAGAAGTAATAAAATGCCCTGAGAAACTGCCTCTTAGTTTTCCTTTGGGCAAATAAACTCAGTGCGTAATAAAAATGTACAAAACCAACTTTGGAAGAATAATTACCCCATCAAGCCCTCTCCCCCTTGGGTGGAATGTGCCTTTTCCTCTCCATCAAGGTCTGGCCCAAGGTTGAACAGCCTCCATGTCACCCTCTCTAATTCCCCAGTTTTCATCTCTCTTCTTTCTCTATATCCTTTTAAACCCCAATAGTGGACAGTCTTCTGTCTTTCACCTGGGCTGGGCTTCTCATGTCCCTTGAGAGCAGGGACCATGTATTGACCCTCTGTTGTCTTTTCCCACAGTGCTGACAGCAGTCATGGGCACTGAGCAGGTGCTCAATTAAGGCCTTTCAAATAATAGCTTTCTTTTTTATTCTTACCTGGCATGAGGTGTCGTTCATTCTGTTTCTATATAAATTCAGGCAAAGGTAAAAACAACAACAACAAAACAAAAACGAACACCAGCAAAACCCAGGACCAGACATCACAAGTCCCATGGGCCTATTCTCATTAAAATCATGAGCGTACCCTACTGGTGCTGGGCAGGATGGACCAGCCACGTAAAGCCTGTATCTCTCGTGGATTACAACTAAAAACTCTGGACAATACAGAAAACAACTGCCTGGGGCACCTAAAAAGTAAACAACAGCAAGCAAATGGTGAACAGGGCTGAAGTCAAAGAATCACCAATCCCCTACACCCGGGGTGAGTTTTGTGGGCTTTGTTATCACTCCTCCGTCTCTCGGCTTTGACCCAAGGGCTGATGGAATTATGGAACTATGAATCAGGTGTTGGCAGCAGAATCTACAGGTGAAACCCCCTATTTCCGACCAGAGGTTTGGGAAAGGAGTCTTTTGCTAGAAAATATAGGGGAATTCACATTTTATTTGTTTCTTTTTTCTCTCTCTCTTTTCTCTCCTGACCCTGCCCCAAGGCCAGCCCCACTTGAAGATCTGCATTGCTTTTGTGGTAGTGGTTTGGGCTCCTAAAATGCAATAAGAAGGTTCTTTCTGACCACAGGACCAGGGAAAAGGGGCCCCTTTTGTCCAAAGAGTAAGAGGATCCTATTACTTTATCTCTCTCTCTCTCTTTTTGCTACTTTGCTCCGAAAGACAACCTCAGTTGTGTTTTTAGGAGGCTAAAATCTGAGAGAAACCTGTCTTTCTGACCAGAGGAGCCAGGAAAAGGGAACGCTGGGGGCTGGAAAGTATAGGGGAATCTCAGAGAGGAAAGAGCTGGAGAAGAGGATCCCCTGATTCTGTGTGTAAACTGACATAAGTCCCAGGCTCAGCTCCAAGATGTGCAGGTGTCACACAGACCCAAAGAAGTCAAGCAAAGACTTCAGGAACTCACCTGTGGTATAAGTCACTGCCCGAGTCCCACACTAAACCCTGGGTTGGGCACACACTGGGTAAACCCAAACATCATTGCAAAGACTTTAAAAACTAAACTGATATTAGGACCACTGTCCACAGACAAGACAGAACTTGTATTCTGAACCTAATTGGGTTAGTTATAACTATTCTCCATGAGATAAACTTGAACACTCTTGAAATGAATGGAAAAATAAAAATTCTCAAGAGAAATAGAAAGGGAAAAAAAGAACCGAATTGAAATCTTAGAACTGAAAAATACAGTACCTGAAATTAAAAATTCACTCTATGGGCCCAATAGCAGAATGAAGATGATAAAGGAAAGGGTCAGTGAACTGCAAGATAGATCAGTAGACATTACACAGTCTGAAAGACAGAGAGGAAAAAGATGAAAACTTGAGCTGAGGGACCTATAGAACCATATCAAAAGGTTTAACATTTATGTCATTACAGTCCCGGAAGAAAAGGAAAAATACTGGTGCAGAAAAAAAGTACGTGAAGGGATAATGTCTGAAAACTTCACAAATTTGGTAAAAGATACATGTATAGATTCAAGAAGCTCAGTAAAATCAGATCAACCCAAAGAAAACCACATCTACATTGTAATCAAACTACTGAAAACCAAAGATGAAAAAACATCTTGAAAGCAGAAATTCTGATCATGGGGATTTACCCAAGAGGAATGAAAATATGTTTGTACAAAAACCTATGCCCCCATGTTTATAGCAGCTTTATCAATAATTGTTAAAAACCGGGAAAAAACTCAAATGTCCTTCAACTAGTAAATAAATGAAACTCTGGTACATCTGTACAGTGGACTATTACTCAGTAATATAATGAACCATTATACATGTGCTAACTTGCATGAATCTCAAATGCATTATGCTGAGTGCAAGAAGCCAGACTCAAAAGGTTGCACACTGTGTGATTCTTCCTATATGACATTCTGGAAAAGGAAAACTTTGAAGATGGAAAAAACATCAGTCGTTGTCAGGGGTTAAGGGTTGGGTGGAGGATTTGACTATAGAGGGGTAGCACAAGGGACTGATTCTGGGGTGACGGAGTTGTTCTGTATCTTGTGTTGACCTTAAAAGTTATTTTACCAGCAAAAATGAGTTTATTCAGGAATGGCGAAGAACTGCACATTCAGGACAAGCAAGATATAGCAAAAGAATAGGCAAGTCCAATAAAGGAGAGGGATATTATTTTCTAGAGAAAAAGGAAGAAGTTGGGAAGGGTTGTTTTGAATGAAAGTCCATTGGAGAAAAGTGAGAGTTCGAGGTGAATGTGGTTTTTCATTGGCTGAGTCGCTGAGGTGGTCGATTTCTTGTAAGAGATACAATGTATGTCTTTTCCTGTTGAGGTCCGGGTATTTGATGATTCTTTCCTGTTGGTGATTCTTCTGTTGGGGTCTGTAATTGACAGTTCTTCCTGAAATTGACGTTGAGTGGTACTGTGTGAGAACTTCTCCTTCTGGCCTTCAACTCCATTTTAGTGAGTCTTCCCTTTATTAATTTTCACATTCAATTGTGGTGCTAGATATATGACTTCATTTGTAAAAATTCATAGAACTACACACCAAAACAAGTGAATTTTACCGTACACAAATCAGAAAATAAAAAATAAATCACTAGCACAGTATTTCATATCTGATAGGGTTAATATATCTTCATATGACTCATGAAGAATGGAAAGATTCATGTAATCTCTTATCTATTTTGAAGTCATTTTCCACTTGATTCCACATTTAAACTTGCAGGAAGCCAAAAATGGAATAAACAATGAAGCAGTCTCTTTGGGTACATACAAAAAGCTTTCCAAAAGAAAATTTTGTGTCTCACATGCCAGGCAGATGTTTTGTACGGTCAGCTTACCACAAAAGGCCCTGATGAAAAACTGAGGTATAAAGAGTAGGGGTCTGTAAGAGAAAGAGAGACACATTGATTCCAGAAAAGATCTACCGTTTTTAAAAGAAGCCAAGTCAATTTGATGGATTGGTGAAAACAAGAACAAAGAATCTGCCATGTCCTGGAAGCTCTGGGTTTTGATAATTAGGGTGGTGTTGAGAATGCACTGTCTAAAAGACTCACATCTGTTGTACTGAGGTATAACCTTGCCTGTGCTCTGAAATATACATGGAGTGGGCAGGCTTGGACTGTTTCCGTGAAGCAGATCATATACATTTTAGTGACAACAGGAAGAGTTTTCCTGAATGTAGGGTTTCTTCCTTAACCCACCTCTCATCCAAAGGGCAAAAAATGTAGAGTGGATGCTTAATTGCAGTGAGATCCCACCGGCTGACCACAGCTGCACTTTACTGCTTATTCTGCCTTTGAAGTTACATTATCACTCTGTCTCATCTTACACCATTATGGGTCTTATCAATTTTAATACATAAATGTATTACCAAACCTGTTGATTTTAAGAACATTTGCCTACCTCCAAGTAACAAAGATATTCTCTTACGCTTTTCTATAAAAGATTTATGGTTTTAGCATTTACAGTTAGGTCTTTGGTCCATCTTTTTCTTCTCATACAGCTTTGTTTTGTTAAGATATAATTCACATCACCATCAAATTCATCCTTTGAAAGTGTACAATTCAGTGGTTTTTAGTATATTCACAGAGTTGTACAATCGTCATCATTATCTAATTTTTTTTCTCACCCCCACAAAAAAATCCTGTATCCATTAGCATTTTCCCCTTCCTCCCAGGCCTTGGAAGCCACTAATCTACTTTCTGTCTCTATAGATTTGCCTCTTCTGGACATTTCATGTAAAGGGAAAAATACAGTATATGGCCTTTTTATCTGGCTTCTTTCATTAGCATAATGTTTTCAGGGTTCACCAATATTGTAGAATGTGTCAGTACTTCATTCTTTTTATTGTGGTCCTTTTTTTTCCCTGTATATTGCTGAAAATATATCACATCTTATCCATTCATAATTAATGGCACTGAGTGTTTCCACTTTTTGGGGCTGTTATGAATAATGCTGCTATGAACATTCATGCACAGGCTTTTGTGTGGATATATGTTTTCATTTCTCTTGAATACACACCTAGGAGTGGGATTTCTGGGTTGTTTAACTTCTTGAGGGACTGCTATTTCCAAAGCAGCTGTGCCATGTTACATTCCCACCAGCAGTGTATGAGGGTTCCAGTTTCTCCACATCCTCACCATCACTTGTCATAGGCTTTTTTATTATAGCCGTCCTAGTAAGTGTGAAGTGGTATCTCTTGTGGTTTTGATTTGCATCCCCTTGGACATTTTTTTTCATGTGCTTCTTGCCCATTGTATATCTTCTTTGGAGAAATGTCTGTTCAAGTCCTTTGCTCATATTTTAATTTTTTTTTTTTTTTTTTTTTTTTACTATTGAGTTGAAATATGAGCCATCTTCAATTAATTTTTCTGTAAGTTGTGAAGTAGGGATTGGTCAAGGTTCTTTCTTCCCCCTCCCGTAGATATTCAGTTACTCTAGAATCACTTGTTGCAAAGACTTTTTCCTCAGCTGGCTTATTTGGCACCTTTGCTAAATATCAAATAATCACTAACGGACGGTTCTTTTATTAGGCTCCCTATTCTAGTACCAAGCTGTCTGGAGTACTGGAGCTTTATAGGAGGTCTTGGAAGTAGGGTAGTGTAATTCTCCCAGCATCATTCTTTTATTTGAAAATTACTTGCAATCCTAGGATAAGCCTCGTTTGCTCATCATGATTGTGGTAGGCAGGGCAATGTTCCCTTCGCTTCCCCCAAAGATGTTCACGTCCTAAAGACCTGAACCTCTGAATATCTTATGTTATATGGCAAAGGGGAACTAAGGTTGCAGATTGAATTAAGGTTGCCAATCAGGTGACCTTAAGATGGGAATATTATCTGACTGGGCCAAATGGAATCACAAGTCTTTAAAAGTGGAAGAGAGGGGGCTTCCCTGGTGGCACAGTGGTTGAGAATCTGCCTGCCAATGTAGGGGACACGGGTTCGAGCTATGGTCTGGGAAGATCCCACATGCCACAGAGCAACTGGGCCCGTGAGCCACAACTACTGAGCCTGCGCGTCTGGAGCCTGTGCTCCGCAACAAGAGAGGCCGCGATAGTGAGAGGCCCGCTCACCGTGATGAGGAGTGGCCCCCGCTCGCCGCAACTAGAGAAAGCCCTTGCACAGAAACCAAGACCCAACACAGCCAAAAGTTAATTAATTAATTAATTAATTAATTAATTTAGAAAAAGTGGAAGAGAGGGACAAAGAGGAGGTCAAAATAATACCAAGTGAGAAGACTCAACTGCCATTGCTGACTTTGAGGATGGAGGAAGAGAGTGTAGAGCGAAGGAATTCTAGCAGCCTCTAGAAACTGGCTAAAAAGAGATCCTCCTCTCGCCTCTGAAAGGGAATGCAGCCCTCCCAACACTGTGATTTAGCCCAATGAGACTTGCTTCAGACTTACAACTATAGGATGATGAACTTGTGTTAAGTGGCTAAATTTGTAGTAATTTGTTATGGCAGCCATAGAAAACTAACACAATCACGTATTATCATTTTTATACATAGCTGGATTTGATTTACTGAAATTTTATTGAGGATTTTTGCACCTCTGTTCATTGTAGTCTTCTTTTTGTGTAGTGTCTTTGGCTATGGAATCAGTAATGCTGGCCTCGTAGAATGAGTTGGGAAGTTTAGGCTTCTACCTGTTTTCTGGAAGATAAATTCCGATTTTTATTCTCGTGTTCATCCCTGCTCTCTTTCATTCTTCTGTACTTCTAGTGTGGAATGGCCTCCTTTAAGTCCAGTTGTATTCATATATAGTCCAGGCAATTATCTAACCATTTTGCTATATATTCTGTGCCTGCACGTTTTCATATGAAATACATGTTATTTTATTATCAGTTGCCATTTTTCCTTTATATTACATTTAAAGTTATTTTAAAAATTAGGTGTGCAAGTGTATGAGTTCCATTACAGGGAGTCAAAGGAGCACGACCAAACATTTGTTATAATAAGGGAGTGTGAGGCTTGAAAGGCTTGAGAACCATGACATAGAAGCTTTTTTCCCCTATTTCAGAACTTTCCCAGTTATTACAGGTGCTATTAGATAAAAAGGTAAAATCTGTGAATGAGCCTGCAGTCAGGTCACATATTACCACATCCACAATAAAAACCAAATAACCACAACAGTAAAAACACCTTCTATCTCACCTGCAGGGTAACTTAACACAACTATTCTAGCCACCAAACACAGGGTGTCCAGCCATAATGCTCACACATATGCCTGGTAATCACAGGTTTCAATTCACGAAAGTAGACGTGCAAAGAAGTGTAACTTGCTCCCCCCCCCTCCCCCGCCTGCAGCTGAGCTCAGTCCTTCTGGGGTCCCAACTCTGACCTGGAATCATTTTCTCTCTTTTCCATGTATAGGCTTAACTCTATGCCATGATGGTAAAAGTTTCTGTGTGCCTGCAGTTGTGACCTGAAAATGACAGGTGGAGGTGGTCACATTATATTGATCTAGGTGGGATCAGAGACATGAATATGGGCTATAAACCTTTTTCTAGGTCTAAGCTGTCCTTAACTATACCCCGAGCCTCTTACCGTCTTAATGATGTAAGGTTATCATTTTAATTTTTTCGTTATTGTGTTATGCTTCATACGGTGGTGTCCTTAATATACATCAGTGTGGATCACTTAACACTAGAAAAACAGGGAAATTCTTTTTTTAGTTTTAAAACTAAAATTCATATTTTTTTCTTTTAAAATGCATATCTTTTCTGCTCCTTCCCTCATTCTTAGGAGACCAACTCCAGCAGTCTGCACCTACCCAATCTGCTATGAAATTAGGAAGCCAGCCATCATACATATTATTAGAATTGTGTCTGAAACCAAATGGGCCCTGAGTTAGGATCTGATTGCAGGGACTTGGTGATGCCTATTGTGGTCACTCAGGGCATTTATTTTGATTTGTTTGGTTGTTTGGTCTTGTTTTTTAACCCTAGCTCATGGCTGATCAGGAGACGTTGCGTTTCCCAGGTACCGGACCTCTCTCTCTCTCAGTGTCCTTTGGTCTCGCTAAAGTGCCTCCACTTAACTACTTGCCGCCTCTCATTGGGCAAGGGACCCAGGCTTCCTGCCACACATTCTCTTCTCCTCCAGCTGCCTTCACTCCCAACAGCTAGCACTGTCTTCCCCTGCCCTTGGGATGGCCAGGGTCACCTGGACTTCTCCTCCCTCTCACTGACCCCTTCATCCTGGTCAGAGGGGTACTGCCCACCTCATGTGGTCAGGAGGGCCAGGAGTCTGAGAACTCAGAGTTTGTTTCACTCTGCCTTTGGACCAGGTGTTATCTGCAGATCTGAAGGGAATCTTGTTCTTATACCTTAATTATGTATGCATTCAATATTTGAAGTTCTTTTAACAAACTTCTTAGTATTTAGGTGTGTGGAATTTTTTTGTTTGTTTCTGTCATTAAATGTTTCACTCTTCTGTTCTTTTTTTTCTTCTTCCTCCAGCTTTATTGAGATATAATTGACACACAGCATTGTATAAGGTGTATGGCATAATGATTTGAATTACATACATCATGAAATGATTACCACAATTAAGTTTAGTGAACATCCATCATCTTGTATAGGTACAAAATAAAAGAAAAAGAAGAAAATATCTTTTTCCTTGTGATGAGATCTCTTAGGATTTACTCTTCTGTTTTTCTTCAAAGAAGATTGTGCTAATCAATGTTCTCATGACCTTTTTCTTGGTCTCTCCTGCCATAATTAGACAATCACATACTAGTGAGATCCTTTAGCAGTTAGCAAACTTCAGAGAAGAGCTTTGGGGAAACAAAACTGCCTGTCCACTCAGTTTGGTTTATTGACTTTTATCAAGTAACCCTAAAAGCAAATCGTACTACTTATGAAGTAGAGATCCAGTAAAATGTTGTTTCTGCTTCAAGGGTAAATTCAGAACATTTAACTTGTGTTGTAGATTTGGAAACATAAAGACAAATTAAAGTAGTTGATGCTTGCCCAAATAGAATATGTGAGCTTTCTCTAGTATCATTCTCTCTGAAAAAATCATTGACCTCAATTCCCATCTTTCTCACCATACAAGTAGTCCGCTTACTATTTTGCAATCACAATTTTACTTTTTTCTACCTCTTGATAGTTTCACTTCTCTCCTGCTGTCTTTGAACTTGCCACACTCTAAAGCACTTCTGTAATACTTTTTACATCTATCACTTCTTGATCGGCGTTAGTGACAGATAAATAGCTATCTAGTAAAAAATTATCTGGCCACCTTAAAGGGGTTTCAAGTCTGGAAGGGGAGCCAAGTAATTTGTGAGTAAACTATGATACTCCGTAAAGGTGCCAAAGCATTTTAGTTTGCCCTGAAATTCATAACTTTATTAGCTTAAAAAAAAAAAAAAACAAGCATTCTTTCAAGATCGAACTTCAGGAAAAGCAAGGAGAGCTTTAGTTGTAAGAAAGGACTGAATAAACATTTGGTACTTTTCTTGACTCTAAATATTCCAAACAAAGGGCTTCTGTGCTACTTGTTAGGGGATCCACAATGTGGAGATCAAAGCTAGCATTACCCTTGCCATCTAAGTGAGAGTGACTCATAACATTTTGTGCTTACAACTTTCATTTAAGGATCTCCAGGATCTGTGAGTACCTATGATTTAAACTTCAGAAAAAAGTTCAGTGATTTGCCTACCAATACATAATAAATGAGGACACTGTTTTCCAGTTCCCAGTTCCATTTTCACTTTTCGAGACCAAATGTTTTCAATCTTTCAACAGACTTTTGAGACTTTTCATCCTTAATAAGTTTTAAAGGAGAAGATAAAATCCCATTGGTATTTCATCATTATAAACGATGACATGAGTCCCATTAAAATGAGGAAATCTTTTACTACAACCCTGTGTAATTTTTTTTTTCTTTTTGACCCCCATTCCTTCCTGATTTTGCTCTTCCCCTGCATCCATCTTTCTTTATCTTTAGCTCTTTCGGTGGCTGCATCATTTATTTGGCATCTGCCTGCCAATCCCATTCCACCAGAATCCCCCTTAATGCTAGCTCGGCAGGAACACTCCCCTTGCTGGTTCTTTTAATCAAGATGTCAAGTCTGATTGTGTCTGACTGGGAGTTGAGAGGTCAGAGTGTTGATCTGCCCTGAATGCTGCAAACCATTTAAAACCCCTACAAATATTCAGATGAATATCTGAATAAAGATACCGTTTCTGAAATATAATTTGAATGACAGGCTATGGCCATTGTACCTCTTTCTTTGATCATTGATACGCTTTATTTAAATTCATGGAAACAGAAAGGAATCGTAACAAAACCCCTCACAATTCATCGTGTTTTTATGATGCTCAAGAAATTACATACAGAGAAGAGAATGCTCCTTGGAAGGGTCTATGCTTGAAATACCTTCTTACAAAAGCATGGCACTTCCGAGTATGGTTATAAAACCTAAATCTGGCATCTATTTAATAAATACCCAGCTAGGAGCCTGCTCTGCTCTGCATAGTTTGATACTGTTGCTGGTGGTAGTTATCAGCGATGAAAATTGCTAATATTTATTAAGCACTACTTCTGTGCCAGGCTCTGTGTTAAAATGGGTATTGTTATTATCCTCATTTTTCAAATGGGGAAAACTTAGGCTCAGAGAGAGAGTGATTTGCCCAAACTCACAGCACTTAATCCCTATCCCTTGAGTACACTTCAATAAAATTAGAAATGTGACTGTAGTAATGATAGGAAAAAATATATTAGTCATAAAACAGACAGCTTTTTGTTTATATCTAGTCATCGTTCAGCTCAAGTTTTCCTTAAGTTCAGAGTGGTTCTTAAGAGTACAGTTAATTTAGTATTTAATTAAGAAGCTTGACAGAGGGGCTTCCCTGGTGGCGCAGAGGTTGAGAGTCCGCCTGCCAGTGCAGGGGACGCGGGTTCGTGCCCCGGTCTGGGAAGATCCCACATGCCGCGGAGCGGCTGGGCCCGTGAGCCATGGCCGCTGAGCCTGCGCGTCCGTAGCCTGTGCTCCACAACGGGAGAGGCCACAACAGTGAGAGGCCCGCGTACCGCAAAAAAAAAAAAAAGAAGCTTGACACAGAACACCCGCCATCTAATGTGTAAATGAATCAGGCCCTTGAGCCTCCTGCACCTCGTGCCTGGGTTCTCCTCTCTCTGATGGTGGTTGGCTCTACCCCGTCATTCTGGTTACAGCTTCTCTGAGAGGCCTAGTCACCAGTTACCACGAGTAGAGAGATCCTACCTCTTTTTCTACTCACTCCATGTGAAAGGACCTTGTCTGTCTTATTTTCTGCCATATTCTGCCATTTCCCCAAAGCTAGAGTAGTCCATGGGCCATGAAATCCAGAAAGATTTGTTACAGGGGTGAGTGAGGACTCTCTTCCCATCCAGGACTGTGCTTCCTCAAATGCTCTCCAACAACCCCTTTGACTTTGGGTAACTGATCCAGATTGGACAAACAATTCTGGTATTTGTGGGTTGGATTTGTTTAAATCCTCATGGGGTTCCAGGAGTGCCTCTTGCCAATATCCTGTAAAATAAGCAGCATCTGTGTGCAGAACAGCTTCCTAAAAGTTAAGGTCATGGGGTGGCTGGATGAAGGCTCAGAAAACCCTCTGCAGTAATCAGAGTTAATTTTTAGTGTCTTCAGTCTCCATTTTTGGTGGCCTTTTCTCCATTCACTTATTTGTTCCCCCTTCTCCACCCTCAGATCTCGAGCCTTTCTCTTTGGCAGGTCCTGTGCTAGGTCTTGGGGAATGCAAAGACATTGTTCTTGTCCTGGAGAGCCAGAGTTCTCAGGGAAGACAAACCACGAATAACTGATCAACACCATACAGAGATAAGTGTGATAGAAAAGTATAAAGTGCAGGAGGACAGTGAAGAGACAGAGGTTGTCTGGGGGGAGTAAATTAAAAACGGCAGTGTGACATTATTAAGTCAAGCAGGAAAGATGGGGAGGGCATTTTAGGCAAAGGAGCCAACCTGTACCCAGGCAACGTCAGCATGTTGTAGTCTAACAACAAGAAGTAAGTTCTCTGTGACTGAAGCACAGTGCATGCTTTGTGGGGAAGGGCAGGAGCTGATGCCCCAGAAGTAGTTTGGAGCCACATATGAAGGATTCCATGTGTTGGACTGAAGTTTGAACTTTCTCCTGATTGGGAAGCAGTTAGAGGTCTTTAAACACGCTTGTGGCCTGATTGGTTTGGGCTTCACAAAGATGCCTCTGATAGCAACGTGAAACATTCCGTATGTTACCCCAGGTGTCCAGGTGAGACCCGTGCTGGACCCAAGGCAACGGGGCTGGAGAAGGGGGAGGTGGATTGGAAATCCATTTTCATGATCAACTTGGCAGAAGTGAATGTGTTGAATGTAGAGCAAGAGGGAAAGAGAAGAACATCAGATTGTAAATTGAATGTCTGGGTAGATATGTTCTCTAGAATCTTTCATTAGGAGAAGATTGAATTTACCTAATCCTTTAGATGACTACTAAGACGTACATTAACTCTCCAATTTGCTTTAAGTAAAAAATTCGTCTAAAAGAATCAACCATGAGTAACAGGTCCTTTATCGGACAAAGAGTCTTCTTGGTCTCTGAAATCCTGTTGTCTGCTCGTCTGTCACACTCCCGTGGGTGGCCTGTTCAGAGGGAAGTCCAGGCCCTGGTGCAAGGCTGCTGGAGCCTTCCTTGCTTTTCTCTCCAGGATCCCCATGTCAGAGTGAGGAGCTGTCTTGGATAAGCCAGGGTTGAAGGATCCGTGGGGGCAGCAAGGTGGAGATATACACTGATGGTTCAGGGCAGCTTTCTAAAGCCAAGCCACAGCATTACCCTGTTTGGGGAGTAGTCCTAAAAACTAATGCTGTTGTCATGGTTCCATCTTAATTTTTCTCAGCTGGATGCGAATGAGGCTTCACTGTCATATACTTAATGTGTTTGTTCGGATCTTTGGCTAACCAGTGTTTTTCGTGACTTTTTGACAGCTATTTTTGTTCAATAATGAATAATAAAGTGAGATTTACCATCTGTAGATGACGTTTGTTTTATTTTGACATTTATTTTCTATACGGCAAAGATTTTATAATCAGGTTTTCCCCCTGCCAAAAACATTGCTGAAAAATGATTCCCCCCCCCCCAGAAATGTTTCATAGCTTCCTTTACTAGCTGGAGTCATCTTATTTTTTTTCTTTTTTTTTTTGGAAACCAATTCAACTTGTATTGACACCAACTACATGTCTCTCCTCAGTAGCTTATGGGAATGGATAAATTGGCTTGACCCAAGGTAACACGGATTGGACTTAGCAATGTTACTTTTAAATAAAACCAACCCTGTTTTCCCCCCTAAGGTGGCTTAGAGTTCATAATGGTCACAAACTAATACTACAGATAAAACATTTAAAAATTTGATCCAAGCCTTTTCTATCCTCCCACACTTGAAAGGTACCTGATGAACACCAATTTCCCAATCCTAGCATCACTAGCTTACAAACCTTAGGGTTAAAAACTCCCTTCTCATTTACCTAGTGTTCGATTTCCATCAGTTTCGATATACACTAGTGTAAATACCATGACTATTTTGCATGAAGTTAAGTATTCTACAGATCCCAGAGTCATAGGATTGAATCAGGAACTCCCACCTTTTATGTGAACTTCAGTGGTACCATGGAGGCCAAGGCAATTTAATTTAGGTTAACCAGGATTTGTTTCAATTTGTAAGAGAAACATCTTGCAACAGGTTTTTTCAATTCTCTTTAAAAAATGGTGGCATTCCTTTACTTTTTGCCTTTTGGAAGCAGCAGTTACATAAGTGGAATAGTAGATTAAGTCTAAAAATGTGGGCCCTAGTCAACTTTCATTATTTTTCTGTATATGATCATGATAAAGGATCACGACATCCTTCACATTTCCAAGGAAAACCCAATTTAAAGTTTGGGTTTCATGCCAAACTCCATGAAACAGCCACTTTAGAGTAAACCAGCAGAGCATTGCATCACCCCAGTAAAGCTGTGGATTTTATCACATGCACCAACAAATCTACATGGCTCGTTTCTGCACTCCTCTTTTAAAGAATTTTATACCTATTGTACCAAATGACATTTAAAAAAATTTATTTATTTTATTTTTTTGGCTGCATTGGGTCCTCATTGCTGCACACGGGCTTTCTCTAGTTGCAGTGAGCGCGGGCTACTCCTCGTTGCGGTGAGTGGGCTTCTCATTGAGGTGGCTTCTCTTGTTACAGAGCACCGGCTCTAGGCATGCAGGCTCAGTAGTTGTGGTGCACAGGCTTACTTGCTCCGTGGCATGTGGGATCTTCCCGGACCAGGGCTCGAACCCATGTCCCCTGCATTGGCAGGTGGATTCTTAACCACTGCACCACCAGGGAATCCCCCAAACCGCATTTTAAACACAGACATATCAACTCTCTAATAAAGCAAAAACAAAGGCATTTCCCTTACTAGAAACAAGATACACCATCACTTAAAGTCTTCAAATATTATTGCACTTTAACTTTCAGAATTTGACAATGCATTCATTGAACAATCTGCACACAACTAGTTTTAACAGACATTAAAAAACACTTTCAAGCAGACATGGATGTCCTAAACTGTTTATTAGCTAAGAATTTTACAAACATTACTTATATTAGCGGTAGCGGTGGAGCTGGAGAGTATTGCGCCTTCTCCAGGCTGCGCAGCGAGAACCACAGATCGTGTCGTGGAACTTGTGGCCCTTGCCAAGGCCGCGGCTCTTCCTGCCTGCAGATGTCAGCCCCCGCATCTCCCTGTGCTTGTGGACTGGTTTGGTGATCCACTGGGTGTCAGGGTGTCTTCTGATAGCTTTATGGAATGGATCAATGAGGATAACCTCAAAAAATTTGTACGTAGAATCTTCACCAACACAGTAAGAATTCAGGACCCTCAGGGCTCCACAGTGGCGTCCAGCTCGCTCCTCGGCAACAGACTGAAGACTTCGAGCAAACGAGCTGGTTGACACCATGGTGGACAGGCGTGCTGTAGGTGATACCCTTAGGAACTGGGCATTTTTGGCCACCGCGGTGCACACGAATCCGACATATGGCATAACCTTGCTTGGCCTTGTAGCCCAGCCTGCGCGCCTTGTTGGGCCGGGTGCGGCGGGGCGCCCGGAGCAGCGCCGAGAGCTGGCGATACTGCCGGCAGCGCACCCTGAGCAAAAGTGCATCGCATCCGACTGCTTTCTCCTCCATAGCTCCTGGAGGTACTTGTAAGCGCGCATCTCGGCTCACCTGATGGCTGCCGCCAGACAGAAAGGCGAGTCATCTTATTTTGATTTGGAAGTTTTTTCATGTCAGCCAGGAAATGAAACCTGAACATTTTCTCTTGAAAATTAATTCTTAACAAGAACAAAAATTAACTTTTGCCCAAAGGAAAATTAGGAGAGAAAATGAAAAGAAACGTGTTTGAAATGGTGGTGGTTTCATTGTCTTTTTGTTTTTCTTTTTTTTTTTAACATCTTTATTGGAGTATAATTGCTTTACAATGGTGTGCTAGCTTGTGCTTTACAACAAAGTGAATCAGTTATACATATACATATGTTCCGGTATCTCTTCCCTCTTGCATCTCCCTCCCTCCCACCCTCCCTATCCCACCCCTCCAGGCGGTCACAAAGCATGGAGCTGATCTCCCTGTGCTATGCGGCTGATTCCCACTAGATATCTACCTTATGTTTGGTAGTGTATATATGTCCATGCCACTCTCGCTTTGTCACAGCTTACCCTTCCCCCTCCCGATATCCTCAAGTCCATTCTCTAGTAGGTCTGTGTCTTTATTCCTGTTTTACCCCTAAGTTCTTCATGACATTTTTTTTCTTAAATTCCATATATATGTGTTAGTATATGGTATTTGTCTCTCTCTTTTTGACTTATTTCACTCTGTATGACAGACTCTAGGTCTTCATTGTCTTTTTGAACTTTATGTCAGACTTAAGTGAACGATATTGGAAGCCCCCTTCTCTACCTTGTTTCAAATGAGCCGATTTCATTCTTGGTTACTCTGATCAATTTTATGTCCAACTCCTTGAAATACCTGGGCAAATGCACTAGAACCAATGGACAGCAAGCACCCTATTTCTCAAAGGCCTAAGTCTGTGGATTTTTGCTGGTAAGTGGAGACCATCAGCCAGTGCCGCCTGGCCAGGTCCCTGGCAAAGCTGAATTGTCCTCTTCATGCAGTGGATTCTACAGTTGGCTTTGTGACTGGGGAGCCCAAGAGAATGAGTTGCAGGTGTGTCAATTAACAGTCCTTTCTCCCTGGAGTGCTCTCAAAAAAATGATGGCAGAAGCCACATCGATAACAGACGATAGAATCGCTTATCATTGCTAATGGGAAAAACATCACAGAAGCTAATGCAAAAACAGTCACACGCACTGCATCGGCACCTCCCAAATAAGATGTGGAAACACCTTCCAGCTCCTACGGTAGCAGCCGTGGCCAAATTCTCGTTACAGCCCAGAGTATTTTCCTTCCTGAGTCATACGTCAAGGGCCTGAGATCAGATTCCAGACCCACCCCACGCTTCTCCCCATCACCTCCACTCTTGTTTCTACCATCTTCATCATCCACCATTTTTGTACTGAGCACTAACAAATAGGTGGAACTGAAAGAGGCATTATCTAATATTTCAAAGGAGTGTAATCTATCAAAAATGGAGACAACAGGCATCTTCTGCAAGCCCTGAGCCAGTATCATTTATAGCAATCCAGACAGCACAGGGAAATGATCGTGCTGTCTTAGCCATTCTTGGCTTCACAGGTAGAGTGTAAACACTTCTTTCCAGTGTATTTTTGTATCACATGAACAGCACCTTCTTTTAAGTTTTGATACAGTGGTTATTGGTGACTGATACTCAGTGGAGTGCGAGGAATTCCCTTTGTCTAAAGATGGTGCCCCCTGTTTTGAGCGTGCAGGTCTGCACATGTGAAATAGAATGTGTATTTAATAAACTGGCTTGGGTGACCATTTGCTTTGTCAAGAAGAGATGTGAGGTTTAAGAAAAGGTTCTTGTCTGATAGCAAATGATGAGATTGATTGTCACCCACCTGTGTTGAAGAACTGTTACCTTCCTCTAATGTAGCTCAAGACCCTTCCTTCTCCCCCTCACAAGGCACAGAGAAGAACTGAAGACCTGGTGTGCTAAGGGCTTGATCAGAAGCCTCCTTGACAGTAGAGCCTTGAATTTCTTACCCACCAGCATCAGAGGCTCCTCGTAAGGGAATTATCATCACCTTGAGATAGCTCTCCTGCTGTATCATGGGAAGAGTGTAAACTTAGCTGAGATTGACCATGCTTATGTTTTTCATAGAGAAGTAAAGTTTTATATAGATATAAAACTCACTCTATACCAGGGACCTCAGGAGCAGGGCACTCTGGGGGCAGGAGGAGCCTGGGAGTCACACAGACATTGTTTGAATCCTAGCTTTGCCACTTATTAGTTGTTTGGCATCTTCAAGTCTCTCATGACAAAATAGTTATAATACTAGACTATTTGTATTGTTACAAATATTAGCTACCATTTATTGAGAACTTAGATTGTGCCAGGTCCCCAGCCCCAAACCATTATTATAGATGATGTCACTTAATTCTCACCATAATACATGAATGAGGTAGGAATTATTATCTCCACATTAAAGATGAGAAACTGAGGCAGTGTATTGCCCTGGGTCACACACCTAGTGAGTGGCTGGCATCATGCTTTAATTCCAGGTCTGTCAGACTCCAGAGTCTGTGATAACGTGAAATTAAAATGGTGCCTGGTGCAGAGTGGGTGCTTAACAAATCCTGGTTCTTTTTCCTTCCATGAGCATCCTTTGGCTTTGATAGAGCTTGATTTCTGTGTTAGATTTCTTTATACATTATGTTCTATAGAGCACATCTGTCATACTGCCCTCCTGTGGTTCATTTGGATAACAGTGGCTTTTAGAAAACATTTAATCGCGGTGTAATGCACATGCAAATAAGTGATATTTAAAACATATCTCTAAAGTCACCTGAGTGTATGAGTACTTTTGGAGATAATATGATTCTACAACCTCAGTATGTAAGAAATATGACTTTTTACTTTCTACAGTCCAACTTAATTTCTAACTCTGAGCCCCACCCAGCTGGTAAGATACTGAAGTCACTTTTGTATCTTCTCTGGCTTCCCCAATGTCCTCCATTCCCTTGGCTGTCTTGGGAGAGAAACCTTCTCTTCCCTGGCATACAGTATACGATGAAGCTTTGTCCTGCCATCCTGTCAAGAAGGGAGGAATTTTTCTTGCAATTATTTTTTCCATCCAACTGTTCTGTGTACAGAGACATTTAACCCACTGGGGAAGTCTTCAACTTTCACTCTTAAGAGTTCAGATCACCAGGGAGTCAAATGTTAATTCTGTTACCAGTTTAAATGTTAGAAAAATTTTCCAGGAAGAAAATAAAAAGGTTCGCTATCCCCACTAATTAGGAGCCTTAGGTTCCTAAGTGAAACTTATTCAGAGGTGTCTTTTCATGTACGGGGAGGGGCTCCACCTACCTGGGTTCATTCTCCTGTGTTACACAAAGTTGCATGCATGCATTTGAATCCTAGTCATTGCTCAGAACAGGGCTCTATCCCAAGCAGTTCCCCTCAGGGGCCTTCCTTGTTTTTCAGTGGCCCTCTCCATGGAGGATTTAAAGGTCTAGTGTCAGACATGTGCCGTGCTGAGCCCTGGTTATGTCTGTGGGATGGAGGGTTGTGTTAGGTGGGAGGAGGGTAGCTGCTATGGGAGAGGGGAAAGAGGAATCTTCTTTCTTAGTTCCTAAGCACCATTTAATAATAACATGCATCCAAGTCTTCTGTTCTTAAATATATCTAATAGTTAGCCTTGTCCTCATGCCATGACCTAATTGTGTTTCAGATAACGGTGGGCAGACATTGGCAGGGGGCAATAACTGGCCCCTTCGAGGAAGAAAGTGGAGCCTGTGGGAAGGAGGCGTGCGAGGGGTGGGCTTTGTGGCCGGCCCCTTGCTGAAACGGAGGGGCGTGAAGAACCGGGAGCTCATCCACATTTCCGACTGGCTGCCGACCCTGGTGAAGCTGGCGGGGGGCAGCACAGAGGGCACCAAGCCTCTGGATGGCTTCGATGTGTGGAAAACCATCAGGTACCTGCCCACCTGTCTCTTCTCCCTCCCAGGACAGAAGCTCTAAGAACAGCTTGACTTGATTGAGAAGGATCGCTCTTGCATGAATACGATAGTTCAGCTTGCAAATAGATGATTGAAAAAGAAGAACTGCCTTTAGAAATACTGTAATTATATATGTATATATTTTTAAGTTCTGGATTTGAGATTGGGGGGCCTGTGTTTTCTATGAGGAGCAAGATAGTCCTCTGTGGCTCACCCTCCATGAGAGGTCTTTAAAGTGGAAGCTCTGCTAAGAAGTAGGATAGGGTATTGTTTGCTTTCTGCAGAGCGTCAGGGGACCTGCCCTGTTGCCTGCTAGGAGAATGGAGGACCAAGCAGGGGGAACAGCTGGAATT
The DNA here is from genome assembly GCF_963924675.1 of Phocoena phocoena. Classification (NCBI taxonomy): domain Eukaryota; kingdom Metazoa; phylum Chordata; class Mammalia; order Artiodactyla; family Phocoenidae; genus Phocoena; species Phocoena phocoena. Next base: position 62,913,503 of record NC_089221.1, on the reverse strand, counting down.
TGAGTGGGGAAGCAGCTGTATACCCTTATTACACAATAAGTACCTAATGAGCACCTACTATGTACCAAGCTCTGTTCTAGGTGTGGAGGAACTAGGAATGAACAAGACAGGCTCCATCCTGGCTCTCACAGAGCTTATATTCTAGCTGGGGAGTCAGGGGGGTGGGTAGGAAGAAACAAGTAAACCCATAAATAAGTAGATGACGTCCCATAATGATCCGCACTAGGAAGGCAGTAAAACAGTGTGTTGTGATACCGAGAGCTGGCAGATGGGAAGGAGGTACACAATCTGGGGAGCAGAAGGCAGACTCAGCTTTGGAAATGGTGGCAGGGCCTTCCTGTTTAGCCACCACCATGCCGAACAACGGTCCCCAAAATGGGGAGGTGTACACACCTGCAAGGGTGCAGGAAGAAAACTTGAGAACTTGTATTTGTAGTTAATTTTATCTCATCTTTTTTTTTTTTTTTTTTTTTTTTTTTTTGCGGTACGCGGACCTCTCACTGTTGTGGCCTCTCCCGTTGTGGAGCACAGGCTCCAGAAGCGCAGGCTCAGCGGCCATGGCTCACGGGCCCAGCCGCTCCACGGCATGTGGGATCTTCCCGGACCGGGGCACGAACCCGCGTCCCCTGCATCAGCAGGCAGACTCTCAATCACTGCGCCACCAGGGAAGCCCATCTTTTTTAAGTATATATTTTATAAGGTATATAATGTATTAGTAGATTAGTACATATATCCAACTGATAAACAAATATAAATATACATATACTGGAGGTATTGTTTCTACTGATGGAGTGACAATGTCTAGTGTAATAGTTTTAAACCTCTGTTGGGTGTTACAGCAAGGGGTAGTGGCTGATTGACTGGTCCCCTAGTGACCAGGGGAAAATGACCTCCTCTGTTTACAGTTTGGATTTTCCCCTTAGATATAAGTGAAGTTAAATAATTGAACTAGAGAATGGCCATTTTTATTTATTTATTATTTTTCTCTTGCTTTTTTGTTCAGAAAGCTTTTTTCTCAGCTTGAAACCTGCTAAACATTTATATTTTCTTCTAAGTGTTGTGGTTTGATTTTCTTCCGTGTAATTCTTGAACTGTTGTGAAATGATATTTTGTTACATGAGGTCAATATCTAAATCAGAGGAATGGGGTTTTTCTCAGATTTTTGAATCACAGAGCTCCTTGAGACTCTGAAAGCTTTGAGGTTACCAAAAAAAGTACCTAAGCATATGTACAATAATTTAGATAGAATTTATTTTTATGATGTTAGATATTGATTACACATTCTTTTCTATGTACACATAGAAAAATATGACATTCTTTGAAAACCTCTGCCTCTCACTCATTTTTAATGCAAAAATTAATACCTACTTTATGATAAAAAGGAAATAAAAATTTCCAAGCCAAGCAAAACTTGAACTTCAGCTTATCGCCAACTTCCACCATGAAGGCTGTTGAAGTTTGACTTACAGAAGCAGGAGAAAGTTTTGAGTGTTTTGATATGATAACATATGTGTCAGGCTTGCCATCCAATCAGTTTTGAGTTTTTTGTTTTGTTTCGTTTTGGGGGCAAAAAAAAAGAAGCACACTTGGCTTATTGTGGCTTATAAAAGCACACATGAGCAAATGGAGCTATCGTGGCATACTTGGCCAAATGAGGGTAGGCTTGAGTTGAGAAGCGGTTGGATTTATTTTGAATAATTTCCTCTGTTCCCAGATTCACTGAGGTTCTGATCTTTGGCAAAGTGCAAGTCATTGATGTTCATCTATATCACCAATTTTGGACTATAAACCCACACTTGAATCTTAAAATTATCTTTGTCAGAAGTAACGTTTAGGAGTTTGGCACATACTTGCTTCTGCCTGCCGAGGAATTGGAAGAAGTTTTGCCACCCTTAATTCCAGATTGCAGAAGGTCTTTCCTCAGTGTCAGGGGCATGCTGAACTCCTAGTGACCCATCTTGAATAGAACAGGAGCTCTGCATCCTTCAGCAGCAGACATAATGTTGACTGCAGGGCTGTAACTAGAATATTACAACCAAAACTATTGTCCAAGTACGTGAAACCATGAGAGAGTGGCTTTCCTTTTCTATTTGAAAAAAGTAAAATTTCTGCCCAATGTCTCATCAAGCATCTCAAGACTTTCCTCTGGAAATTCAGCAAATTTCTGTTTAGTAAGTGAAGAACTGCTCTCATTCTGCTCCATTTTCCTGATAAAAGATCCTGAAAGCAATGATTCAGCCCCCACTGTCCCGATGAAGTTGATGCTTCTCACAACACTAGGCAAGCGTTCATTCAGTACCAGCGGCAGAGCATTTGGCACCCATGCAGGCCGATGCAGAAAGCAACCAGTCACATTGACGTCAGGAGCTTCTCTTCCAAAGCAGTAAAAACAAATGGACAGCCAAATGTCAGAGATTCTCAGTCAATGCCCAGAGTTCTCGACCTTTTTTTCAGTAAGATATTTACTTGGAAATACCATTTTCAAGATGATAGTAGTTTCTGAACATTTCAAAAAGGTCTCATGAAATAGGAATGCCAGTAATGGCAGTAACAGAGTCGGCTATGCTGAGAGCATCTGTTTCACTAGTTGCGTAGTTATCAATTCCTCTTAGGTCTGCTCCAAAATATTAAATTTTAGAAGAAATAGCCATTCTGGAGTGGGTGACGTTCTTTGCAATCTGAGTTCCTTGACTGCTTCAGTTTTTCATCTGTTCGAAGCCATAGAACATGTTTGTCAATTCTAGGGAACATCGCTTCTCCAAGTTCTTTCTGATTCTGTATGGTTTCTCTGCTTTTCAACTTCATAAGCAGCCTATAGGTTGTTTCAAGACACTTCGAAGGATTTTAAAACTTACTTTATATTTCATTAAATTTATATAACCAAAGCAGAACCGCTAATCATAATGGTAGGAATGTTTTTCCTTTCTAATCAACGGGAAACTCTTCTAGATGTTATAACATCACAGTGGGGACTTCCCTGGTGGCCCAGTGGTTAAAAATCCACCTGCCAATGCAGGGCATACAGGTTCGAGCCCTGGTCCGGGAAGATCCCACATGCCGCGGAGCAACTAAACCAATGCACCACAACTACTGAGCCTGCACTCTAGAGCCCGCGAGCCACAACTACTGAGTTTGTGTGCTACAACTACTGAAGCTCACGTGCCTAGAGCCCATGCTTCACAAAAAGTGAAACCACCACAATGAGAAGCCCACGCACTGCAACAAAGAGTAGCCCCCGCTTGCCACAACTAAAGAAAGCCCGGGTACAGCAACGAAGACCCAACACAGCCAAAAATTAATTAATTAATTAAAAAAAAATGACAGTGGTGACAATCGAATATTACCTGATGATGTGAAATATCTTAAAAACTTAGTATGAAACTATAAAGACTTTCCCCACCTATGGTTTCAGTTTCAAGAGGAATTTTGAAGGGAAGATAAGTCACTTTTCACCCCATTTTCACAAATACCAGGAAACCCAATGAAGTATAATTCTTTCTCTTTTTTGCGGTACGCGGGCCTCTCACTGTTGTGGCCTCTCCCGTTGCGGAGGACAGGCTCCGGACACGCAGGCTCAGCGGCCATGGCTCATGGGCCCAGCCACTCCACGGCATGTGGGATCTTCCCAGACCGGGACACGAACCCTTGTCCCCTGTATCGGCAGGCAGACTCTCAACCACTGTGCCAGTAGGGAAGCCCTGAAGTATAATTCTTAATGAGCCAAAGTTTAAGAACCTCTGAACTAAAATGATGCTTTATTTCAAATATTACCAAGATAGCCCAGACTGATTTTTGAGTAATTATTATTGAATAATAATTTAATTATTAGTATTATTAAATATTTCCTTTTTCACTGATTTTTAGTACCACTTTATGTTCTAAGTTCTTATTAGCGCTATGATCTGTCTTGGTGCCATCTATTTTAGTCCACTGGCTTAGCTGTTCTTGTGTTAGCACCTCACTGTTGTAATCTGTAATCTGTTGTAAACATACCTTTTAGAGTATATTTAAATACCTGGCAGAAATAGCTATTCACCCTCCATTGTATTTCCTTTACGAAATTTTCTTGACAAGTCCCACTTTTTAATTTTTTCTGATGAACTCTGGGATTATTTCATTAAAAGAAAAGCTTCTTAAAAATTAAATGAGATTAACCATGAAAATTAATTTGGGAAGAATGGAGATATTTAGTCTTCTCACCTGGACACTTGAAGTTGCCCTCTGCTTGCTGATGTTCTTTTCGTTGTTGTTGTTTTTTTTTTCTTAATTATTTTTTCTCTACATATTTCATTTTGGATAGATTCTGTCAGTATGCCTTCAAGATTAATTTTTTTCTCAATTCCTCATGTTCTATTAATTCCATCCAGTATATTTTTCTTTTTTAATCTACTTTTAAATGTGATAAAATACACATAACAAATTTTACTATCTTAGCCATTTTAAGTGTACAGTTCAGTAGTGTTAAGTGTATTCACATTGTTGTATAACTAATCTCCAGAAACTTTTATATCTTGCAGAACTAAAACTCTATATTTATTAAACAACAGCTCTCTACTTCCCCCTCCCCCCAGCCCTTGACAACCACCCTTCTACGTTCTGTCCCTATAAATTTGAGTACTGCAGATACCTCATACAAGTGAAATCCTACAGTATTTGTCTTTTTATGACTGGCTTATTTCATTTACCATAGTATCCTCAAGGTTCATTCATGTAGCATGTATCAGAATTTCCTTCCTTTTTTAAGGCTGATTAATATTCCATTTATGTGTATACCACATTTTGTTTATCCATTCATCCATTGTTGGACAGTTGTGTTGTTTCCACCTTTGACTATTGTGAATAATGCTGCTCTGAACATAGGTGTACAAAACTCTCTTTGAGACCCTGCTTTCTATTCTTTGAGTTATATACCTAGAAGTGGAATTGCTGCATTGTATGGTAATTCTATTTCTAATTTTTTGAAGAACTACTGTACTGTTTTGCATAGTGGCTGTACCATTTTATATTCTCACCAACAATGTGTGAGAGTTCCAGTTTCTCTTTATCCTCACCAGCACTGATTCTTTCCTTCCCTTTAAAAAAAAATTGATAGTAGCCATTCTAATGGATGTGAAGTGATACCTCATTGTGGTTTTGATTTGCATTTCCCTTGTATTTAGTGATGTTGAGCATCTTTTCATGTGTTCGCAGGCCATTTGTGTACCTTCTTTGGAGAAATATCTACTTGAGTCCTTCATCCATTTTCTTTTCTTTTCTTTTTTTTTTAACATCTTTATTGGAGTATAATTGCTTTACAATGGTGTGTTAGTTTCTGCTTTATAACAAAGTGAATCAGTTATACATAAACATATGTCCCCATATCTCTTCCTTCTTACGTCTCCCTCCCTCCCACCCTCCCTATCCCACCCCTCTAGGTGGTCACAAAGTACCGAGCTGATCTCCCTGTGCTATGTGGCTGCTTCCCCTAGCTATCTATTTTACGTTTGGTAGTGTATATATGTCCATGCCACTCTCTCACTTTGTCCCAGCTTACCCTTACCCCTCCCCGTATCCTCAAGTCCTTTCTCTAGTAGGTCTGTGTCTTTATTCCCATCTTGCCTCTAGGTTCTTCATGACCTTTTTATTTTTCTTTTTTCTTTTTCTTCTTAGATTCCATATATATGTGTTAGCATACGCCATTTGTCTTTCTCTTTCTGACTTACTTCACTCTGTATGACAGACTCTAGGTCCATCCACCTCACTACAAATAGCTCAATTTTGTTTCTTTTTATGACTGAGTAATATTCCATTGTATATATGTGCCACATCTTCTTTATCCATTCATCCGATGATGGACACGTAGGTTGTTTCCATCTCTGGGCTATTGTAAATAGAGCTGCAATGAACATTTTGGTACATGACTCTTTTTGAATTATGGTTTTCTCAGGGTATATGCCCAGTAGTGGGATTGCTGGGTCATATGGTAGTTCAATTTGTAGTTTTTTAAGGAACCTCCATACTGTTCTCCATAGTGGCTTTACCAATTCACATTCCCACCAGCAGTGCAAGAGGGTTCCCTTTTCTCCACACCCTCTCCAGCATTTATTGTTTGTAGATTTTTTGATGATGGCCATTCTGACTGGTGTGAGATGATACCTCATTGTAGTTTTGATTTGCATTTCTCTAATGATTAATGATGTTGAGCATTCTTTCATGTGTTTGTTGTCAGTCTGTATATCTTCTTTGGAGAGATGTCTATTTAGGTCTTCTGCCCATTTTTGGATTGGGTTGTTTGTTTTTTTGTTATTGAGCTGCATGAGCTGCTTATAAATTTTGGAGATTAATCCTTTGTCAGTTGCTTCATTTTCAAATATTTTCTCCCATTCTGAGGGTTGTCTTTTGGTCTTGTTTATGGTTTCCTTTGCTGTGCAAAAGCTTTGAAGTTTCATTAGGTCCCATTTGTTTATTTTTGTTTTTATTTCCATTTCTCTAGGAGATGGGTCGAAAAGGATCTTGCTGTGATTTATGTCATAGAGTGTTCTGCCTATGTTTTCCTCTAAGAGTTTGATAGTTTCTGGCCTTACATTTAGGTCTTTAATACATTTTGAGCTTATTTTTGTGTGTGGTGTTAGAGAAGAATCAACATTGTGAAAATGACTCTACTACCCAAAGCAATCTACAGATTCAGTGCAATCCCTATCAAACTACCACTGGCATTTTTCACAGAACTAGAACAAAAAATTTCACAATTTATATGGAAACACAAAAGACCCCGAATAGCCAAAGCAATCTTGAGAACAAAAAACGGAGCTGGAGGAATCAGACTCCCTGACTTCAGACTATACTACAAAGCTACAGTAATCAAGACAGTATGGTAGTGGCACAAAAAACAGAACTATAGATCAATGGAACAGGATAGAAAGCCCAGAGATAAACCCATGCACAAATGGTCACCTTATCTTTGATAAAGGAGGCAGGAATGTACAGTGGAGAAAGGACAGCCTCTTCAATCAGTGGTGCTGGGAAAGCTGGACAGCTACATGTAAAAGAATGAGATTAGATCACTCTGTAACACCATACACAAAAATAAGCTCAAAATGGATTAAAGACCTAAATGTAAGGCCAGACACTATCAAACTCTTAGAGGGAAACATAGGCAGAACACTCTATGACATAAACTACAGTTTTATTTTTAGTTCTATTGTTTCTACTTTGTCAGAGCATATAATATATAATGCTGTTCTTCTATCCTTGTCCACAAGTTTGTTTTTGTCAGATCTATAATAATATATTCTGTGCTAACCACTTGTCCATTTCTAAAGTGTTCTCAATTATCTCTCAGTTGGAGGAATTCATTCTTTAATAGACTTCTCAGGATTCTTTGGATTTTTGCCCGTATATTAAAACCATTCCTACAATTTTGATAATAGCAAATCAGTTCAACTGATATAAAATCCTTGTCTCATACTTTCCCTTCCTTGAGTTTCTAGAAAATGTTACACCACTGTATACTTGTTTTGTATGTTGCTGTTGATAAATTTAATGTTACCCTGATCTTCTTTCTTTTTTTTGTACATTTATTTACTTTATTTATTTATTTTTGGCTGCGTTGGGTCTTCATTGCTGCACGCAGGCTTTCTGTAGTTGTGGTGAGCGGGGGCTAATCTTCGTTGCACTGTGTGGGCTTCTCATTGCGGTGGCTTCTTTTGTTGCGGAACACGGGCTCTAGGTGCCTGGGCTTCAGTAGTTGTGGCATGTGGGCTCAGTAGTTGTGGCTCGCAGGCTCTAGAGTGCAGGCTCAGTAGTTGTGGCACACAGGCTTAGTTGCTCCCCGGCATGTGGGATCTTCCCAGACCAGGTTTCTGGAGGTCTGAAAGATTTTTATTATCACTATTATTATTTAAAATCTAAGACTTTTTTACTAGATATGTCTCAAAAGTGACCAAACTGGGTCAGGTTCCCAGATGCACAGTAGGGTACACTCAGGCCTTTTATTTCAGAGTTTATTTTAATTATAGATTTAAATTGACATTCTATTGTGTTTCTTTTTCAGGGACTCCAATTACAGATATTATTAAACCTTGTTTGCATATCTTTTGCTTCTTTCAGTTCCTTTCTGATCATTTTTACTTCTTATTTTCCCCTATTTTGAATTAATTAGCTTTTCTCTTTTCATTTTCATTCGCTATATGCTTTCATATACTTTTAGTTATATATAATGGCCCTTCATTTCTGAGATTTTGTTTTTTCTTTCAGTTTCTTCCCCTAGTTTGGTGTCTGAGTTTTTAAATGTTTAATTCATGGTAACTTTTTTTAATATCAGCATTTGTTGATTTAGTTATATTTAATTCATGTTGAAATATTATGTAAATGTTTTCTTCTGCTTTGTGACTTTTTTTCCATATGGGAGAATATTTTCATTTGTCAAAATTTTGAATTCTCATTTGCTACTTTTAAAAATTTCTATGGTAAATTTGTTTAGATGCTGAGCTCTTTTTGTCGTGTTTATGTATGTTAGCTTTTCCTGGACTCACAATAGCAGGTAATCTGCGGGGGCGGGATTTGGATAGTTTAATTTATTTCTTAGTTCAAGAGCCCCTTCTTATGTTGCTGCAGTGAAGTACAGTTTCTTTAGTAAATGCTGCCACTTTCTTTCTGGTCCACGTTCTTATGATTCTATGATAGATACTATGTCATTATGGGAGGACCATGATCTTTTGCCTCTGCCTCCTTTCCCTTTACCATCCATCTTCCAGAAGACACCTGTTCTTCAACTGCCTCTCTCAGAATTGGCACCTGCCCGGGACTGCCACTCTGGTCCTGCACATTTTCCAAGCCACTTCCTTATGACTCCCCGGTAGCCAGTCATCCAGTCCACCAGGTACCAGATCTTTGGTCACTCAGGGTGGGGCCCTCTTTCTGGGTTTATTTAATCAGGTATCATCTAAGTCCCTTCCCCTCTTGTACCCTGCACCCTTTTTGGCATGATCCCAGCCTGACTCTTCCCTAGGGTGGGCACTGGCACTGACCCTTCAGGTCTTAGATGGTTATTTCCTCATGTCCATCCAGGTTTAAATATGTTCTCTCTCGTGCTTATGTTGTAGGCTTGGGTGTTGGGTGACTTTACTTTCTTTCCTTTTCAGTACATTTTTTAAGGGAAGCGGGTGGAGAGATTCAAATGTAGATGGCCACCATTATTCTATGGAAATCTGGAAATTCACATGTTCTTCAGCTTTTGCTCCAGTGTAAGAAAAACAGCACTAGAAACTGGAGATGGAGCATTATAAAAATGGCTTATGAAATAAAGATGGTATGGAACACCAACCAGTAGCCCTGCATTCAAAGTCTATTTGTGTAGTCACTGCAGTCAAGTAGATATACATATATATATATTTTTTTAAGTTAAAGCAAAATGTTTCCTACTGTATAGCACAGGGAATTATACACAATATTTTGTAATAACCTGAACTGGAATATATATATATGACTGAATCACTGTGCTGTATACCTGAAACTAACATGATATTGTAAATCAACTATACTTCAATTTAAAAATAAGGGAAAAAACTGTTTAAGGAATGATGTTATTTTTTTGATTCCCTACTTTACCCTTGTTGACAAAAGAGCTTCTACACTATGTCCATAGTTATGTAGTGCTCTGAGGGTTGTTTCAGACATTTTCTGCCTGGCTGCATCACATTCTCGAATGTGACACATCTGTCTAGTTTCTTCTGTTTCCTCCCAGGTTGGTCTGGTGTTTGTTGTCTGGAGGGACATAGAGAAGGAAGAAACTGGCAGTGAGAGAGGAAAGGCGTGATGGGCTACCTCTGGAAGATAGCTAAGAGGAGATCACTGCCCACTTTTGGTTTAGTGCGGCTCCTGAGTTCTATAGCTAGAGGTGGACAAAGTGAATCCATCTTTTTCGATTTTCTTTCGGACTGAGTTTTGATTCTTATGTTAGAATCCAAGAATATGTAGTTAATCTCTTCAGCATTGACATTAGTGAAAATCCCCTCAAGGCTTTGGCATCTAGTCTTCTCTTTAGTTTCCAACACTGTTGCCAGTTTTCATCTTTTTGTAATTCTTCACAGATATTATAATGGAAATTGGAAAAAAGGCACATTAGGTTCTGCTGATTTGCCCTGATACTAACCCAGAAGTTCTACCAATTATTTTTCAGTAATGAATAGGAAAAGATTGTAATAAGGGCATGATTCAGTTATTAATAATATTACATATTTCTCAAGCAGCCTACTTTAAACATTTAATGATTCCTTAATAAAAATGTACATGAAAAATTTCTCTCCTCATATAAAACTCTTACATCAGATCAATTTATGTTACGTATTTCCTCACCAAATTTAGTCAAAAGTTTATAATTTCCATGGCTAAACACTTTATTCATGGTAATGTTTGCATGTTAAAATGGCTTTTGCAGGAGCATGGAATTCACACAAACCCAATGTCACCTTCACCGACATAACAAAGAAAATAAGTCCTGTGGGGAATTTCACTAGTGTAATGGTTGAAAATGTGAAGTCTGTGGTTAGATTTGGTTCAAATCCTGCCTCTTCCCTTTATTACTTGTATGATCTTGGGAAAGTTACTTTACAACTCTTGAGTATCAGTTTCCTCATGCGTAGAGTGTAACATTAGTGTTGCCCACCTCATAGGCACTTGTGTGAAGATGTACTGAAAGAATATGTATGAGACACTTAGCACAGTGCCTGGAACATAGTAGCAACTCAGTAGCATGAGGGGGAGATGATAAGGATGATGATGATGATGCTTACAAAAGGTAAACAGGGTGGATGTTACTCTGTGGGTGTTTCTTGAATGTTTTAGTCAGTAACTTTTTTTTTTTCAAAATTTCATCTCAGGAAATATTGCCATGGCTACTTCTGTTTCTAAAAATTTGATACTGCCTTCCAGGGTGTGTCTTTTTTTTATGACAGATGGTCAGCAGCTAGTGGTAAAAGAAGTGCAGAGTATCATAGTACTTCATTTATTTATGGGAAACGTTTTACTGCCCCACCCTTCAACTAGTTGGAAAATGAAAGTCAAAAACTGGAAACTCTATTTATAAATGGACAGTGCTGTGATCTCAGTGTCTGAAACTGTAGACTTTTAGAAAATATTTGTAGCATATTGGAAACTAGTTACTGATCAGTGCATCCTTGCCCCCTTTTTTTAAAAAAAACTAACCCAGAAAACGTGAAATTTGGGTAAATTAAAATTGAATACTGAAATGGCATCAGAGACAATTAACTATGTATCATTTTATGTAAGTCTTTAAGAGAAGAGGATGGAGGAAAATGATTAACTCTTTTGTTAATAGAGGCATTTGAAGTGAATAGAGATATTTGTTAATTCAGCCTTAAAAATAAGCTGAACGGGGACTTCCCTGGTAGCGCAGTGGTTAAGAATCCGCCTGCCAATGCAGGGGACACGGGTTCAAGCCCTTGTCCAGGAAGATCCCACATGCCGTGGAGCAACCAAGCCTGTGCACCACAACTACTGAGCCTGCGCTCTAGTGCCTGTGAGCCACAACTACTGAGGCTGCATGCCGCAACTACTGAAGCCCGTGCGCCTACAGCCCATGCTCTGCAACAAAGAGAAGCCACCACGATGAGAAGCCCGCACACTGCAACCAAGAGTAGCCCCCACTCGCTGCAACTAGAGAAAACCCATGCGCAGCAACGAAGACCCAATGTAGCCAAAAATAAATAATTAAAAAAAAAAAATAAGCTGAACGAATGGAAACATCATACATTTAAAAGGTTACTGAGGCCATGTCTGCATTTGGCCAAGGAGGCAGTTTAGTGTAGTGGTTAGGAGTGGGGAATTCAGGACTTTGCCTGAGTTCCAAACCCAATTCTGTCACCTGCTCAAACAGGTTATCTTGGAAGTCACTCAACTGCTCTATGCCAAGGTGTGTCTACGTCATAATGTTGAGGATTAAGTGAGATAGTACATGCAAAACATTTGAAATGGTGTGTGGTACATAATAAATTCTCTCTAAATTCTAGCTACTATTATTCTAACTAGCTTGGCCAAAACAAACACTCTCCCCCCGCCCCTTATTACTCCAGTTTGGTTGTTATGAACGTGCATGAGACAAGCCCATTTCACTGGCTTAGAGGTAGGTCTCTGCATTAAGTGGTCAATATGAACATCTTACAGTTCTTTTTTGTTGCATAATTCTTACCACCACGGTTCTTACTGCCATGACCATTAATGTATGCCAGGGCGGGTAGTGAACATTGCAGGAAGGAAGGGTCTCTGAACAGTCCCCTAGGTGCCTACGTTAACGAAGCTGATTAGAGGGCTCTGCGTCATTCCTATCAGCCAGGAGCCCAGACTTTTGCCCTAATAAAAACACCCATTACCTTTCCATAATAAAACCAGGGCATTTCGTGAACTTGTGTGATTACTGAAAAATCATTTTCCATGAACATCATCAGTCATTATTTAGATATTGACATTTTGCAAGTGGAATCAACTGTCTAATGAAGAGAATATTGCTCATACAGCTAAACTATACCATATGCTTAATCCAAAAAATAGGGGAAATTCATAGATAACAGATTGCAATGTATCTTTTTTATGTGCAGTTCGTGAGTGGACTGTGTGACTTGGCTGTATTTGGCACTGATACTTTTCTAAAATGAGACCCTCACATGGAAGAGAATATCGTAATACATCTTGGAAATTAAAGTTATAGCTACACCAGTGTATTTCATAAGGGGAACTCTTGCCAGCAAGAGGGATGGATAGGAATATTAATGTTTCATTTTATCTACATATTATTCTTGTATCTGTATCTAGGTTATAGTCTTGTATCCGTGATTATATTCTTTCCATGTTTACAGAGTCAGGATCCGAGTTTTGCAACAAAAGGTGTTGTCTTCAAGCTATTAGCTTATTTAGCACTTAGTATATAGCCCAAGCACTTTATATACGTTTCACCATTTAATTCTCATAACAACACTGTATGTAGGTGTTTTTTATCCACCTTCTGCTAGAGAGAAAAACAAGCCTCAAGTTTCTATAACCTTGTGGAGTTGAGATGCAGACCCTGAAAGGTTATGCTCTTAAAGATAGCGCAGGGCCGCATGTGAGAGAGTGAGGCCTTTGGAATTGGTGGGGAAAACGACCATAAATTGTTGAAGCAGTTGACATTGTCCACTTTCTAGTGCTTCAGTTGTGTAGAAAGGAAACTTTGGAACAGTATGATATACAAAAGAATCATGAAATGCCACAATAATTGTAGCATTACCTGTAAATACATAGATACATATAGAAGATAAAAGCACACTATAATATAGCAATAATCAATCCCGTGAACATTGTATGAGCTTCATGAGGCCACTATTCTACAAGATTGTGATGATCACAAAGTTGATATTGCTGAAAAGTGTTATGAATATAGAAAACACACTTTTTTTCCCTCTAGCTCACTTTGGTACACACACCTTTGAGGAAGAAATTGGATCACCTGCTAAAAGTTCGTGTTCAAGGTACTTATACAGGGACATATAAAGAAAGTGAATGTAGGAAGTTGTCAATAGATTTCTTAAGGTATTTTCTGGCGCACTGACTTCCTTTCAAGAGGGAGTCATTATCGTTGTATGTGGACTCATTACATAAGCACCGGAAAAGCTTAGCACCCATCTTTTGCTCTACAGAAAAAAAAATCAAGAATTTAGAACATACAATCAAATATGGTGACCTTCTATAACAAGGCTTGAAATTAGCAATCCTCATCCCACGCAGTGTGTTAGAATCAGCTGCATTTGTGTGTGTGTATGTTTGTTATTGAAGTACAGTTGCTGTACAGTATTATATAAGTTACAAGTGTATACTATAGTGATTCACGATTTTTAAAGGTTATACTCCATTTATGGTCATTATAAAATATTGGCTATATATTGTTGTACAATATATCCTTATAGCGTATTTTATACATAATAGTTTGTACCTCTTAATCCCCTACCCCTATATTGCCCCTCCCCGCTTCCCTCTCCCCGCTGGTAGCTGCTAATTTGTTCTCTGTATCTGTCAGTCCACTCCTTTTTTGTTATATTCACTAGTTTGTTGTGTTTTTTTTATTTTTTAATTGAAGTATAATTGATTTACAATGTTGTGTTAGTTTCTGGTGTATGTACAGCAAAGTGATTCAGTTATATATCTATCTATAGATAGATAGATAGATTTTCTTTTTTAGATTATTTTCCATTATAGGTTATTACAAGATATTGCATGTAGTTCCCTGTGCTATACAGTAGGACCTTATTATTTATCTATTTTCTATATAGTAGTTTGTATCTGATAATCCGAAACTCCTAATGGATCCTTTCCTACATATTTCCCCTTTGGTAACCATAAATTTGTTTTCTACAAATGTCTGTGAGCCTGTTTCTGTTTTGTATATAGATTCATTGATATAATTTTTTAGATTCCACAAATAAGTGATATGAGATATTTGTCTTTCTCTGTCTTACTTCACTTAGTATGATAATCTCTAGGTCCATCCATGTTGCTGCAAATGGCATTATCTTTTTTATGGCTGAGTAATATTCTATTGTGAAATATATATATATATATATATATATATATGTGCATATATGCCACATTATATAAATATGATATGTATACTACATCTTCTTTACCCATTCATCCATCAGTGGACATTTAGGTTGCTTCCATGTCTTGGCTATTGTAAATAGTGCTGCTATGAACATTGGACTGCTATCTTTTCGAATCAGAGTTTTCATCTTTTCAGTATATATGCCCAAGAGTGGGATTGCTGGATCATATGGCAACTCTGTTTTTAGTTTTGTAAGGAACCTCCTTACTGTTTTCCATAGTGGCTGCACCAATTTACATTCTAACCAACAGTGTAGGAGGGTTCCCTTTTCTCCACACCCTCTCCAGTATTTATTATTTGAGACTTTTTAATGATGGCCATTCTGACCAGTGTGATGTGATGCCTCATTGCCGTTTTGATGTGTATTTCTCTGATAACTAGCAAAGTTGAGCATCTTCAATATGCCTGTCAGCCATTTGTATGTCTTCTGTGGAGAAATGTCTATTTAGGTCTTGTGCCATTTTTTGATTGGGTTGTTTGGTTTTTTGTTATTGAATTATATATTGAGTTTGTATATTTTGGAAATTAAGCCCTTGTTGGTTGCATCATTTGCAAATAGTTTCTCCCATAATGTAGGTTGTCTTTTCATTTTGCTGATGGTTTCCTTTGCTGTGCAAATGCTTATAAGTTTGATTAAGTCCCGTTTGTTTCTTTTTGTGTTTATTTTTATTGCCTTGGGAGATTGACCTAAGAAAACATTGGTACTATTTATGTCAGAAAATGTTTTGCCTATATTCTCTTCTAGGAGTTTTATGGTGTCATGTCTTATATTTAAACCTTTAAGCCATTTTGAGTTTATTTTTGTCTGTGATGTGAGGGAGTGTTCTAACTTCATTGATTTACATGCAGCCGTCCAGCTTTCCCAACACCGCTTGCTGAAGTGTTGCATTTTTTAAGATTCCATATAGAAGTGATATCATACAGTGTTTGTCTTTCTCTGTCTGACTCTTTTCACTTAGCATAATACCCTCCAAGTCCATCCATGTTGTTGCAAATGGCAAAATGTCATTCTTTTTTAGGGCTGAATAGTATTCCATTACATATATACACACCACATCTTCTTTATCCATTCATCTGTTCGTGGTTACTTGCTGCTGTCAACATTGGGTGTATGTATCTTTTTGAATTAGTATTTTTTTGTATATATATCCAGGAATGGAATTGCTGGGTCGTATGGTACTTCTATTTTTAGTTTTTTGAGAAACCTCCATACTGTTTTCCACAGTGGCTGCACCAATTTACATTCCCACCAAAAGTGTATGAGGGTTCCCTTTTCTTCACATCCTCACCAACATTCGTTATTTGTGTTCTTTTCGATGATAGCCATTCTGACAGGTGTGAAGTGTTATCTCATTGTGGTTTTGATTTGCATTTCCTTGATGATTAGTGATGTTGAGTATCTTTTAATGTGCTTGTTGGCCATCTGCATTTCCTCTTTGGACAAATGTCTATTCAGTTCTTCTGCCCATTTTTAAATCCGGAGAATCAGCTGCATTTTTTTTTAATTTATTTTTATTTATTGTTTTTGGCTACATTGGGTCTTCGTTGCTGTGCGCAGGCTTCCCATTGCGGTGGCTTCTCTTGTTGCGGAGCCTGGGCTCTAGGCGCACGGGCTTCAGTAGTTGTGGCTTGAGGGCTCTAGAGCACAGACTCAGTAGTTATGGCACACGGGCTTAGGTGCTCCAAGGCATGTGGGATCTTCCCGGACCAGGGCTCGAACCCGTGTCCCCTGCATCGGCAGGCCGACTCCCAACCACTGCGCCACCAGGGAAGCCCTCAGCTGCATTTTTGACAAGGATGCCAAGATAGTTCAATTGGGAAGAAGAATCTTTTCAGTAAATGTTACTGAGATAACTAGATATTCACATGCAAAAGAATGCAATTGGATTCCTGCCTCACAGAATACACAAAAATTAACTTAAAATGGATCATAGACGTAAATGTAAGAGCTAAAAGCATAGCAATCTTAGAAGAAAGCATAAGGGTAAATCTCTATGACTTTGCATTAGGCAGGTATTTCTTAGATAAAATACCAAAAGCAGCAAAAGAAAAAATAGTTAAGCTGTACTAAACCAAAATTTTAAACTTTTTTTCTGCAATTGATACTATTAAGAAAGCAAAACACAACCCACAGAATCAGAGAAAATATTAACAAATCATGTATCTGATACAGGATTTGCATGCAGAATATATTAAGAATTCTTGCAACTCAATCATAAAAAGACAAATAGCCCACTTTTAAAATGAGCAAAGGATCTGAATAGACATTCCTCCAAAGAAGTTATACACATGGTCAATATGCACATGAAAAGGAAAATGTAAATCAAAACCACAATGAGATACCACTTTGTATCAGCTAGGATGGCTATAATAAAAAAGATAGACATCCGTAAGGGTCACTAATAAGAGGATGTGGGGAAATGGGAATACTCATACATAGCTGGTTGGAGTGTAAAATTAGCAGGTCCTTAAAAGTTTAAATATAAAGTTACCATAATCATATGGTAACTCCTAGGTATATACCCAAGAGAAATGAAAACAAATGTCCATATAAAAACATATATAAATATTCATAATAGCCAAAAACTGTAGAAACAACTCAAATGTCCATCAAATGAGTAGATAAAGAAAATGTGATACATCCATACAATAACATATTATTCAGCCATATAAAGGAATTAAGTATTGATACATGCTATAAAATAGATACACCTTGAAAACATTATGAATTGTATAGTTTGTAAGTTATATTTCAGTGAAGCTAATTTGACAAAAATCAGCTTTGGTACTTTTATAAATCTTTATGCCTAGGCTGAACGTAGATCAATGAGATCACTCTCTTATGGTGGAACTCAAGCATCAGTATTTTTTTTTTTTTTTTTTTTGTGGTACGCGGGCCTCTCACTGTTGTGACGTCTCCCGTTGCGGAGCACAGGCTCCGGACGCGCAGGCTCAGCGGCCATGGCTCACGGGCCTAGCCACTCCGCAGCACGTGGGATCTTCCCAGACCGGGGCACGAACCCGTGTCCCTTGCATCGGCAGGCGGACTCTCAACCACTGCGCCACCAGGGAAGTCCAGCATCAGTATTTTTTAAAGCTCCCCAGGTGATGGCATTGTGTAGCCAAGGTTGAGAATCATTGCTCTAAAATTAGCTCTAATCTAAATGAGTTTCTGATTTAGGAAACTCCAGAAGAGTTCAGATCCGAGGTAAGAAGACTCTAGATTTCCCCATCTTGCTACTCAAAGTGTGGTCTTCAGACCAGCAACATCAGTATCACTTGGGAACCTGTTAAAGATGTAGATTCCTGGGCCCCCCTCACCCTCCGGGCTCTGTAAATCAGAATCCACGGTTTAATGAGATCCCCAAGTGATCTATATTTTGAGAAGCACTGCTCCAGATCAGTGGTTCTCAATCTTGGCTGAATGTTGAAATCATCTGGGAGTTCAAAAAAAATATTGATGCCTGGGTTCCACCCCCAGTGATGCTTCTGGTGTGAGGTACAGCATCTGTATTTTAGAAGTTCCTCAGGTGATTCTAATGTGAGACAAAGAGAGAATAACTGATGTAAACATACTGTTTGGGGGACATTTAATGGTGAAAAGAAGAAAAGATAGTTAAAAATAAAATTTATGGGCTTCCCTGGTGGCGCAGTGGTTGAGAGTCCACCTGCCAATGCAGGGGACACAGGTTCGTGCCCCGGTCCAGGAAGATCCCACATGCCGCAGAGCAGCTGGGCCCGTGAGCCATAGCCGCTGAGCCTGCGCATCCGGAGCCTGTGCTCCACAACGGGAGAGGCCACAACAGTGAGAGGCCCGTGTACCGCAAAAATAAATAAATAAATAAAATAAAATAAAATGTATTTATTTAGTTTTTGACATAAAGGTAGAGGAACATGCATAAGCAAGTGGAAATTATTGATGACAAAAATTTGCAGAGGTGTGGGGAAGGAATGGGAGTACAGCAACAGTAGGGAAGGTTTGCCCTAAAAAGATACAAGAAAAGAAAAAAAATGATCAAGCATTTTCCCCTCCAGGTACAGAAGTGTGATCTTTTATATGATTATTAGAGACTACTCAAATTTAAGTAGCCAATGGTTTGTGAGTTCTTTTTTTTTTTTTAAGGACATTTTATTTATTTGTTTGTTTATTTATGGCTGTGTAGGGTCTTCATTGCTGCACACGGGCTTTCTCTAGCTGTGGCGAGCGGGAGCTAATCTTTGTTGCAGTGCACAGACTTCTCATTGCGGTGGCTTCTCTTGTGGAGCACGGGCAGGCAGGCTTCAGTAGTTGCAGCACATGTGCTCAGTAGTTGAGCATGCAGGCTCAGTAGTTGTGGCACACAGGCTTAGTTGCTTCGCTTCATGTGGGATCTTCCCGGACCAGGGCTCGAACCCATGTCCCCTGCATTGACAGGCAGATTCTCAACCACTGTGCCACCAGGGAAGCCCCTGTGAGTTCTTAAGGGAAGACTGTTTTTAAACTGCACTGGAAAATATGTGGCTACTTACTGAACTTACCTTTCTTTTAATATATATATATAAAAAGAGTGTTTATTAATCCAGTGGTAGATATTCCTTCCCAATAACCAGGGTACCAGTGTCCCAGTATCGGTGTCCAGTTTCTCAATTCTGGGGATATTGAATTCCTACAGATGGTGGGAGCTGAGCTGAGTCGGAGGTGTTCTTCCTGGGTGTATCATTTGGACCTGAAGGATTCCCCTCACCAACAATGGGCCTCACCTTGTAATGACCAGTGCCTCTCTACCCGTAACTGGTCTTTGCAGAATCACTTTAAATACTCTAAAGTATTCCCTAGGCAAAGTTATGAAGCTTTGCAGAGCGGGTCTTTGCGATCTCTCATTTCATCCCGCACCCTCCCCATCCCTCCCACCAGCCTTATTCTGCACATGTTCTTCTCCAGGTGACTTGGGTCCACTTCTCTGTTCCAGCATCACTATACTATGCCCTTGTCTCCACTGAAATTCGCCACGTGGAGTTGATATGTGTAGTGGGTGTGCGCGTTTAAGTGCTTTAGTGAGTCTCTGCTAACTTGGTGCGTAACTATTAAAGGAAACCCACAGTCTCTTCTCCCTTCTTTCCTTCTCCCTCTTCTTCTTCCTCCTCATTTCCCTTTTCTCCCTCCCTCCTTTCTCCCTAACATCTCCCTCTCTTTCCTCTTATTCCCTCCATCTCAGGCACTGAGGCTCTGAACCCTTTACCAAAATGAAAAGAAGTGACTTAAGTGGTGAGACATGAGAACTCAGTGACCCTAAAACCATTACTGTTTTTGCTCAAGGCAAGCCTGACCTTAAACATACAGGGAAATTTCTACACTCCTGAGAGGGAAATTACATGATCAGTTATTATCAGTATGAGATAGCACATACGTGGGGTAGCATGCAATTAAATTCCAAAAATCAACTAATGCATTTAAATACTGCAGAACTACCTTGTAGTTCTGGATAGTTTTCCTGTCTTTAAACTCCCAAACTCTGTAAAATATCTGAGTTTTCTCTTTGTTATACTTTTTAATGTCTTTATGGAAGCATAGAAATTTTCACAAGTTCTGTACTTTAAAAAAGCTTAAAAATTTCCTGATTACAGTAATAATGCATGCTAGTTGTATAAAGCACTGTAGAAAATAAAAGTCTTTGTAGTTCACCCCACCCATCCCCCTATCCCAGCTAACAGTTTGGTGTATATTTTTCCATATTTCCATTATTACCATCTTCCCTTCCCATGTATGTATGCCTCTTTTTAAAAAAATTCACCTGGAAATATTTCTAAAATCCATCACTTTCCAAAGGACTAGTTCCAGGGAATTGGTACATGACCTTGTCTAGGGATTTTAATAACTTTTAACATTTTGATGGGGAGTAACCCAAGATTTATGATACTTTATTCAGTTCCCTTAAATGTACATTTGGTTTTCTTGATTTATTTAATAACTTGGAGTCCCTAGGGTGTTTGGTTATTGTTTTAATCACTTGTCTTCTGTTATATTTCCTTGGCATATATCTCCAACCACATCCTTGTCAAAACATTCTGATTCGTACATTTTAAAAAGTAGCATCACAGCATACTTAGGAAGGTTGGTTGGCTTTTGTTCTTTTCATCATGCTTTGTATCATGATGATTCTGCCTGTGATGATTTTTCCCAGCAAATAATTCATCCCTGGGATTACTCACAACGCTTTAGTGTTCAAAATTCATCTCATCTGATTAAGTTCCCTTATTTTGCAATATCTGTGGCTCTTCTGAATAATGAAAAAATGAAATAAATGAATAATATACAGATAAACTTCCTTTAAAAGTTATTAGAAAAATATGTTTTATTTAACCGTGCCTAATACTTTGGGGGTATTCCAGTGAGCTCTGCTTTTAAAGATGAGAAATTTTGGGGTTCCTCCTTCTTTCTTGCCTTTTTTTGGATTGAATGAATTTTGTTTTGTTCTTCCGTGGTCCAGAAAAGTCCTATCTTTGTTTTTAAGTTACCTTAAAATTTTAACATGCAAATTTTACTTAGCTAAATCTAAATTTAATGAACAGCCTTACCCTCTTCCAAACAATACAGACTTTAAAATGCTTTCATTCTGATTTCCCCTCCTGACTTACTTGCTATTTTTATCATCCAGATTTTAGCTCTGTTTGCTTGTTTTTAACCCCACAAATTAGACACCATCATCATCATTCTGTTAAGATTTTCTCACATTCACCATTTTCTTTGCTCATCATCCCTACTTGCATTCAGAGCTTCCAGGATCAAACCCTAGTTCCTGTCATTTTGGACCGGTTGACAGTCTCATGGTATACAGGTAGTTAGTTAAATGCCTCAGGAAGAAAATGAGGAATCCAGGGAAATATTGCCCCCCCCACCCGCATAGTGCTGCCCCCAGGCCTAGAGGCATCCCTGCATATTTCCCTCTCACTGTCTAGTTAGTGGGTTTTATGGAATAGAGAGGAAAAAGGAAATCTTTTAGAATTCTAAAGTTAAACATATTCACTTTAAAGGACTGTCACTTATTCTGAGATTGTATTCATCCTACCTTTTGTTGCTATTAAAATTACCTTTATTTTATGGTAATGGTAGTTGAAAGTTTTTTGGTTTTGTTTTTAATTCATGAATTTTGTTTTTAACATTTCCTTACTTGGCAAATACAACGCTGCCAATCACAATCCAGAGTTTTTGAAAATTTATGGGTCCTTGAAATCCCAAGCCACTGCCGTAGACAACTAGCTGTGCGTTTGGGGTGTGGACATTGAACCACCCGAAAACATGTCCTCTTATTTTCAGGGGCCTTATTGGTTATTCCTATGTGGACAAATCCTATGGTGTTAACGGTACTTTGCAACCTTTTATTGGATTATCAAGTGATCCAACGACTGAAATGATATCTAACAACTTCTTCCATAAGGCTGAGTCTATACTAGCAAAATGACATGGGTGCCTCATGCACACCCGGCATACATCTCGTGGTGTTCATGCTCCCAATTTTTAAAAAACACCCACTACCCATTGTTCGACCAGTAACTTACTATGGGCCTTTCTCATTTGTAACATGAGGGCATTGGACTAACTGATCTCCAAGTTCTTTTCAACAGTAATGTAGGTTGTGATTGTATTTGCGCATACAATTTTTTAAAATCTTAAAGAAGTATAACTATCTCACATGTAGTTTCCACGTTGTAAATTTAGACGTGGAAGACATTCGTTTTTCTCGTGCAGGCTAATATTTAAAGGGCACGTTGCATCTGTGATATGGGCGCTGCCATCTCGGCAGATGCTCTTTCTTCATTTCCCTGTGAGTGTTCAGCATGACGTCTACACTGGATGACTTGAGTTCTCATTTCACGGCTGTAACGAACGGTCATGTTTAAGTACAGCCAGATCATTTATTGCAAAGGGTCACAGGACTCATCTTTTAATTGTCACGTGCTTGACCTTAAAGCTGTTATGTAAACATTCAGTCATTGTGACAATATAGACCAGGGATGACTACTTGAAGATGCGCGGCCACACGTTTTGGAGGCCTCTGAATTCGTGACCAAGTTGTTAACTGGCAGGTTTGTTATTTCCTGTAAATATGAGGAAAGGAAGTATTAAAATCATTGATACCCATTTGAGAGAGGAAATTAACATTTTCTGAAAAATTCTTTTCTAGTGAAGGAAGCCCGTCCCCCAGAATGGAGCTGCTGCACAATATCGATCCAGACTTTGTAGACGTCTCACCGTGTGAGTACCTTGTTTATTGCTACTAATTTAAATACTGTTGGCTCACAAAGGCAGTTTTATTACCTAGTGTCTCTCTAGCCTAATTCTCTTGCTCCACTTGAGTTTGCTATAAAGGTAAACAGTTCTCCATGGCACCTGTTGTACCAGTCTCACTGTGGCTTCGGTGCCACAAAGGGTGAGTGCTGCTGAATGGCTTATATGACCTTCTAAGCCATTTCCCTCTCCATGACTCAGTTTTCCCGTCTATGAAAGGAGAACCCATGGGATCTCTGAGCCTCCTTCTAACTGTAAAGGTCATGCTGTTGTTGCCCTGTTCTTACCTAAGAGTGTCAGAGCCTCCTTCTAGAAAACTCAAAGTCAAATGAGCCACGGCATCATCTGAGCAGGCTGGTCAGGTGCTGCCCAGACCTGCTGGGTCTCATAAACCCATGATTTCCCTGGCAAGGCTGCAATTTAGTTTGATTCTGCCTACTGCCTAAATTAACCCATAGGGAACCCTATTAATTCCTGCAGGGAAAGAGGCCATGTGGCGCTTTCACATCCCCACGGGTTGTAATAGTCCTATATAAATACGATGCTAGTGGCCCTGATGCCCCTACGTCATGAGTTTGGGCCTGGAAAACCTTAACTATTAGGCCCTTTGCCCAGGTTCCATCATAAGGCCTCATCGAGAGACTGTCTGCAGAAAACAGTGCTCTTATACTCCCTTCATTCACTTGAGTGCTCACATCTCCTCCTTTTAGACATACTGCTACCCCATCATTCAGGCTCTCCTTACTCTTTTATCCTCTCCAATCTGTGTTACAACCTGCCTTAAGATTCCCCCTTCTGGAGAATGACCCCCAGTAATTCTGAGTGTGTCTTCGGGCATCTGAGGTCCAGCTCACCTCGCCAGCCTCACTCCAGGCCCTCCTTGCCGTCTTCTTGCCCTACGAGCCACTTGCCATTTCCAAGCATGCAGATCGTCATACTTAGGTCTTGAACATACTTTCCCCTATGCCTGAAACACCTCCACAATTTTTCCTCATCCCTTAAAACTCAGCGCAAATGTCCCACCTCTGTGAATGCTTTCCAGAAGCCCTGGAAGAAGCAGTACTCCTTCCTCTGTGCACCCCTTCGTACGTATCTCTGTATAGTGTTCACCAAATTCTCCTGTATGTGCCTGCATTTCCCACTAAGCCGAGAGCTCCGGATATCAGGGTCTATGTCATATTTATCTTTACATCCTCATAAGTTAACACAAACACCTGGCACTTGGTAGGTACTCAGTGACTGAATGGACAGTTGGAGGAGAGTTGAAATGGAATAAAGACTACCTAGAATCACTAGACCTGGAAAGGAAAGTGCCCTGAGATAGGTAGGAATGGCTGCAGGATGGAGAAATTTCTATTTTTCTTGGAGTAAACAGACGTCAGTGAGAGAGGCAAGGGTAGTAATATGTCCGATATGGTAGCCACGAGCCCTGTGTGACTACTTTGCACTTGAAGTATGGCTAATTGTGGATCAAGATGTGCTCTGAGTATGCGCACATCCGATTTTGAAGACTGAGTATGAAAAATATAAAACATATATACATTTATTACTTGTTGAAGTGGCGATACTTTGCATATATTGAGTTTAAATATATTGATCCCAATTTCATCTGTTTCCTTTTCCTTTTTTAATGTGCTTCATAGAAAATTGAAAATCACATGTGTAATTTGCATTGCATGTCTATTGGTCTAGAAGAATTGTTCTAGAAAATGCTTGGAAATGATTTGATCAGCTGTGTGAGAGGATCACAGACCTATGATTAGTTACTGTGGAGCTACGTCAATCGTTTAAACTTTTCTCTGCCCCAGCACACCTAGGGATATGATACATTCCAGTCTGTAACCGGCTCACTGCAGAAGTGATTGCTAACCAGGAGCCAGTCATATCAGAATCCCTCAGGGTGGCCAGAAGGGAGGCAGGAACGGTTTTTACAGCTTCTGAGTAATTTAATGCACTGCAAAGCCCTGCATAACCTCCAGGGATGTGCTGAATATGCTTGCCCACATTACAGTGGTTTTAAGCTGTCCTCATCCAGTAAGTTCCATCTACAAGTGAAAAGCCTTAAGCCCCCTTCACTCACTAAGCTGCGTTTTGTCATGGCATCAGAAATGGGAGCTGGAGAACTATACACCCATAGTGACCATAGTGCCGCTTGCCGCGGGCTTCTTAGCATAACCTGCTGTGATTTTTGCGTCCCCTCAAGTGCCTCTAGCAAAGTAATAGCACAGGCAGAAAGTTTCACCAGTGTAAGCATTGGAGCATGGAAATCAGAAGAGAGAACTGTCTTAGCCTTGCCCCTCATAGATTGTAAGGTCTTGAGCGAGTCCCTTCACTTTTCTTCCACTTAGTTTCCCATATGTTGATTGCTGGACTTACTGAGACCCTTTGCTGCTGTCACAAATTCAGAGACACTTTCTGGCTGCCTGCTGCTCCTTCCCGCCTCCTAGGAGTCCACTCCAGGCCTTCCTTTTGGCCTTTCCTGCCAGCCTGGGGACTCTTGCTCTAACCCTGAATGTAATGAGGGACGTTGTCAGGCCCTGACATTGACAAAGAGCCACATTCACCGTTGGTTCACAAAAACAGGGTGTCCCCTACTGTGTGTACCTGTGGGTGGCAAGGTGCCGCCTCCTCTTATATGTGGGCAATACCGGGGTTGGGGGGCGCTTTTCTGCCCTGTTTTTATATCGATTTCACACCACTGTGTGGCAGAATTAGGAAAAAGGGGAGTTATCTTTGGGGTCCTGCACTCCTGAGGATGGTGATACAAGCCCAGTTCCTTTTCTGGGCAGTTAGTTTGTGGGGGAAAAATTAAATCCAGCTACAAGAAAATATGTATTTATAGGACAGCCGAGTCTGCATGTTATATTCACAGAATATGTTTTAGGACTATAAAACATATTCTAGAGGCTGTTGTGGAATAAAATCAGAAAGCAGCCAATCTAGGGTATCAATGAAGGATTGACAATTGAGTCTGTGTTATCACAGAAGCAGTTCTTTGGTTTCTAACTCCAGCACTTCCCAGATGATGTGTACTTACTTATGGGAGAAGAGAGTAATATTCCACCTCCACCTTCCCCAAAGCCACTTCGTCACTTCCTCATCTGTGAGGTGAAGGCTGAATTAAGTGACCTCTAAGGTCCCTTCTAGCTTCAGCATTCTATGGGTTTCTGTACACACAGGACCTCAAGGGAGCAAGCTGCTTCCTCACTTTCTCCTTTTTCACCCTGCTGGAAAAGTTGCACGTGTTAATAAGCAGTGGTGTAGCCAAAGACATGGCTGTAAATAGATGAATACACGTGATAATGTTAGAAACATTATAAGCACTAGAGTGATGTGAATATTATATGATTTTGCTGTTACTACATCCTGCCCACCTTTCTGATCCCCATTCTAAAACATCACTGCATCATTCCAGTTTTTCACCTGCACTGTCTCCTTTAGCTGGTCTTGTCGGCAGTGGTGGACCAATGTCTCCTCCTGTCATGAATTAGAGGAATCGATGTTAGACTTTTCCCAGGGAAGCCCTCCCTTCCAAGTAGGACCAGATCCCTCAAAATCTGCCCTCTTGGGTTTTAACATCTATACCACCTCCCTCTTATTCTAAGAGTAGAGGGCACCCGCAGAGCCCCTTCCTACTTGTGGAGTTAGGGTTTTTTCATGGCCACATACTCTTGGTAGGTTGTGGCTTGGGTACTAATAGTAAAAATATTTCCAAAAAAGACTAGTGTACACACACGCACACATACACAAACACACCCCAGAAGTCATAGAATCTCCCATAGACCAGGAGATTCTACAATAAAGCATAAAGATGTCTCAAAGAACCATAGATCCTACCCATTGGAATGGCTACAGACAGAAAGGAAGGAATGGAGGAAGGAAGATAACGACTATTGATGGAGATGTGGAGAAACTGGAACCCTTGTGCATTGCTAGTGGGAATGTAAAATGGTATAGCTGCTATGGAAACAGTATAGCAATTCCTCAAAAAATTAAAAACAGGACTACCGTATGATCCAGCAATTCCATACCTGGATATATACTCCCAAAGAACTGAAACCAGGGACTTAAACAGCGCTATTCACAATAGCCAAAAGGTGGAAGCCACCCAAATGTCCATTGACAGAGGACTGGATAAACAAAATGTGCGACATACATACAATGGAGTATTATTATTCAGCCTTAAAAAGAAAGGAAATTCTAACCTATGCTGCAGCATGGTTAAAACTTGAGGACAGTATGGTAAATGAAATAAGCCAATCACAAAAAGACAAGTACTGCATGATTCCACTTACAGGAGGTACGGAGAATAGTCAAATTCAGAGACAAAAAGTAACATGGTAGTTTCTAGGGATTAGGTGGAGAGGGGAATGGGAGTTGCCGCTTTTTAGTGGGTATAGAGTTTCAGTTTCACAAGGTGAAAAGAGTTCTGGAGATGGATGGTGGTGACAGTAGCACAACAATGTGAATGCACTTAATACCACTGAACTATGGTGGTTAAGACGGTAAATTTCATGTTATGTATATTTTACCACAGTTTTAAATATTAACAGTAAAATGTAAAATCCAAAAAAAGCATAGAAACTCCATGAAGACAGGATCTGTACCCTTTTCATTTACTGCCGCATTCCCAGTGCATAGCACGAGGCCTACCATCATAGAAGTCCTCAATAAATATTTAACGGTGAACAGATCAACAGGTTAAAGTCTCTGTTTTATTGTCTCTTAGACTTGAACCTAAAAGTGCCTCCAGATGGCAATTCACACTCTCCTCTTAAACCCTGAGCTCCCGTCCTACCTTTGGTGCCTAAAAAAAAAAAAATAACACTCACAAGCTACTTTTTATTTTAATTAACATATCACATACAGATATTTGAAACGACTTATTCAGCATATAAATGCCCACCCTCACCCTTCCCCTAATTGAAAATATCAGATGATGTGGCATTTTCCCTGCCCTCCTCATTCCTTTCCCCAAGACCTCCTTGATGGACAAATACATATTGACAAAGCCCCTGCCCCAGTCTCAGCTCAGCCTGACTTCCCCTCTGAGTTGAGGGCGCTGCTTCTTCTTCCTGTTCTTTGTGCTCTGTTCCCATCCCTGCCTTCCTGGAAGGCTCCCTTTCATTGTTGCATTGGTCACGGGCTCTCTCAGTGCACCCAAATCTGGCTCTACTTTTATCTCCCCTGCCACCGGCTCCCATGGCCAGTGTCACACATGTGGGCTGTAATTGCTTTCCTGTGTGCTTTGAGGAAACTTTTTATTCATCTTCAGAGGCTTTGTTCTCAGGTGACCTTGCATGGACATGTTCTCACATAGTATCTTTTTCTTCCCTCCTTCCTTTCTAAGATCCTAAGATTTATTCTCCCCCTGTGGACACCCCCCCCCCCGCCCCCCGCATTTCTTTAAAGTGTTTCTTTCTAGCAGGCTGACCTGACTCAGTGTCTTTCTTCAGCAGTACAGAGTGGGCTGTGGAGGAAACCTGGGCAGGAGCCTGAGGAAAGGGGACGGTACCGTTTAAGCTGATGTAATGGGAAAGGCTGAAAACATCCAACGTGGTGGGGAGCAGCTGTGATCCCAGATTAGGCTCCGAGGTCCTACAGTTGTGAATTCCACTCACCCTGGTTCTGAGGCACTCCAGCTCCAAGCTCTGTGGCTCCCATCGGTTCTAGTCAGCCTACCTCAAACCAGGAGGAGAAATGATTTCAAAGGCATTAGTTTGCCTTAGAGAAAATATACTCATCCTACAGTCCCCAGGCTTGACCCAGGTTCTGAGGTAAAGATGCTACCACCTCCACCTGTGAACACAACTCACCTTGGAAGTCAGACGTGGCATTCTGTGAATCGTCAGAATTCTCACGTCTGTCCAATTATGTAACGTGTACGTAGATAACCCTACACACGTGCACACATAGAAAGCACGTAGACTCTGCTGGCAGAAGCTTGATTAGAGATGAAGGGCCCTGACAGATGTTAGCATTTTCCACACCAAAGGCAAAGTCTTCAAAGTGATTCTGTACAGCATTGTTACTCTTTCATTGAAAGGGCCTCTTCTCTATAAACGTTATAATGGGATGTTATTTCTGCTCGTGATTACAGGCTGAAAGAACTGTCTTCGCTCCCTCCCCTCTCTCACGCGTGCATTTTCTGGGCTGAAATTGCCAGGTCCATACTCGAGATCCAAGAGTCGTCCAGGTTTGCATGCTTGGCGCTGCTCCATGTTTCCTCTTAAGAGCAAATTCAGATCCATTCCCTGACATTAGGTCGCCATTTCTGAGATGATTCATTCAGGAGATACCGCCTGCCCACGACGTGCTAGGTATAGTTGTACGTACTGGAAATCACGTAGGCTTTAGGTTTTGTTGGAAGAGAACACAGCCACAGCCCCTCACTTCCCTGCTTGATGGCTGTCAGTGGTTGCCAACTGCCTACAGCCACAGGCAGACTCCTTAGCCTGCCTCTTACAACCTCTGTCTTTCCGCCGAAGCAACCCCTCAGCACCATTGCAATGCCGTCCGCCATCTTCCTTTGCTACTCTGACCCTTCTCGGGGGCCCAGGTCACATCCCTACTGCTCCATGAAGCCCTGCCTGATCCCTCCAAACTAGAGTCCCTTGAGCTTCTCCGGAGCTTCCTGAGACACTGAGCTCTCGCTTCTTCATACTGTAGTTATTTATATTCATGGAGGGCAAGGTTTCATCAGTATAGCTCTCTCGATGCCTTATGTATAGGAGATTTAGACATACTGAAAGAATGAGTGCTAATAAGCTAGTCATTTAAATTCGTTATCATCCACTCATTTAATTAGAATAACTCTAGCAAGGGCTTCCCTGGTGGCGCAGTGGTTGAGAGTCCGCCTGCCGATGCAGGGGACACTGGTTCGTGCCCCGGTCCGGGAGGATCCCGCATACCGCGGAGCGGCTGGGCCCGTGAGCCATGGCCGCTGAGCCTGCGCGTCTGGAGCCTGTGCTCTGCAACGGGAGAGGCCACAGCAGTGAGAGGCCCGCCTACCGCAAAAAAAAAAAAAAGAACAATAACCTTATACATTATTTTCAAAGCATGTTCATTTCTTTCTGGGCATATTTGAGAAGTCGCAACACAGGACAACTTTCTGTCTTTCAGCCTGAAATGAGTTGTTGAGCAGACTTTTAGAAGTTAGATGGGATGCATGAGGCCCACCAGCCGTCAGTGAGATTGCCCGTCATTCCAGCCGCTAGAAGGCACGTTGGCAGTCAGTTCATCCACCCACTTTACAATCCAGATGGAGAAACTGAGGCACCAGGTCACAAACAACTAAGAGATAACAGACCTGGAACTCGGAGCTCTCCAGGTCTAGGCCTCACATATAAGATATGATCTGCTGACTTCAGGGGTCTCTTTGCTTTCTGTTCTACACTGGTTTTGATGGAAAAGTATAATCATCTCACTCAAATAACAGCATGTTGATGGAGGATTATACATTTAAACGAGGCTGGGAAAACAGATCTCCTTGTGGCACTAACCTTGCTATTTCACACGTAACCTGACGCTGTGGATGATGGCAGCTTCTCTTTGTAAAGCTAGTTATGGAAACCCGGTTGGTGCCTTGTAGTAATTACTTTTGAGGATGGTGGTGGGATGAGGGAGCAGGGTGTGGGGATAGGGCAGTGTAGCCTAATGGAACATACAGAGTTCCGAGGTGTCAGAAAGACCTGAATTTGAATTCCAGCTTTGACTTATTTCCTGTGAGCTGGTGGATAAGTTCTTTGAGTTATCTGTTTCATCACCTATAAATTGGAGACAGTTATAGCTATCACCTGTAAATATGTCCAAACAATAACTAACAGCCTATATCCTGCCTGCTGGATTGGAGGTGCAGTGTCTGCGCTTTTTATGTTATGTATTTCTGCAGTTTTATTTGTTAGTAATGAGCGCGCATTACTTCCATAATTGGGAATAAAGCCATAAAGATTTATTTCTAAAAACTAGCTTAGAGGGTTCTTATGAGATTGTAATATCTAGAAGGCTGCTGGTTTCTTAGTGAGTGGAGGTATGGGCCATACCAGAGTTCTTGGTCCCTACGCCCACCTGTCCTGGGTCAGAGAAGCTAGCGTGTGACAGCATTTGTCCTCAGCTATTAGCCCTGACACCCTGACTGCCTGAGTTCCATTCTTTCTCTCTGTCAAATATAGGACCTCATTTTACAGCTTGTCACAAAGTTAGCAGAATTTTGTGTCTTCTCTAGCTGCCAATACTTTTCTGTAGCAGCTCGTCAGATTTTCCGTGGTCTGGGTTGGTACATACCCTCAATCCCAGAGCCTAAACACAGATAACTTTTCTCCTTTTTAATTTTCAGAGGCTTTTATTCTGCCTCCTTCACTTTGGGGAGTACTAAATGGGTTTGGAAATGTGGCCTTTTTGATGCCGAAGGCAGTCCCACAAGTTTCGTTTCCCATCCGCCCCACTTCACACAGTGCATCTCAAGTAACATACATCAAACCTTCGCTGTTAACACTTGGTGCTGGCGTACTGGCTTTCGTCCTGAGAAAATAAATAAACCAAACCAAACCCACAGCACTTTAAAAACACTAATTAATCCTCACCACAGGCCTAGACTACACAGAAATGGCAAATCCCACTGCCCCAATTTTATGTTTGGAGAAATCAGGGTAAGCACCTTTTTGAAGGCTTCTCAGGACCAGATAACAGAAACTGACTTGAAGGGCTTGGGCTGGGCCTACCTCTGGGAGAAGGGCATCTGGCCATGTGGTTACTTGCCCAAAACCCCATTTACACATCAGCTTTTATTTCTTCCCCCAGGGTTACGATGATGCCAAATCCTCTCATTTCCAACTGACTGCTTATTTATTTGGTTACTTTTCTTTAATTCTGGTAGAGCTTAGAAATTTTAGCAATGGCTTCCAAGAGTAGCCTGACAATTCTAGTTTATTAGAAGGTCTATGCTGATTTTGATACTCAACACAGAAACAGACTACCGTCCAAATAGTCCCTTTCAGGTCCAGCCCCTGTGCCCACTCCACCCTCCACACTGGAGCCTTCTTTGTACCCAGGTCTCTTCAAGATTTGGGGATGTCCAGACTGTCTCCTTTCTCTCCCAGTCTGGACCAGACATCTTCCTACCTCAATTCCCCAGTCTTACAGCCTGTAAGGGTAAAGATATATACCGTTCTTGAAATTGTCAACCGTAAAATTCTAGAAAAACATAAAACCTCACTAAATTTTATGGGACAAATTGAGTGGAATTAAAGTGTATTAAGTCCACTTTCTAAATGTTGACTAATCTGGTCAGATTTTTTACGGGCTTTAGGGTGCTTATGTATAAGGCTGAAATTAAACTTTTTAAAACATTTCTGAGAAGTATGCTGCAGAAAGCTGAGGACATGGTCTGCCTTAAGTAACCCATAATGTAAGATGTTAGTAATCAGGCATTTATAGAATAAAATCTGCTACCACTGGCAGCAAATACCTAGAGAATAAATACATGGTCCGTGCTTCTGAAGAGCCCTTTTGAATCAGAGGAAAAATATATATGCCCATGAAATGGTATTAACACAATTATAAAATAAAGTAGCAACAAATGATAAGCAATAATACATCAAACACATAGGCATAAGGAGAAATGAAGAAATAATGAGAGGCATTTGGGGTGATTAAGGTAGACTTCCTCAGAATGTATAGTTTTAAATTTATTATTTCAACAATTTTGGTTTTATCTCTCTTGATTTTAATGTGAATGAAAGAAAATAATAGTTAACATTGTATTAATTTTCTATCAGTGCTGGACCAAATCACCATAAACTGAACGACCTAAACCAACAGAAATTTATCTAGGTTAAAATATGGATCTCAGGGGCTTCCCTGGTGGTGCAGTGGTTGAGAGTCCGCCTGCCGATGCAGGGGACACGGGTTCGTGCCCCGGTCCGGGAGGATCCCACATGCCGCGGAGTAGCTGGGCCCATGAGCCATGGCCGCTGAGCCTGCGCGTCCGGAGCCTGTGCTCCACAACGGGAGAGGCCACAACAGTGAGAGGCCCGCGTAACGCAAAAAAAAAAAAAATATGGATCTCACCGGACAGAAATCCAGGGTGTCAGCAGGGCAGCATTCCTTTCCAGAGGCTCTAAGGGACAATCCATTTCCTTGCCTTTTCCAGCCTCGAGAGGCTGCCTGCCTTGCTGGGCACACGGCCTCCTTCTTCCATCTTCTCCTTCTTCCATCTTCAAAACCAGCAGTGAAGAGTTGAGTCCTTCTCAGAGCACATCACTCCAGCCTTGCTTCCGTCATCACATCTCCTCCTCTGACCTCTTCCATCCATCTCTTCTACTTAAGAACTCTTGTGCTTACATTAGTCCCAGCTGGATAATCCAGGATACTCTCCCTATTTTAAGGTCACCTGATTAGCAACCTTAGCTCCATCTGCAGTGTGAATTCCCCTTTGCCATCTAACCTCACATACTCACAGGTTCTGGTCACTTGCTTACAGGTGATATCTTTGGGGGACCATTATTTTGTCTACCACAGATAACTACTCTGTTGCACTAGACTTGATGAAAAATACAAAGAGTTCTTATAATCGAGTTGAAGAGAAGAACAAAAACATATAAAAAGTTAAAAGGGAATCAAATACAGTTGAAGTCAACCGTGGTAGAGATGTTACCAGTTCTGCTTGATTAACTGCCAGGTCATTGCCCTAGAGTCTGAGAGCTGCTGTGCAAGGGTAGTTCGTGAAAGGAAGGGAGCCTTGCTCTGAACATGGTTGTAAGATTTCCTGAAGTGGAGATCAATCCCAGGACGAAGAAGTGTGTCAGTAAAAGGGTATGTGAGTAAAATTGTTCTGGGGGCAAAGGGAAGGCAGGAAAGAAGAGATACAAAAGTTAAATAAGGATAGGGTGTTAGACAAAGGAAATTAGCCTTGATCCTGTTTGCAGTGGGAAGCTCCCTGTTTGTTTTTTACACAAATAATACATGGGAGGATATTTGTTTAGAAATTTTGAAAAATATAGAAACACTCAGGGATAAATGTAAAAATCACTCTAATTCCACTATCCTGCCACCCCAAAGAAAGCATTGTTAATATTAATGTTTGGTGTGCTTTTCTCTTCTCTCTCTCTCTCTCCCCTCCACACCCTCACTCACAGACTGACATACACATACGCACACATTCTTACAGAATGCAGATCATCTGATATATTATTTCATTACCTAAATTTTTTTCCTTTTTTAATATTATCATTTTATTTTTTTAAACATCTTTATTGGAGTATAATTGCTTTACAATGGTGTGTTAGTTTCTGCTTTATAACAAAGTGAATCAGCTATACATATACATATATCCCCATATCTCTTCCCTCTCGCATCTCCCTACCACCCTCCCTATCCCACCCCTCTAGGCGGTCACAAAGCACCGAGCTGATCTCCCTGTGCTATGTGGCTGTTTCCCACTAGCTATCGGTTTTATATTTAGTAGTGTATATATGTCCATGCCACTCTCTCACTTTCTCCCAGGTAACACTTCCCCCTCCCCACGTCCTCAAGTCCATTCTCTACTAGGTCTGCATCTTTATTCCCATCCTGCCCCTAGGTTCTTCATGACCTTTTTTTTTTTTTGTATTCCATATATATGTGTTAGCATACTGTATTTGTTTTTCTCTTTCTGAGTTACTTCGCTCTGTATGACAGATTCTAGGTCCATCCACCTCACTACAAATAACTCAATTTCATTTCCTTTTATGGCTGACTAGTATTCCATTGTACATATGTGCCACATCTTCTTCATTCATCTGTCAATGGACACTTAGGTTGCTTCCATGTACTGACTATTGTAAATAGACGTGCAATGAACATTGTGGTACATGACTCTTTTTGAGTTATGGTTTTCTCAGGGTATATGCCCAGGAGTGGGATTGCTAGGTCGTATGGTAGTTCTATTTTTAGTTTTTTAAGGAACCTCCATACTGTTCTCCATAGTGGCTGTATCAATTTACATTCCCACCAACAGTGCAACAGGGTTCCCTTTTCTCCACACCCTCTCCAGCATTTAGTGTTTGTAGATTTTTTGATGATGGCCATTCTGACTGGTGTGAGGTGATACCTCATTGTAGTTTTGATTTGCATTTCTCTCATGATTAGTGATGTTGAGCATTCTTTCATGTGTTTGTTGGCAATCTGTATATCTTCTCTGGAGAAATGTCTATTTAGGTCTTCTGCCCATTTTTGGATTGGGTTGTTTGTTTTTTTGATATTGACCTGCATGAGCTGCTTATAAATTTTGGAGATTAATCCTTTGTCAGTTGCTTCATTTGCAAATATTTTCTCCCATTCTGAGGGTTGCCTTATCATCTTGTTTATGTTTCCTTTGCTGTGCAAAAGCTTTTAAGTTTTATGAGGTCCCATTTGTTTATTTTTGTTTTTATTTCCATTACTCTAGGAGGTGGATCAAAAAAGATCTTGCTGTAATTTATGTCAAAGAGTGTTCTTCTTAAGTTTTCCTCTAAGAATTTTATAGTGTCCAGTCTTACATTTAGGTCTCTAATCCATTTTGAATTTATTTTTTGTATGGTGTTAGGGAGTGTTCTAATTCATTCTTTTACATGTACCTGTCCAGTTTTCCCAGCACCACTTATTGAAGAGGCTGTCTTTTCTTCACTGTATATCCTTGCCTCCTTTGTCATAGATTAGTTGACCATATGTGCATGGGTTTATCTCTGGGCTTTCTATCCTGTCCCATTGATCTATGTTTCTGTTTTTGTGCCAGTACCATATTGTCTTGATAACTGTAGCTTTGTAGTATAGTCTGAAGTCAGGGAGTCTGATTCCTCCAGCTCCATTTTTTCCCCTTAAGACTGCTATGGCTATTCAGGGTCTTTTGTATCTCCATACACATGTTAAGTTTTTTTTTCTAGTTCTGTAAAAAAATGCCATTGGTAATTTGATAGGGATTGCATTGAATCTGTAGATTGCTTTGGGTAGTTTAGTCATTTTCACAATATTGATTCTTCCACTGTAGTTTTGATTTGTATTTCTCTAATGATTAATGATGTTGAGCATTCTTTCATGTGTTTGTTGGCAGTCTGTATATCTTCTTTGGAGAAATGTCTATTTAGGCCTTCTGCCCATTTTTGGATTGGGTTGTTTGTTTTTTTGTTATTGAGCTGCATGAGCTGCTTGTAAATTTTGGAGATTAATCCTTTGTCAGTTGCTTCATTTTCAAATATTTTCCCCCATCTGAGGGTTGTCTTTTGGTCTTGTTTATGGTTTCCTTTGCTGTGCAAAAGCTTTGAAGTTTCATTAGGTCCCATTTGTTTATTTTTGTTTTTATTTCCATTTCTCTAGGAGGTGAGTCATAAAGGATCTTGCTGTGATTTATGTCATAGAATGTTCTACCTATGTTTTCCTCTAAGAGTTTGATAGTTTCTGGCCTTACATTTAGGTCTTTAATCTATTTTGAGCTTAATTTGTGTATGGTGTTAGGGAGTGTTCTAATCTCATACTTTTACATGTACCTGTCCAGTTTTCCCAGCACCACTTATTGAAGAGACTGTCCTTTCTCCACTGTACATTCCTGCCTCCTTTATCAAAGATAAGGTAACCATATGTGCGTGGGTTTATTTCTGGGCTTTCTATCCTGTTCCATTGATCTATATTTCTGTTTTTGTGCCAGTACCATATTGTCTCGATAACTGTAGCTTTGTAATATAGTCTGAAGTCAGGGAGTCTGATTCCTCCAGCTCCAGTTTTTTCCCTCAAGACTGCTATGGCTATTCGGGGTCTTTTGTGTCTCCATACAAATGTTAAGTTTTTTTTTCTAGTTCTGTAAAAAATGCCATTGGTAATTTGATAGGGATTGCATTGAATCTGTAGATTGCTTTGGGTAGTTTAGTCATTTTCACAATATTGATTCTTCCAATCCAAGAACCTGCTATATCTCTCCATCTGTTTGTATCAACTTTAATTTCTTTCATCAGTGTCTTATAGTTTTCTGCATACAGGTCTTTTGTCTCCCTAGGTAGGTTTATTCCTAGGTATATTATTCTTTTTCTTGGAGTGGTAAATGGGAGTGTTTCCTTAATTTCTCTTTCAGATTTTTCATCTTTTGTGTATAGGAATGCAAGAGATTTCTGTGCATTAATTTTGTATCCTGCAGCTTTACCAAATTCATTGATTAGCTCTAGTAGTTTTCTGGTGGCATCTTTAGGATTCTCTATGTATAGTATCATGTCATGTGCAAACAGTGACAGTTTTACTTCTTCTTTTCCAATTTGTATTCCTTTTATTTCCGTTTCTTCTCTGATTGCCGTGGCTAGGACTTCCAAAACTATGTTGAATAATAGTGGTGAGAGTGGACATCCTTGTCTTGTTCCTGATCTTAGAGGAATGGTTTCAGTTTTTCACCATTGAGAATGATGTTTGCTGTGGATTTGTCGTATATGGCCTTTATTATGTCGAGGTGGGTTCCCTCTATGCCCACTTTCTGGAGAGTTTTTATCATAAATGGGTGTTGAATTTTGTCAAAAGCTCTTTCTGGATCTATTGAGATGATCGTATGGTTTTTCTTCTTCAATGTGTTAACGTGGTGTATCACATTGATTGATTTGGGAATATTGAAGAATCCTTGCACCCCTGGGATAAATCCCACTTGATCAATGTGTATGATCCGTTTAATGTGTTGTTGGATTCTGTTTGCTAGTATGTTGTTGAGGATTTTTACATCTATATTCATCAGTGATATTGGTCTATAATTTTCTTTTTTTGTAGTATATTTGTCTGGTTTTGGTATCAGGGTGATGGTGGCCTCATAGAGTGAGTTTGGGAGTGTTCCTTCCTCTGCAATTTTTTGGAAGACTTTGAGAAGGATGGGTGTTAGCTCTTCTCTAAATGTTTGATAGAATTCACCTGTGTAGCCATCTGATCCTGGACTTTTGTTTGCTGGAAGATTTTTAATCACAGTTTCAATTTCATTACTTGCGATTGGTCTGTTCATATTTTCTATTTCTTTCTGGTTCAGTCTTGGAAGAATTTGTCCATTTCTTCCAGGTTGTCCATTTTATTGGCATAGAGTTGCTTGTAGTAGTCTGTTAGGATGGTTTGTATTTCTGCAGTGTCTGTTGTAACTTCTCCTTTTTCATTTCTAATTTTATTGATTTGAGTCCTCTCTTTTTCTTGATGAGTCTGGCTAAAGGCTTATCAATTTTGTTTATTCTCAAAGAACCAGCTTTTAGTTTTATTGATCTTTGCTATTGTTTTCTTTGTTTCTGTTTCATTTATTTCTGCTCCAATCTTTATGATTTCTTTCCTTCTGCTAACTTTGGGTTTCATTTGTTCTTCTTTTTCTAGTTCCTTTTGTGTAAGGTTAGATTGTTTATTTGAGATTTTTCTTGTTTCTTGAGGTAGGTTTCTATAGCTATAAACTTCCCTCATAGAACTGCTTTTGCCACATCCCATTGGTTTTCGATCATCGTGTTTTCATTGTAATTTGTCTTTAGCTATTTTTTGATTTCCGCTTTGATTTCTTCAATGATCTCTTGGTTGTTTAGTAACGTATTGTTTAGCCTCCATATGTCTATGTTTTTAACATTTTTTTCCCTGTAATTGCTTTCTAATGTCATAACATTGTGGTCAGAAAAGATGCTTGATATGATTTCGATTTTCTTAAATTTGCTGTGATTTGATTTGTGACCCAAGATGTGATCTATCCTGGAGGATGTTCTGTGTGCACTTGAGAAGAAAGTGTAATCTGCTGTTTTTGGATCGAATGTCCTATAAATATCAAGTAAATCTAGCTATTGTGTCATTTAAAGCTTGTGTTTCCTTATTAATTTTCTGTTTGGTTGATCTGCGCATTGGTGTAAGTGAGGTGTTAAAGTCCCCCACTATTATTGTGTTACTGTCAATTTCCTCTTTTATAGCTGTTAGCTGTTGCCTTATGTATTGAGGTGCTTCTATGTTGGGTGCATATATATTTATAATTGTTATATCTTCTTTCTGGATTGATCCCTTGATCATTATGTAGTGTCCTTCCTTGTCTCTTGTAACATTCTTTATTTTAAAGTCTATTTTATCTGATATGAGTATTGCTAGTCCAGCTCTCTTTTGATATCCATTTGTATGGAATATCGTTTTCCATCTCCTCACTTTCAGTCTGTATAAATCCCTAGGTCTGAAGTGGGTCTCTTGTAGACAGCATATATATGGGTCTTGTTTTTGTATCCATTCAGCAAGACTGTGTCTTTTGGTTGGAGCACTTAATCCATTCACATTTAATGTAATTATCAATATGTATGTTCCTATGACCATGTTCTTAATTGTTATGGGTTTGTTTTTGTAGGTCCTTTTCTTCTCTAGTGTTTCCCACTTAGAGAAGTTCCTTTAGCATTTGTTGTAGAGCTGGTTTGGTGGTGCTGAATTGTCTTAGCTTTTGCTTGTCTGATTTGATTTCTCCATCAAATCTGAATGAGATCCTTGCTGGGTAGAGTAATCTTGGTTGTAGTTTCTTCCCTTTCATCACTTTAAATATATCATGCCACTCTCTTCTGGCTTGTAGAGTTTCTGCTGAGAAATCAGCTGTTAACCTTGTGAGAGTTCCCTTGTTTGTTATTTGTTGTTTTTCCCTTGTCGCTTTCAATAATTTTTCTTTTTCTTTAATT
The DNA here is from genome assembly GCF_963924675.1 of Phocoena phocoena. Classification (NCBI taxonomy): domain Eukaryota; kingdom Metazoa; phylum Chordata; class Mammalia; order Artiodactyla; family Phocoenidae; genus Phocoena; species Phocoena phocoena. The sequence continues at coordinate 62,873,968 of NC_089221.1, read as the reverse complement.
TTTGTCAGTTTGATTACTATGTGTCTCGATGTGTTTCTCCTTGGGTTTTTCCTGCCTGGGACTCTCTGAGCTTCCTGGACTTGGGTGGCTATTTCCTTTCCTATGTTAGGGAAGTTTTCGGCTATAATCTCTTCAAATATTTTCTTGGGTCCTTTCTCTCTCTCTCCTCCTTCTGGGACCCCTATAATGCAAATGTCGGTGAGTTTAATGTTTTTCCAGAGGTCTCTTAGGCTGTGTTCATTTCCTTTCATTCTTTTTCTTTATTCTGTCCGTGGCAGTGAATTCCACCATTCTGTCTTCCAGGTCACTTATCCGTTCTTCTGCCTCAGTTTTTCTGCTATTGATTCCTTCTAGTGTATTTTTCATTTCAGTTCTTGTAATGTTCATCTCTGTTTGTTTGTTCTTTAATTCTTCTAGGTGTTTGTTCTTTAATTTTTCTAGGTCTTTGTTAAACATTTCTTGCGTTTTCTCGATCCTTGCCTCCATTCTTTTTTCAAGGTCCTGGATCATCTTCACTCTCATTATTCTGAATTCTTTTTCTGGAAGGTTGCCTATCTCCACTTCATTTAGTTGTTTTTCTGGGGTTTTATCTTGTTCCTTCATCTGGTACATAGTGCTCTGCCTTTTCATCTTGTCTATCTTTCTGTGAATGTGGTTTTTGTTCCACAGGCTGCAGGATTGTAGTTCTTCTTGCGTCTGCTGTCTGCCCTCTGGTGGATGAGGCTATCTGAGAGGCTTATGCAAGTTTCCTGATGGGGGGGACTGGTGATGGGTAGAGCTGACTGTTGCTCTGGTGGGCAGAGCTCAGTAAAACTTTAATCTGCTTGTCTGCTGATTGGTGGGGCTGGGTTCCCTCCTTGTTGGTTGTTTGGCCTGAGGTGACCCAACACTGGAGCCTACCCAGCTCTTTGGTGGGGCTAATGGCGGTTTCTGGGAGGGCTCACGCCAAGGAGTACTTCCCAGAACTTCTGCTCCCAGTGTCCTTGTCCCTGTGGTGAGCCACAGCCACCCCCCTACCTCTGCAGGAGACCCTCCAACACTAGTAGGTAGGTCTGGTTCAGTGTCCTGTGGGGTCACTGCTCCTTCCCCTGGGTCCCGATGTGCACAGTACTTTGTGGGTGCCCTCCAAGAGCAGAGTCTCTGTTTCCCCTAGTCCTGTCGAAGTCCTGCAATCAAATCCCACTAGCCTTTAAAGTCTGATTATCTAGGAATTCCTCCTCAGGTTTGGAAGCGTGACGTGGGGCTCAGAACCTTCACTCCAATGGGTGGACTTCTGTGGTATAAGTCTTCTCCAATTTGTGAGTCACCCACCCACCAGTTATGGGATTTGATTTTATTATGATTGTGCCCCTCCTACCTTCTCATTGTGGCTTCTCCTTTGTCTTTGGACGTAGGGTATCTTTTCTGGTGAGTTCCAGTGTCTTCCTGTTAATGATTGTTCAGCAGTTAGTTGTGATTCCATTGCTCTCGCAAGAGGGAGTAAGCGCACGTCCTTCTACTCCGCCGTCTTGAACGAATCTCCTATGTTTACTCTTTTAGTAACTTTCAAGTATACAATACAGTATTGTTATCTATATTCACCATACTATACTTTAGGTCCCCAGAACTTTTGAATCTTATAATTGGAAGTTTGTACCTTTCAACCACCATTCCCATTTCTCCTACTTGGTTGGAAGCAGCAGTCCTCACCTTATAAGTTTCAAGGTTAATTTCTTTTTTAAAAATTTTTATTTATTTATTTTAATTTTATTTATTTTTTGGCTGTGTTGGGTCTTCATTGCTATGTGCAGGCTTTCTCTAGTTGAGGCTAGCAGGGGCTACTGTTGGTTGCAGTGCGCAGGTTTCTCATTGCAATGGCTTTTCTTGTTGTGGAGCACAGGCTCGAGGCATGGGGGTTCAGTAGTTGCAGCACACAGGCTCAGTAGTTGTGGCACGTGGGCTCAGTAGTTGTGGTTCACGGGCTTAGTTGCTCTGCGGCATGTGGGATCTTCCCGGACCAGGGCTAGAACCCATGCCCCCTGCATTGTCAGGTGGATTCTTAACCATTGCACCACCAGGGAAGTCCCAAGGTTAATTTCTTAACATCACCAATGCATTTGAATGTTTTTCTTTTAAAAATAAACTTATATAGCTTGTTTTGCTGTTTTTGGAGAGAGGGTCTATTGAGATTTGTAGTTCACCATACTGCCAGAAATGAACATTTACTATGAGGCATCAGTTAGAGAACTATTTTTTTTTCAGTTAATATTTTCAGCATCGTGTATTGAATTATTCATTCTTGTTCACTGTCTTAGTTTTGATTCACAAAAATGTAGAACATGTGACAAAGACTTGAATGTAGTCAGTTTACTTGGGAAGTAATCCCAGGGTACAGGAGTGAAAACAAATTAAATTTTATGTAAATTACTTATAGATTTCAATGTTTGCTTCCTTTTACTATAACTAATTTTATCTTGAGATAGAAATTTCATTTTGATTCTTTTTTTGGTTGGTTTAGGTACATCTTTGAATTATCTTCTTTCAATGGAAATTTCATGGGTGGTGTGCCTTGAATATTTGAGAATCTTTCTGTTACTTTCATGCATAATGACAACTTTGTTGGATAAATAATTCCAAGGTCACAATTTTTCCCTTCACAATTCTTTAGACATTGCTTATGGTCTCTGAAGTTTATTATTACAGAAAAGTAACCTCAGTACACCCTGATAGCCTTGCTTTGCAGGTATCCAGTTTTTCTCCCTCTGCCTAGATAATTATAGTGTTGTGTCTTTGGTACTGATAGTTAAAAATATTTATATTACCAGTGTAGTTTGGATTTAGTTCATCAGCGTTTCCTGGTACACAGTGAGCACTGCACAAGTCAGGGTTTGTTTGTTTGTTTGTTTTAAACCCCAGGGAGGTTTTTATCTGATCTGTCTTTGGATTTTATCTCTGTTAAATGTACTCTGGTCTTTTGGGCAGTAACACAACTTACATGTGTGTTAGATAAATTTTTCCTTCATATATATGTTTTTTCACTTCTCATTTTTATGTCTTTGCCCTTTTCCCGTATAGTCTGGGGTGAGTTCCACTTTGCTGATTTTATTTTATTTTTTCACAGATCTCATTCTACTTCTCTTTTATGCTTCCAGTGGCTTTTCAAAATGTAAGATGGCAATTATCTTTCCTCACTGCCTTTCTATAGGCTTCCCAGCTCTTTTTATTAAGAAAAAATTACCGGATTTATTGTTATATTTTTTGCTTCTTCCTTCACAGAGTTAATATTTCACTTGATTGTATGAAGTACACAAAATTGATGGTGACAGCTTCCTCTTTCTATAAATAGTTTTCAGGTATGCCGTGCCTCTGCCTCCAGTGGTATGTTCATCTCCTTTTATGTTGTGAAATAGTTTCATATTTCTGTAGATTTTAATATGTTCCATGTTGGCATTGTTTTGTTACTGAGTGTAAATTAGCTGGTTTTTGCTAAAAATGGCATAGATGGATTATCTTTGGGTTCCATCTCTGTATGTTGTTGGAATAATCTCAACTGTAAAAACAGAAGAACTAGTTTACATGAGGTATAGAGAACTAGTTCAGTGATCTAATAGCCAGTGGCTGAGGAGGAGTGGTCTGGTGCACTGAGCCATCCTAATAAGGGAAAATAATCTGTAGGTGATCTCTTTGTATTTGATGTAGCCATTGATGTGGAGTCAGTTTTATGGTCATTTCTCATCTACCCAGATTCTGTTCCAGGTATGCAGGTTCCTCTCCTTGTGCTACTGTACCCCATATTAGGATGGACCCCCTGCATGCAATCTTCCCATCTAGTGTGCTAGAGATGCTCTTGGGCTTCCTGGCATAGGTGATTTCTAATACTCTTGACCCATAGTAATCAAAGAGGTTCTCACTTGGAGGCTTCCATTCTGTTCTTCTGACCTGCCCTGATTTCCAAGTTAGAAATGTTTGTTAAAGTCTACTAGTGTGTCTCTTACTTATCTCCTGGGGCACTGGACTATTTTCTCAGGAAAGGAGCTGTCAGCCAGCTTTAACTCCTCCCTTGAAAATGTGAGGGGTGTTAGATACCTGTGCTAGTTGCCCCCTTTCCTAAATGTGTCCACATAAGCAGTTTTGAACCGGGTACACACATGATTTAAGTAAGGGAATTGAGAGAAAGCACATGAAAGAAAATAAAGAAAAGAAACGAATGTTGACAATGCACTGTGTTCTAGGCTCTCTCTAGGCACCCTCCCTCCCCTCCCCCATACCTGCATTTCTTTTCTTTAGAGTGCATATCACCACCTGGCATAATTATGTTTTAAATACTTATTTGTTTATCATCTTCCTCTCCCATTAAAATATAAATTCCACAAGGGCAGACAATTTTGTCTTTTGTATTCATAACTGTCCCGAAGTGTCTAGAGCAGTGGCACAACAAAAAGCAGTGGTCAAATACATGTCCTTCTTTATTTAAAAACAAGTGGAAAGGGCTTCCCTGGTGGCGCAGTGGTTGAGAGTCCGCCTGCCGATGCAGGGGACGCAGGTTCGTGCTCCGATCCGGGAAGATTCCGCATGCCACGGAGCGGCTAGGCCCGTGAGCCATGGCCGCTGGGCCTGCGTGTCTGGAGCCTGTGGTCCGCAACAGGAGAGGCCACAACAGTGAGAGGCCTGCGTACCACATACACACACACACACACACACACACAAAAACAAGTGGAAAAAGGAAAGACTTGGGAAAGATTTAAATATCTTGTAAAAAGAGATTATATAGATATCAGAGTACTTGATTTGTAATAGCTAATGTTTGTTCATAAAGTAAGACAAAAACCTTAGATTTGGCTTAATTGATGGTAAATAAGAGTCTGACAGTATAATTTATAATGACTTAAACAGGAAGTCACGATTATTTTGACCACTTAGAAAAAATTCGTTTCAGTGCCTTTCTTCACTCCTTCCAGATTATAATTTGGTACTTACCTGACTTTTATTCTTTTCTCAAAAGAGAAAATAAGAATAAAAGAGGAAAGAGAAAGAAACTCAGCTCAAGTTCCACCCTCCTTTATAATCATTTGCCTGAGGTGTAAGAATTATTTGAAGATATATATTTCATTTAAAGAAAGTCGAGGGTTAGATTTTTGTTATTTCTTGGACAAGTTAGAATGTAGTACCTGATTTCTGTTAATAACTAATGTTTAAAAATTTTAATGTTAAGAGACAGAAAAATCTAAACTTCTCTCTTTTTTCTAATTTCAACCACATTTTCAAATTTATGTGAGGTTAGTTTTCTTAATCTTTCTACAAGTTATAAAGGGTCACATTTATTCTTCATTGAGCACAATACATTCTTTTAAAATGAAAATATTGACAGTGGAAGCCAAACTAGAAAAGAATGGAAAAAAATGTACATAAATCACCAGACACTTGGAAGAGCATGTAAGCAAATCTAAGAACTACATGTTTTTCATATTTTATATTTTCCCTTTAAAAAAATTCACTTTCCAAATTGTTGATGGTTTGGCAGCTCCAAGGATGACATCAGCTCTTCCATTGTGCAGTATCTGCTTTCTTTTAGATAACTTGATGGCACTTCATCAAGTTTTGTGATAAGGTTGAATTAAAAACCAACTGGGTTATAATTCAAGAAGAGTCATGTACCACAATGTTCATTGCAGCTCTATTTACAATAGCCAGGACATGGAAGCAACCTAAGTGTCCATGGACAGATGAATGGATAAAGAAGATGTAGCACATATATGCAATGGAATATTACTCAGCCATAAAAAGAAATGAAATTGAGTTATTTGTAGTGAGGTGGATGGACCTAGAGTCTGTCATACAGAGTGAAGTAAATCAGAAAAAGGAAAACAAATACCATATGCTAACATATATATGGAATTTAAAAAAAAAAAAAAGGTTCTGAAGAACCTAGGGGCAGAACAGGAATAAAGACGCAGACGTAGAGAATGGACTTGAGGACACGGGGAGGAGGAAGGGTAAACTGGGATGAAGTGAGAGAGTGGCATGGACATGTATACACTACGAAACGTAAAATAGATAGCTAGTGGGAAGCAGCTGCATAGCACAGGGAGATCAGCTCGGTGCTTTGTGACCACCTAGAGGGGTGAGATAGGGAGGGTGGGAGGGAGTCGCAAGAGGGAGGAGATATGGGATTATATGTATATGTATAGCTGATTTACCCTGTTATAAAGCAGAAACTAACACAGCATTGTAAAGCAATTATACTCCAATAAAGATGTTAAAGAAACAACAACAACTGGGTTTGAGTTTAAATTCCCCCAACTGCTAAACCAAACATATTCTTGAGCTTAGGCCTGCTTGTAAACCAAACATATTCTTGAGCTTAGGCCTGCTTGTAAGCACTCTTGAAAACTTATATTGCACATAAGCTGCTTTATTTCTAGAAGCAGAAGTAAGCAAGTGAGAGAAAAACACACTCCTTAAAGTTCCCGATCGTATCCGTCAAAATGCTCTGTATTATCAGTGGAGTACTCCAGTCGTTCAGATGTTTTCACACCAAGCATCCTCTTTTCTCTCATTTAATCTGACCCCAAATCAAAAGGATAATCGTCTTGGCATTGTTTTCCCACCTCAGAAAATCACAGATAGTTTACCTGAACTATAGTCTCTCTCCGCAGTCAGGGTTAGCTTCTGACCATCAATGAGGTGGCGATGAAAAGATTCAACTAGAAATTAGGTTGTTAATGGGGAAGAAAAACGGCCTGTGAACAGTACTAACAACTTTCCTGCATCGCCTAAGAAGTCATCTGTGACACTTGCATTCCAAAAGTCGGGTCTGTTACCGGAGTCTAAACCAGTGCTTCTGAAACTTGAATGAGTACGTGGGGATCACTCAGTTCAGCTGGGCTGGGCTGGGGCCTGAATTCAGTGTTTCTAACAAGATCTCAGGTGGTGCCAATGCTGCTGCTTCTCTGACCATCCTTTGCATAGCCTGTCCCTAGGCTAGGAAGGACTTTTACCGGATTTGAAGTTCAAGATTTACATTTTAAAATATTTGCATGAATATTTAAGACTAATTAAATATTGTCGTGAGATATGCAGTTAAAGACAGATACGAGACCTTAAATCTTAGAACTGTTTTATAGGTCTTTATAAATTTCCCCCCAAGTTCCTATTTAGCCTAGTTGGAGAGCAATTTACATTGTTCTTCTCATTATCCAAATGCCAAATTGTTTTCTGATCCTAAAGTAATCTGGTGTTTGTTGAAAAAAATTCAGAATATATTCAAGCCATTGAGGCATGAAGATTTTAGAACTTATCTCAGAAACTTGGCTCCTTTTCCCCTTTGTTCCTGATGTTTTCATTCTGTCAACATTCAGGAAGAAAACCCAAGTTTCCCAAAAATGGTAGTAAACTGAGCATATACCACCCGGGAAGTGGTTCCCAAGTCAAGAATGGGGTAGCCAACTTCTTTCACCCAAATTCTCTGAGACCCTGCCTTGGTTGTGGGTTCTGACTCCTTCTAGGTATTGCTCTGATCTTGCAGACTATTGGGGATGAGTACGGAGAAACTCCAGTGAACCCCCAGAGAGACCATGTGGAGAAACTCGGTGGCTAAGGGTGCTGTGTGGAAAAGAAGATGCCCTGTGCTCGTGCCTTTGTAAATGACTGAGAGGTTACTCTGGTGTGGGTTTGGACATGCATGCCTCCATGTGGCTGGTCAAAGCAGGGGCTGGGAACCCTGTCACTCTGTCACTCTGCCTCCAAGGAACACAGAGCATCCTCACCTAGTGTCGTCGTGTGAGCTTGTCATGCATCCTGGACTCAGCAGTTTCGTTTTCTCTTACCACCTCTCAAAATTAAAAACATAGACATGTCTATAATTTCAGAGCATCTGAAAAGCATATCATCACTTACCACATTTAGAGGGAAAAATGGTAGAATCTGATGTTCCTATCATATTGTGAAGAAGAAAACCTATGCTTTTTTTTCCCCATGAGCTGATGCCTTTGTTTGGCTCATCCTAAGAGGACTCAGTATAGTTTTTCTTTAAAGTGTTTAGAGATGAGAAACAAAACATCATATGAAAACAAACGCTTCTCATATTTAAGAGAAAAAACACAGAATATAAAATTTTATATCCAGTATCATCTCAATTGTACATGAAATATAGGCATCAAAATAGGATTAGAAGGAATACGCCAAAATGTTATGATGGCCCACTAGCTTTGGAGAGTGGAATTATGGATGATTTTTATTATCTTTCTCATTCTGTTCAGTATAGGCCAAATTTTTTTACAAGTTATACTAATACTTTTGCAATTAAAAAAAAAAAAGGAACAAAGGAAAAGGAAACAAAGCAACACTGTGATCAGGCTGACAGTCCCTGAGCCTATACCTCCTCGCACCAAACACGCCTAAATCTCTGTTCTGGGACTTGGATCTGTAGTTAATTGTTTGATGTTTCTACGTGGTATAGATCTGTGTACTGCCTTGGTGACAGGAATAAATTAGAATGTCTCTGTAAAGACCAAATTCATCAATTTTCCAAAATCTGTATTTGATTAATTCTACAAAGGTCCCGGTCAAAGTTATTCCTCAAACTTTATTATTTTAATAAAGAAGCCCAAAGTTTCCATGTGTGTCAGGAAATTCATTATCACTGTAAAATAGCAAAAGGTCACAAAATGTCTCCTTCCACAATCAAATAGCATATAAGAAAAATTTCTTTTTCTCAACAATTCATTACCCCAGCAGAACCAAGAGAAACCTCTGACATTTGCTTCAGGGGAAATAAATGTTCCATAGATCATGGAGAAAAATGACAAACAAATTAATGAAAAACAAATACACTCCTGCAGTATCCCCAGCCATGCCAGACCAAACACAAGTCAAAGTCAGCTTTTATTCTCAGGTCTTTCCAACTCGGAAGAGTGACAGTTTCCATAATGGCACCAGCACTTTACTTACAGAAAGCTGTACACACACCAAAGAAACGCAAATTAAAGAAACACGCGGTGGAAAAACAGAGAGAGAAATTCTATCATTTCATGCATATTTAACTGTAGTGGGAAAGTCATTGCTGGCAAAGCATTATTGAAATCTTAAGCTAATAAGTGGAAGCATTCTAGAAGTTACCCCCCCCTCATAATGCTTTATACAAAATTGGAACTTGACCGAAGTCAGCAGTGCTCAATTTTCCCACATCCTAAAAATTCCTTACTTTAATTCTGCCTCATTCTAGCCAACTTTCTCTTCATCTTTAAACTTTGTCAAGGAGTCGCGTGCATGTACTTTCTCCATATCTTCTATTTCCATTCATTTACAAACTATTTAATTTTAACACAAAGTATATTTTCATTTTTTTAAAAACACAAGGCAGTACAAATAAAGTCAAAATTTACTGTGACCTCTCCAGCCCCAGGGCCCTCCCCAGACATGACCACTGCTAGCAGTTTTGTCCTTCTAGACCACTGAAGATGTACGTACTTATATAATATGAATTTATGGAATTATGTATGTGTGTATATATAGTACTTTTTTACGTAAATGGTATCATAAAATGTACTTCTCTGCCACATTTTTTTTTTTTTTTTGGTACCCAATGATCTACCTTGGAGATCTTTCCAGGTCAGTACGTATAAAACAGTGGTCTTCAAATGGGGGCAATTTCTAGAGACAGTTTTGATGGTCACAGCCTGAGCGGAGATGCTCCAGGCATCTGGTAAGTAGAGGCCAGGGATGCTGCTAGACATCCTACAATACACAGGCAGCCCCCAAAACAAAGAATTATTCACCCCAAATGTCAATAACGCCGAGGTCGCAAAACGCTGATATGAATCTACTTTATTCTTTTAACTGCTGTATAATATTCTGTAGTTTCTTTCACCAGTCATGTACCAATGTACATTCAGATGAATTTTTTAAAACACGCTTATTTGTGCCCATTAGTGAGTGTTTGTTCCATTTACTTTTTACCCGACTGCAATCTGCCTTCTCCCTCAAACACCCTCTAGGTCACCAGTAGCCTCCTAATTTCTAAATCCATTGGCTCCTTTTCGGGATGAGGTGACTTGGCCTTTCCGTGACATTCATCTGGGCTCATCTCCCTTCTCCTGGAAGCATGCCGGCTGCCCTCCAGGCACCGTGCTAGCCCCTGGGGATGTGAAGATGGACTGAGAAGGTCCCTGCCCTGGAGACCCTCTGGTCTAGGGGACAAGCACATACACCAGCTGCACAAAGTGAGACACGCCCTAATCAGGGTATATGCTGAGTTTGCTGAGTGACTGAATAAGTGATTAGATAAAGTGTCAAAGATTTTAAAGGACAATAGAAAATGTTTTCCCTTCACGGTTCTGAATTTACTGCATATTTGATCTTCATGACTGCTTCTTCCACCACATAGATTTAAAAAAATAAATCAGGAAAAATGCTTTCCTCACATGTTCCCACCACCACTCTTTTTTTTCTGCTTTGAAACAGCAACTGCATTGTTTCACACTTGCTCTACAGGGGATGCACTTGGCCTTGGCCAAGGCAGAGAAAAGATCAAATTAGAGAGCAAGCCGGCTTGCTGCTGGACCAGGCGGGAAATGAGATTGGCTCGCCCTCCCCTGCATCTGGAGCCTCCTTCCTCCCCGCTCCCCACTTCGTGCTTTGCACCTCCTGGAGCTGTAAGCCCTTCCCTCCTGTGAGGGGTCTCCGGGAGTGGGCTGAGTGCAGCTGCCGCCTGGTCCTTGTTTCTCTGGATCAAGGAACCTTAAGCCCCTACCTGAAAACTGACAGCAAAGCAAAGCTCCACTATAAATCCAGTTCAGTGCTCAAAGTGGACTCCTTAAGCAAGGACTGAATGGTCCCTGGGCAGACCCTGAGAGGTACAAAGATAAAGGGGACCTGGCCCTGCCCCAAGGAGCTGGAGGGAGCTGTGGGTGAAGAGCATGTATAAACAGCCGCTTAGAATGCAAGGCAGAAATATAGTTAGCCCTAAAGAGAGGACTGAGCCAAGTTGCTTAAGGAGAAAGAGGGGATTAGTTATGATAGGGGATCAAGCAAGGCACTTGAAAATCATTTCCCCTGTCTCTTAGAAATACAAGCAGCTTTGTTTGATGAATTCTTTCGATTTAAACAAGGGAGGTAGGATTCCAGAAAGAAGGGATGAAGTGTCGTCCAGAGAACTAGATTCTAGAGTGCCGGTCTGCCCAGCGCCATGTAGTTTGGGTAAGGCCCCTGAACCTTAGACGTGGGAGTTTTTAATCTCAGATATTTATCTCAAGACTCAATAAAAACATCCAGGATGGTGGCTGTCTTTGCCCCAAATACTCAAGTCTAAGAAGCCCTGGTGGTATGTCAAGGATCTTACTTTGACTCATTTCCATTCAAGACCATTTTATGCAAGTCACATTATCTAATTCTTAAAGGCACATCCACTGCATTGCTCCAGATCTGTGTAGATCTGTAGACCACTACAAGAGGACAGAGGTGACTTTTTTTTTTTAACTTGAAAACATTGCAAAGGGACAATGAAGTTTTTAAAAGATCCATGTCCAAAAGCATCTTCATGGATAGCTTGGAGGCATCCTCTTTTGCCTCCCCCATTTTAACTTACCCCATCCCAGTCATGGTGGGGTTTTTTTGTCTTTCTGTTCCACAAAAGTTATTATTCAGATGTTGGTCTTGGTCGTTTGCCAACCAATTTTTAAATAAAAGGCACTGCGCATAATTTGCAAAAAAAAAAGTTCTATATTTGTATTTCTAATTAATTGCTTAGGTTGAAGCCGTGTGGGGTCCTGGGTGCATAAAGGACAGAGCTGGAGCACAGAGACTTTCACTGTAAAGGACAGGCCCAGCTAGACAGCAGGAAGAATGGAAGATTTGACAGATGTGCAGGTTTGGGGAGGGCAGCGCTAAGAGGGGAGAGAATGAAGTAGTTGGTCGAGTGGGTCAGTGAACAAGGACAACAATAATAAGAACCAGAGCTGGAGTTTGTTTTTGGCCTATGAATGCCCATTCTTTATCTCCCCAAGTAGAGAAGTAAGTGAAGTAGAGTCGGGAGGCATGTGGAGCACTGCTCCAGACACTCCCAGAGGGCTGCTGGGTTCACTTCCTGTTGCTGTGTAACAAATGACCACAAATTTCCCAGCTTCAAACAACACCCATTTATCATCTTCCAGTTCTCAGGGTCAGAGGTCTGGGCAGGCTCAACTGGGTTCTCTGTTTAGGGACTCGCCAGGCTGCAGTCCAGGTGTGGGTCAGGCTGGGCTCGCACCTGGAGGCTCTGGGGAAGAATTGTTGGCAGAATTAGGTTGCTTGTAGTTGTAGGACTGAGGTCCCTGTTCTCCCCACAGGGCTGTTCCCAGCTTCTAGAGCCCGTTCTCACCTCTTTGCCCTGTTACCCCTGGGCCAGAAAGAATCTTCCTCTTGTCAAATCCCTCTCAGGTCTGGAATGTCTGATGTCTCTTCTGCTGTGAGTCAGAGAAATGTCTGTTTTTAAAAGGCTTGTGATTAGGTTAAGCTGCCCAGATAATCTTCCTATCTTGAGGTCACTGATTCGTAACCTTCATCACATCTGCAGAGTACCTTTTGCCACGTAAGTCGCATAATCACAGGAGTAACACCAGGGAGTGAAGGTCATGGGGCTGAGAATTCAGCCAACCACAGCTGCCCAGGGTGTGGTTCCATCTGACTTTGAAATGACACCTGGAGATCCAGGACATAGGGCCCCGAAAACCCGTGACTGAGGGTGGTGGTGGGGAATGGTGAGCGACACAAGGAAGGAAATATCCTCCAGGAGCCAAACAGAGAAGGACTTTTGGAGGCAGAATCAGAGGAGGAATTCAGCTCCTTTCATCAATAAGCATTTTTGCTGAGAAGTTTCTTTGCGAGGCACTGTTCAGCATTAGAATAATGAAGGAGAATGTGGGGTCCCTGCCATTTAGGAGTCCACAGGCTAGTGAGATTATGAGATATCTCCTAGACTGGATATGCTGTCCTGATCAAATTTGTACACTGAGAAATCTACATATCTTCAGGAAAGTACTTTTATATATTTTACAGACCTCCCTGAGTACCTGCTGCTATTGCAGCCACCACCAACTTTCTACTCAAGGGGGGGTAACTCAGACCCTGAGAAGCAGGGACTTCAGAACCAAGGTTGTGGTTCTGAAAGGGACCTCAAGGCCTCAGAGGGCTCCAGCAGAAGTGGCAACAGAGGTAGGGACCAGAAGCTTCACATTATAGGGAAAGGGCCTTCATGGAGAAGAACAAGAGGCTACCTTGCTCAGATCAACCATAAACTACCGAAGATGGATCATTCCCTATATTATTTCAAAACATCTTCAGAGATAAGAATTCCTCAGTCTCCTTCATAAGGCTAAGTTCTTTACCTTTTCCCAACCTGTAAATTCTTTTCCCTTTGTTCATTCCTCTGTGGAAATAAAAAGCAAGTGCTTCACGCCAGTTTCACAATAATATGTTATGCAGCTTTCTTCTGAGCATTCAAATGAATAATGTTTGGAACTTTCCTTATTACTTAATAGCATCTGGACCTGAGCAAAAAGAGTAAAGTCAGGTAAAAATGGAGCTCTAGAAAAACTCTCTTCGGGAAAATGTGGGAACAAGGATAGCAGGCTCAGATGCTTTCCTCCCCCTTTTTTGACAGGCTGCCATGCACAGTTTCTCAGGTTGCTGACTGCACAAGGGCACAGCCTGTCCTCCATCTGCCAAGTTATGCTTCCTGGCACAGAAAGGGTGTCTTGTTCTAATTTGAATAACGTACTCTGTAAACTTGTAGAGCCCTGTTCTTTGCACCTGCTCTCTCCTTATCTTGAGCTTGTGAGTCACAGTGAAATGGATGAAAGGTAATCAATCTCTTGGACAAAAAGCAGGGAAGGAGCATTGGAGACAAGAAGGAAAGCCATGGAAAAAATCCTTAGGGAAAGGTAATAGGGAAAGGCAAAGAGGGGAAAGGGAGGTGACCATAAGACCTCCTAATTAGAAGTTTAGGAAACATGGTTTGCCCTGTTCAGCGACCATAATACTAGAAAATAAGCATTTTCTTTAACACTTCATGTTCAGTCAACTTCATGAAAAGATAATTGCATTGTGATTAAGCTTATAGACATAAAATTAAGCCTAATGCCTTTAATTTCATACTTTTTTTGTTTGTTTGTTTTTGCTGTTGGCGTTTTGGTTTGGTTTGGTTTAGTATGGGGTTTGGGGTGCCTTTGTATATTCAACAGATATTTCTTGGTACTGATTATGTTCACAGCACTCTCCTAGTTCTTATATGTATTCTTTGTATATAGTGGTCCTCAATCTTTAGAGTGCATAAAAATCACCGGGGCAGCATGTTAAAAATGTAGCTTCCTGGGCCTCCTCTCCAATATAGCTGCAGGATCTCTGAAGCTATGGTGTGGTCAAACACTCAGGCAGTTCTAGTGATACAAGGATAACACTGACAAAGGTTGCTGTAGGGATGGAAAGAGTATAACCCAGAGTTCCTTGTCCACAAAGAGCATGTAATGAGTCAGGGAAATAAAATGTAGATATATTTCAGTGGATGCTGAAGAGCTAGATGAGTAATAGAGAAGACAGATAATAGGGAGATGTTATATGGGGAGAAGAAGAATATTCCTAAATAGAGTTCTCAGGAGACTTCAGGAAAGAGATTGGATTTCAACTGGGCTTTTAAAAGAGGGGAGAAGCCATTTCAGGTGGGGAAAACAGATGAATAAAGGCACTGCGATTTCATGCAGTGACAGACAGCTCAAAGCAACTTAGGGGACACGGTATCTCCTCATTGCATTGTTGGTGATCCCTCTTGAACCACAACCTCATCCTTCTTCCTTATGAGGTTGCTTTTAAGAATCCTGCATAAGAAGTTGCACATGTACATCTAAAGAGAGATTAATCAGAATAAAAACTCAGACATAGAGAATGGACTTGAGGACACGGGGAGGGGGAAGGGGAAGCTGGGACGAAGTGAGAGAGTAGCATTGACATATATACCCTACCAAATGTGAAATAGATAGCTAGTGGGAAGCAGCCGCATAGCACAGGGAGATCAGCTCGGTGCTTTGTGACCACCTAGAGGGGTAAAATAGGGAGGGTGGGAGGGAGACGCAAGAGGGAAGAGATATGGGGATATATGTATACATACAGCTGATTCACTTTGTTTTACAGCAGAAACTAACACAACATTGTAAAGCAATTAAACTCCAATAAAGATGTTTAAGAAAAAAAAGAAATTAATCAGTGTTTAAATATATGCATGAATTATGTATAATTACAGCCTGATTTGTTTAAGTGTCTCTAATGTTGAAAAACAATATGGATTCCAAATGGCATCTGATTATTAAATTCAGATGCCAGAGCCTTTCATTAACAATGAACTTTTTATTCCGTGTACTTCGTTTGTTCTTTATATGTTCCTTCAGAAGTGGCAGGGCTACAGACATCTCAAACTATACTGCCAATCAGTGAAAAAAAGGAAGTGG